>NC_141697.1:1214878843-1215358843 GCF_964263255.1 Lissotriton vulgaris
TCGCCGGTTTGGCCTTAGCGACAAATTCTGCTCACGCATAGCGAGCTGTTACCATCGCCCGCAGGCCAAGGTCCGCTTAGGTAACTTGCACTCACTCCTGTTCGACATCCAGCGTGGCACCAGGCAGGGATGCCCCCTCTCTCCCCTCCTATTTGCGATGTATATTGAACCACTAGCCCAGAAAATCCGGGACAATCCGAGGATCGAGGGCATCGATTTCGGATGCGAACCCCATCCTATCAGTTTATACGCAGACGACGTCATAGCCACCCTGAATCGTCCTGATTCCTCCATACCCGCCTTTATGGAAGAACTTGCCTCATTTGGGGCGATCTCTGGCTTCCGCATCAACGTCGACAAATCCCTAATACTACCGCTGGGCAAGCATGCACGTCCACGGGCCCCGGCAATAGGGCACGGTAGCGGCCTCCAGCTGACCACCCAAATACCGTATTTGGGAATTACCTTAACACCCTCAACGGATCTCACAGTTTCCACCAATTACGCCACCCTCACTACTCAGATCCGATCGGACCTGGCAAGATGGTCCAAACAACCTCTTTCTCTACTGGGTAGAGTGCAGCAGTGAAAATGTCCATTTTGCCGCGGATCTTGTACCTGTTCCAAACGATCCCAATTACGCCACCGGCAGGCACTTTAACTACCCTACAGGACTTGCTCTCTAGCTTCATCTGGGGAGGGATGAGGGCACGACTACACAAATTATTGACATATAAGAGCATGGATGAAGGCGGTCTCGGCGTCCCAAACCTTTTGCGATATTTTCAGGCATCCCAGCTTCGATATCTAGTGGAATGGTACCGGCCCGAATCGGAGAAGAGATGGCTCTTCCAGGATAGGGCCATGGCACGAACGTCGCTGTGGAAGTTCCCATTCCTAGCTAAACACCACAGACCGAGATACATGTCCCGATCCCCTGTCACCCGCACGACTCTACAAGTGTGGGACCGGGTAGCGCTTAGACATGAGTTGACCGCTTTGCCTCCCCCTTCACTCCCATACTGGACAACCCTGACTTCCCCCCAGGCGATGGCGCGGGCGCGTTTCCTCAATGGCGTGACACGGACTGTCGGGCCGAGGGCGACCTCTTTGATTTACAGGGCTTTCTTCCCCTCGCGGACATCAAACAAGGGTACGGTACAGAACATCCTCACCTTTTTCAATACCTTCAACTCCGACACTGGCTCACTAACCCTGACATCCTTCCCTTAGTGAGCCGCCCCATGACGACCTTCGAGAAATGGCTGCTTACCAAAACTACAGACAAACACCTTATTTCCGAACTCTATCAAATGCTTACACCTCCACCCGCCCCAGCTAAATCACCAAGCCAAAGGCGCTGGGAGGCTGAACTGGGGAGGGCCTTGTCGCACAAAGAATGGGGGTACATATACTATAGGGCTTCCCACACCGCGCGCAACACTCAAGCAAGAGAGACAGCAGTAAAACTTGCCATATACTGGCACCTTACCCCAGCCCGACTACACAAAGGGAATTCTACGTGCAGCGAATTGTGCTGGAGAGCGGGTGCGGGGGAAAGGGTACCCTGACTCATATCCTCTGGGACTGTCCGAACTGGGAGACTTTTGGAAACTAGTCCTAGATGAGATCGACTCCACCTTTGAGACTGAGATCCAGAGGTTCCCTGTATACACTGTGCTAGGTCTGCCCAACGCACTAACATTCCCCTTAAAATCACTGCGTGGTTGACAGATGGGCATTGCTATGCAAGCAGCCACGCAGCACATATTATCACTTTGGGGGTCCACGACTAAGCCTACACACACGGGATGGCTCCACAAACTTTGGTTCACCCTAGGCATGGAGCGCATCCACGCCACTCTCACTAACTCGAGCGACACCTTCCGAAAAGCGTGGCTCCCTCTGCTGACTCTCCTGTCCAAAGAGTTCAATGAAATTACCTGTCCTAAATACGTTAGAGTCCTACGTCTCACCAGCGCCACCGATGACTCTCGGTGACCTTACACTTGGTCTCACCGCACCTCTGTGGCACGCTACTGGCCACACTGACACTCACGAGCACACTGGTCGGGGTGGGGGTTTCGAGGGGGGAGGGGGAGGGTGTTCCTAGTTCTTGTTATTTTCTTTGTACCGCTCTTTTGCCTCTATACGCATGATGTCACACAGCTTCTCGGGCATATGTATTTTGCTTATTCTAGATTACTAGGGAAGACATGCTTGTCTGTCCCGCTCGCTATGTGCACCTTGAGCCTGCCTTTTTCTGCTGAGATGTCTCAATATATGCCTGTTGTACTCTTCAATAAAAACACTTTTGAAACTAAAAATAGTGTACACAATCCTTAGTCTATAGGACACACACTCAACTTCTGGCTGGATAATTTACTATTATAAAAAGAGAATACACTATTTAACATGTAAATCCACCAGGTCCATTGTAAACCACTATTTTGAATTGATGCTATGTGTGTAATTATTAATACATTATTTTCCTAAGCAGCTATTTGTGGTCATCTGACCTAACAGGAGTGGTAATATTCACAGTATGTCCTTAACCCAGGCTCCATCACTAGGGCACTCATTTTTGGTGCGCACTCCCACAACAATGTGTCTTATTCATTGGTTATCAGCTGCACTGACTCTTATGCGTGCGCAGTCACCAGCACATCTTCCCTTACAGAAATGTCCTCCACAAGCAGATACCATACACCTTTTTAGGTTTCGCCTGACAGTGCTTGCTCTGTGCTTGTGAAATCTATTGTATTCAACATATCTTAAAAGGGACTTACATCCCGCCTCCTCTTCTTCTTATTGTTCGGTTTGCTTGCCACTTCACTCTTCCTCCATTTTATTGGTTGTAGACTTTTCTCCCTTCTGCATTTCTTTTATCAGTTTCCCAAGGCCCAAGTACTCCTTCCCATCCGCTTTGTAGGCTAGAACTTTTTTTTCTTTTGGTAAAGTCTGCATAGCATTTACTGTTTCCATTTCGGTACTTTTCCCTGGCTGTATACATTTAGAGCATGCTTGTGTTTTGTTGTTTCTCTCGTCCTGTCTGCAAACAATTCGAATCAGCTTGTTACATTCTTGGCCCCCGAAGTCTTGCAACTCATTATGTCATTTTTTGAACCATGCATTTATGCATTTGAACTACTTATCACACATTTTTAGGCATGTTTGCTGACTGTAATTTTGGTTTAGTTAAAAATTGTGCCCTCTGATGCCTTTGGATTAATTAGCATGTGCATGGTACCATGCATTCTGTGAAATATTGTCATGGCAAGAGCACGCTTTTTATGTATTTGCTGCCTGCATGTTATTTGCTTTAACTTTGGACTTTTCTTTAATGTATTACATTCAGACCTCTGACTCCTTTCAAATAATTCTCGTTTTTTGGGAACATTCTTTTTGTGACATATTGTCATGGCAGGAGCACACATTTCATGCCTGCTTGCAGCCTGCACGTTCTTGTTTTTTTCCAAATATTTTCCTCTGATGCTTTTTAAGTACTTATCTCGTTCTTTATCACGCATTCTGTGGAATATTGTTGGGACGACAGCACACATTTTAAGAGTGTTGGCTGACTGCATATTATGTTTTTTTCACATTTTTCACTCAAAGACCTTTAAACAAATTATTTAGTTTTTTGTGTCACGCATTCTGTCAAATATTGTTGCGCCAGCAGCATGCATTTTATGCATATTTGCGGTCTGCATGTTTTTGCTTTGTCTTTGGCCTTGTCTTTAATTTATTACATTCTTGCCTCACACACCTTCCAAAATATTCTCGTTTTGGCACCATACAATTTGTGAAATATTGTAGGCACAGCAGCACATATTTTATACATGTTTGTTGCAGGTGGAGCCCATATTTAAAAGGGCTTTTTGGGATAACCTGTGATGTAACAGCGCCTAATAATTTTATAGTGCATTCACCAATCAACCACTCGCCCTTCACAAGCATAAGCTTGCAGCCCCATTCCCCCAAGCACATTGAAATTAATAATACTGTGCGCTTACACTGAAAGGAGCCAGATGCCTCAGCAGCGATAGCCAGGGCGTAGGGTACAGCCCCCCACAAAATCTCAGTTACCAGCAGAGCTGTCTGTTTTCTAAATAAAGCAAGCTTCAAAGGATTTCATCGTCTTCTTTTATTCCAGACTTTTAGTTTTGTTAATTTGCTGTTATAGCATTTATAATAAAAATAAATACTACAGTAAATTGCCTTTCTTAAAAATCAAGTCCTAACACTTCAACACAGTTTCAATAACTTCTATTGCACAACTATACACCAAACTACACCTTACACCCTAAAAAATGTATTTTTAATCACATAGGCGAAACCGAATGCATTTACCAATGATTGTTTACTAGCAATTCTGACTGCCTATATTCCCACGTTGTGCATACTGAATTGGGACTACAAAGCTGCAATGATCCCACTTGTTACAGAAGTCTGGATCAGAGATGTATCTATAACAGTATGGATCTTGGCATACTGACAGCCGATGCACCATATAAATACCCTTTGCCTCAGCACCCACACACACGGCACCACCAGAGCGGGAGGGGGAGGATTAAGGAGCCAGGAAAGCTGCCAGTCTGTCCATCTTGGCATGTTTAATTGTGTATGAAATGATGGCACTAATTCCCAGCAGATGCACTTTACTACAACTCATCCCCAGTAGATGCACTACACTTTCAGCAGCACTGACCCTCTCCAACTAGGACTTGCCAACATTCCACCTCCTGCTGTTATCCCAAAAGCAAACATCCCCCTCCCTGAAAATCTCTAGAATTTATCCCATCCTTTCACATAGTGTAGCGATGAAAGAAGCCAGTAGACAAGAAGTATTTCAAAAGACCTTTAAATCTTTATTTGTAAATCCAAAGTAGCGGACCCACAGCTAACGGCTGTTGTCTCGAAGGACAGGAAAGTAGGAATCAAAGGATAGAGATTCTAGAACGGAATAAGGAAAGAGCTAAGGACGGAGAGAAAGGGCAAGGATAGAGTAAGAATGAAATGTGAAAGATAAGAACATTACACATAGGTACCCCGCTCCTCGTATAGCTAGATTCCACCCCGCTCTTATGATACTTAGGTTCACCCCGCCCCTCTAATAGCTAGATTCACCCGCCTCACTGATAGCTAGATTCACCCCCCCCTATAATAGCTAGATTCACCCTCCCCTATAATAGCTAGATTCACACCCGCCCCTATAATAGCTAGAATCACCCCGCACCTCCGTAGCTAGGGTTCACCTTGCCCCACGGAAAGCTAGAATCAACCCGCCCCTCTAATATCTAGATTCACCCCCACCCCACTGAAAGCTAGATTCACCCCCACCCCACTGATAGCTAGATTCACCTTTGCTCCCCATCCACAATATTTCCCTTCCCTGTTCCTTGCTACTGGTATCTTTTTCCTCTCAGCCCCTACTACCTCCTTTAACTTCCACTGTCCCACACTCACCCTCACTATCCACATATTTTCTCATTGTCAGCAGCATTCACATGCCCCACCTATAGGTCTTGTTTGTCTCACTTCAAGCCCCACCACATCACCAGCCACACAATGGCCTGTGCTCAGAACCTTGCAGAGAGTTCCTGGCATCACTGAAAGGGCATCTGTGTTTGTAAGGCACAAGCAAACACCTGCAGATACCTTGACGCAACTGTCAAAAATGGACTGCCCAGTCAAACCCCCCTCCCCCCCAAAAAAAAAACCTCACAGACTAAGATGCCAGGTCTTGAATAGTTTCCTAAATATCACTAAAGAAGTCTAAGTGAAGAAGGAATGGTCAAAAGTTCCAACCTCTGGCAGCAATACCAGAGAATGCCCTGCCTCCCAGGGTGGCCTGCTGTTGCCTGGGTACTGCCACACAGAAGGAGGTCTTGGAGCTTAACCTTCTTTTTGGAATATAGTGCAGAATGTGTTCTGAAAGAGGCCTGTTAGACTGAGCATCAAGCGCTTTATGTGGTAGGCAAAATGATAATAATTTTCTGCTGTTCAGGAATCCAGTGCACAGAAGCCAAAGCTGATTACTTTAGGCTGACGATAAATCGTAATATAATATTACCAGGTAAGAAAAAAAGGGTCTGAGGGAAGTTTACAGACCTGCGCGGATAAATCCCTATAACATATAAAACAACAACATAGAATCCGCTGGTCCCTAGCAAAAATACAGACAAGTAACTAGTGCAACCCAACAGGAAAGCACAAATAAAGGAAGTCCTATTTAAGAGGGCGGAATCCCATCACCCACCAAGGGTATACCTGTGTAATGCTTTGAGTAGAAACTACAGGGATACGTGGTGAACTCCCGTATTAAATCGGGAGGACTACCCGCCGCTCCTGGTGACAACTCATGGCATGAGGCAATGCTCTGTCCGTCGCTACCTCGGGCTCGATCCTGGTTGTCGCTGCTCAACATTACAAAAGACCAATCTTTAAAAAAAATGTTTATTCTCTTTTTATTAAACAGTGGTAAAGAGACTCATGAGCATTTTTACAGGTGAAGCACATTCTCTGTACAGTACAAAAGCCCAATCTTGAGGAAATAAATGGATTTCGGATCTGGATGTTTGGGCAAGGGAAACCTAATACAGAATCCCCCTCTGAGTGCAGAGATGGGAAAATAACAAACTTACAGAGGCACTGATTTGATCAGATATAGTTGGACTTGAGTAAAATGCAACACCTAGATCTTTAACAAAATTTGCTCGCGTGGGTTGTAAGCAAATGCTTTAATCGTATTCTTCTTCCTTTTCGTACCCCGACACCAGGGCACGCACAAGGATTTCTGAAGCTCTAAGTGAAATTATATGTTTGCACCCCTCCCCTATGCCACGTGAAGTAGCCAGGCTGCACCTGACTGAAGAGACCCACATAGTCTGAAACTGGTCTTGGGTTACTTGCGTTCTGGTTCAGAGAGAACCCTAGCAGTTCAGGCTGGACTAGTCCATTCATCTAAACCTTACCTAGTTTATATAGATTGCTGCCAGACGTTCAGCAGCTATGTGGCAATCTTGCAAAACAAAGCTTCATTGTGTCAATGAACAAAGGTAGGTTTTCCTGCATATCTTATGAAGTCGTTGGGTTTTCAGTTTGAATTCAGTTATTCAGCACTTCCGCTCAGCACCCTGTCCATGTGTTCTGCCCTTTCCTGATTCTGGCCTCATATATATATATATATATATATATCCCTTGCTCTAACACCATGGCGCCGCCTGGCTGGCGAGGGGTTTCCAGGCCAGGACCCTGCCATCAAAATTGAAAACTGAGGACAGAGACGCAATATGCGATAATTAATCACAACAGGAATACAAGTACCATAAGGCACGGCGCCCATCCAGGGGCGTGTCATGAACATAAAGAAAGGTCCTTCCTGCAACTATCCTGAAGATTACTTCGTCATCCTCTGAAGAAGAAGGCAGCCGCCTTCAAAACGCGTCAGGACAAAAGACGAATCAGGACTTATAACGAACCTTGCTCCTTTTTTTCCAAGCTATCTAGCAACTTGTTGGGAGAATAAAGCCCTGAACAGAAGCCCCGCGAGTGTGGTCGGTGTTTTCAACACATGAGCGTGTATATATATATATATATATATATATACACACACCTCAGTCCTCAATTAAACCTTCTGAGGAGTGGAG
Source organism: Lissotriton vulgaris (assembly GCF_964263255.1). NCBI lineage: Eukaryota > Metazoa > Chordata > Amphibia > Caudata > Salamandridae > Lissotriton > Lissotriton vulgaris. The sequence continues at coordinate 1,214,886,496 of NC_141697.1, forward strand.
GGGCACTCCTGCTCAGCTCTAATATTGTTACCTTGGTGCTACCAATGCTTCTTTTGCAGAAGTGCACAGAAGGCAAGCAAAGGTACTATCCCTGCTTTCTTCCAAGTTGCATCAGCAGAAGGCAAAAAGACCTTGTGATCGTGAAGATATGTAAACAAGAGAACGGAAAGCTTTCTTTGTCTGCTCTGTTAACATAAATATTGTCATATTTGGTATAAAATACGCCCCTCGAGCACACATTTTTTAGCATTATCATTCAGACAGTTCACGCCTAAGCTGTAAGCCTGTCACGCATGTCTTAATGTGTTAGCGTACTCCTCCTGGCTTACAAGCAGGCCTGCCTTGTATGTCCCGGGAATATTTTGCATGAAAAGCCCCGCCTCCTCCAACACTCGTTTGTATCATTTCGTACTGCAGGTCATTCACCTTTCATTGCCATATGTGCCTTACTGTATTCTACTGCACCGCACCGGTAAAGTTTCAGTAATATATGTCCCTCTTCCTGTACTCCACTTTACCTAAATCACTCGTTATGTATCGCTCCAGCTCCTGTTTTATGCCTTCTTGATTTGTAATTATGTTGTTGTTTACTTTGATATTTCACACTGCTTTTTCCTTACCCTTGTTTTTATGCTTTTATACCATGTTTGCCTTATACTATCCTGATCATGTAAAGCGCTCTGATACCTCTGGGTCTAGCCAGCGCTATATAAAACTTTTAAAATAAAAAAAATAAAAAAAGAACTCATTGGCTATGAGTTGCCACTCTCGCTTTTGAATGGATCTTTATATTCGCTGCCATTTTTCAGCATAATGAAGTCAGTCACTACCAATTGGACAGTGAATCTGCACTCTTACTTTCGATTGGCTGCCAATTAGTCTTTGACAGCTATTGGTTAACAGGCTTACATCATTCACAAATGATTGGATAGCGAGGCCTGCATTCTTACACGGACGGAATTTGAACCCAGATTATTTTACTACATTATGCCTTTGAGGTAAATTAAACCATAAAAATGTGCTATCGTGAACTTACCTTCATTTCCTGCATCATAAACTGTTCTTCATCTCTCGAGAGACAAGTCACTGCGTCATGGACAGAGGGGAAGAGTTTAGCCTTCGTGATAACTTCGCTGAACAAGTTGCCCATCTCAAGTTGTCTAATCACGGATTCTGTTTTAAGAATAAAACTGTTAATTTCATAAGTCCATTAATATTTTTTTTACATTAATAAAAACCGAGAATATAGAGGCAGCATCTAATAATGTGTATTGAAGTAGGATGGGCTACTTTCCTCTAAATGGAGAGTCAAACAAAATTACATACAGAGCGGGTTTGCCACTGCGGGCAGACTCAATGGCGTGTCTACCAATAGTGGGGCGAACCATGTAGTCGAGAGCCAGGCAGGGTTAACAAACGCCATCATGACTAATGGCAACAGCAGTAGAGTAGATATGCAAGTCAAAGCGTAACATGTGCACCATGTAATAGAAAAGGCACCGTAGTTTGTTAGTAAAGACTAACTATTGCTGGCTCATAAGGGCATAGTCTACTCACGTAAGGAAAGGAGTTGGTTGACAGCATAAGCATGGCGTCCGAACAAAGCTTCCTACCTCCTGACCCAGACCGAACCCGAAGCAAGGACAGGTTGGACCCTGGGGGGAAATGGCATTAACAACGCGGTCGGAATAACATGTGCCACAAGAACGCAAGTGGTACCACGCATATGCCTTTACCACACATATGCCTTTACATTACCACACATTTGCCTTTACCACACATATGCCTTTATACCTTTACCACACATATGCCTTTATGCCTTTACCACACATATGCCTTTACATTACCACACATTTGCCTTTACCACACATATGCCTTTATACCTTTACCACACATATGCCTTTATGCCTTTACCACACATATGCCTTTATGCCTTTACCACACATATGCCTTTATGCCTTTACCACACATGTGCCTTTACTTTACCACATACATGCCTTTACCACACATATGCCTTTACCACATATGTGCCTTTACTTTACCACACATATGCCTTTACCACACATATGCCTTTACCACACGTGCCTTTACCACACATATGCCTTTATGCCTTTACCACACATATGTCTTTACCACACATGTGCCTTTGCAATGATTTCTTTCCATTGTAAAAGCATATGCAAAGGGAGTCACCGCTCTAGACTTGGATCAAATGGGCAGGGGGTGGGACAGAGGTGTTCGAGACTTACTGCTTCCTTCTTCCTGCCTGTGGCTTGGTGAGTAGTTTTTTGGTCAGGGTTTGGGTGTGGTAGTTTTCAGGGCTGGGGGTTGTATTTTAGGGCTCAGGGTGAGGGGCTCGAAGTAGTTTTTAGGGCCCGAGGCTGGTTTTAGGGCTCATGTTGGGTGGCCTGGGGTTGGGTTAGTTTTAAGGGCTGAGGTTTGGGTTTTAAGGCTCAGGGAATGGAGGGACTGGGGTGTTTTATGTCTACGGGCCGGGATTTAGGGCTCATGGATGGAGGCTGGGATGTAACCTTTACTACTCATCTACCTTTACCCATCATGCCTTTACAACAAAATTCGTTGTGAAGGCATGCGTGGTAAAAGCATGCATATTAAAGACAAGGTCACGGTAAACACTGCGTTATTAAGGCATGCAAAGTAATTGCATGCGTTGCTCCATCATACAACCCGGACTAAGTTTAGTAGTCCAGAGAAGGGCAATTTCTGCTGCTCTCACCCGTCATAGTCTTATTTTCATATAATGAAAACACATAAGTACATAAAATAACTCCAGAGTGCAGGAGACAGTCTTACAAAGAATATAATAATGTGCATTAATGGTAGGAGTGAAAAAGAACCAGTACAAACTTTCGAAGAAGGATATAAACTAGTGAAGTGTCAGAGGCGAAGAGCTTCTCGACTTACTGAAATGGATCCGATCTTCATCTGCCGACATCCACTAGTGATATACAAACCTTATACGGTGAGGCTTGCGAAAGTTAAATTTAGGTAGGTGATTATATTTTTGTACAGAACACCATCATCAGAGGAGTCTCTTGGCTCTAGGATTACATGTTGGTTATAGTTGGGCAACAGAGACAGAGACAACAAACAAAAAAGTGGGTGGGGGGCGTAATCACGTGGAGCTTGTGAGGAGGTCAAATGCCTGAATCTAATAAGAGTAGAGAGGTCGAGGAGTTGGTGGGGGAAGGAGCCCAGCGAGAAGGGACGCGTATGGACAAAGCACAGCTGCCATATCTGAACTCTCACAAAACTGGAACATTCAGGAGATTTGGAGTGTTTCATTGGAGATGATGAGAGGGGATGTAGGGAGTGATGGGCTTAGAGATGGTAAACATCGTTCACAATGATGTTTACACATTGCATACCATTCCCACGTGGTCATTACAACAACTGCGTTGTAACATTGCATGCCATTACAACGCGAGTCGTTACAACAACTTGCTGTAGGGGGCAGAAGGTGTTGGATTTTAAATCCAACACCTTCCCTACTGTTGCACAGACTAGAGTTGGAAAAGTAAATTATACTATTCCAACATCCAGTGCCCCCCCTACAGCAAGTCGTTGTAATGACTTGCGTTGTAATGGCCTGCAATGTAACAACGCGTCGTTGGAATGACCGCGTTGTAATGGCATGCGCTCTAAAAGCATGTGCTATAACGTGGCCTATTATTAGAGATGAATTGAGGATCACAGTGGAGGAAAGCACTAGGCATGACAGAGTTAAAGGTAATCCCACCTTAAACTGGAGCCAGTGAAGGTGAAACAAGAGACTATTCTGGATAGCTTGAGGTGGTCAGGCAAAACAACACTTATTCAAAGAATGTTGCTATTACAGTAATCTAAACACCTCACACGTCTGCTTTCTATGGTCAAATAAAGGACAATTTTCTGTAATTTACAAAGACGAAACATAAAAGTAGTTGAGACCAAAGAAATTTGGGAAGCCATTTTAAGTTTCTCATTAAGATATTTGACTGAGTTACAAAGTTTAGGTCATGTGCCAAATTCCAAAGGTCAAAACGATGGTGACCACCTAAAATGGTTTTTGACTTAGACTAGAAGCAATTCTGTTCTGTCGGTTTAGTTTTCGCCAATTGGCTATCTAGCCAGTCTTTAATTTTAACGCGGCAGTTCTGGCGTAGAGATTTGTTGCTACGAGAAGAGTTCAAACAGAATCTGAATGTCTGACACAAGAAGAAGGCAAGGCCCAGAACGATGACGAAGAATGGCTAGTCACATATATAGTGCCCAGAGACCCTCGCGAGTAATTAGCAGCGCTTTATCAATCCGGATTGATTGATTGACAGATATAGGAGCAATATAGAGTCTAGCTGAAACTCACATGTACAAAGAGAAAGGGCGGACCAAAAATTGCCGAGAGACACAACCTCGGTCCGGATATGTAGAAAGGAATGGTTCCAGGATAGGACATTTCTTATGGCAGAAGTTTGAAGGCTTAATTAGCTGCAATAGTGAATGGTGGTCAGTGTCAAATACAGCTGACTTTGGCACTCTCACCTCCAGAGGAAAGGGGGCATCATCTAGAACAGGGATCTCCAAACCGGTCCTGGAGGGCCGGATCCATGCCAGATTTTTTGGATATCCCCATTGAGATACATGTAGTTATTTTAAAAATCTGGCATGGAGACCCCTGATCTAGAATAACCATGAGAAGTTGTGTGTTTCCAGGAAATGACACAGAGTTGGCTATGTAGGAATCAAAAATTGCAGCTGATGCTGGTAGGAGGGTCTTTGGTCGATAGGTTGAAGAGCATGTGGGGTTGACCGAGAGCTTTTTTTTCAGGGGGGAATGAATGTGCCATGTTTAAAAGAATTGGACCTCGAGCTTGGTTGTGAGGTCTTTAAAATGTCTAGGGGATAAGGGTAAAGAATTTCTTTAAGGAGCGGAAGGAAGCGGACCATCATGAGATCTGAAGTAAACCGGATTCGCAGCTTTCAAAAGATTTCATTAGTTTATTCTGCATCAGTTTCTCACAAAGACTGGCTGGAGGGAACTGAAGTCAGGTGTTGTACACGAGGGAGGCAGCTTTTTGGAAACTGCAGGTTTGTATTTATTCAGAGATTCTTTATATGCTAATTTAAAGAACGAATCACCTATTATACACAACTTATGGACAGCTATCTTGGCGTCTTATTTAAGAACCCAAGAATGAAAGAGTAAATCATCTTTACCATGGATAGAGGGCGTATAAAAAACACGCAAATTTCCGTGGTATTACAAAATCTGCATGGGTCTATTCGTATAGATACTGTGAAAACTGCGCAATTATAAAAAAATATATATATAAAAAACATACAAAAAAATATAATTTATTAAACATTACATTTTTTCAGAAACTAGCTGACGAACTCTGTGGACTTTGTCTCATGTTAAAGGTATTGACACAAAGGATTGATGCTTATTCAACATTAACTGATGAACAAGAAGAAAGGGCCATAAAACCATAACAGATGTGCAATGATTGTGTGTGATCTTCTGTTTATCAACAATGATGTAACAAAAAAGTCTGCTAAACCCATCTTAAAATGTGTCTAATCCCATGAAGAAATAAGAAGCCGGCCTTAAAGTCACGCATTTTGTCTGTAGGCACTAAACAAATTAAAGAGACACGGCAATGCTGTCATGGAAGCTTTACCTCACTTCAGTTAATCAGTCATTTAAGACTGTTCACTTTGTCTGGAGCCTCTGATAATGTTCCTCTAATGCACCAGATCATCAAAAAACCAATATCGGAATATTCCATGCTAAAGATGCAGAATTGGGTTATGTTGATGCGTTACAGCCTGATGCAGTGTTGAATCCATTGTACCGGCAGAAACAGCTTTGTTAAAAAAGAATCAACTCTAATCCTTTAGGGTATCATGTTGAAATGCATGTATAGACCTCAAGGCAGCCTGTAACCCCCATGTACAACGTCTGTCTCTCATTTTCTTATTACAGTCCTCTTCTGACATCACTAGTTAAATGAATCTCTACTCTGCGGTGACAGTTTATTACAGTAAGGGAGAGTGGAAGGCAAGATGGCCGACAGGAACGGAAACAAAAAAAGCTCCACAGGCCCTTTTGATGTCCTAGCAGATCCTGAGAAATAATGCGCCCTCAGCTGTGTTGGACCAGTGGGATAGAAGTGTAAACCCATGGGCGGCTGGAGAGGTCTGCACAACAACAGACGATGGAGCACACCTGAAAAAGGAAATGATTCTCATGAGAAACCTCACAGTTGGGAAACGTCACTTAAATGGCACCCAGCTCCACCGAGAAGTAGTGATAAAGATGAAGCTAGTCTGACAAATGCTGCCGGCAGAAGCCATCAGTGCCGCTAAATACTAACAGAGCTGCCGCTGGAGAGAACCCAGAGACAATGCAAATATGAAGAGAGTGTCTGGTAGAATCAGCCGGTGCCCACAGTGGAGTCTCAGCTGAGAAGAGAGACATCGGAGGCAAACCATGAAATGCCACCCAACATGAGGGGACCGGGTTCATCCTGCTCGCCCCTGTAGAACGGAGTTAGCTATTGACTACTGCAGAGGAGCCGAGTGGCCACCACAGTGTGGGAGGGCAGGTCGGATATACAGACGCGGAGGCTGAATATACTTTCCAAACGATAGGGCTTTATTGTCAGGAGGTACACTCTTGGGTTTTACTACAGGGATGGTTTCTCTCTCTTCTTCCGGTTTCACTTTCTCTGTCCTAGGATGGGGACAGTGGAGGGTCTGGTCCTCTTCTTCCTCCTCAGAGCTGGTGCTAAGCGGTGTTTGCTTCAGCTCGTCCATCGTGGTTAATTCCTCTCGGAGGCTCAGAGGGCGAATGAGAGAAACGGAGGCCATCAGTGATACGGTTGAGTTAGCTAGGCAGGAGTAATTCTACCCGTCACCTTCACCATACATAGTGATGTTGTGTATCCGCTAGTGATTCACGGACCAATGTGTTCACCAAGTATACTATCAGAGAATCTCTGGGTGGCGGGCTGTTTACAGTGTGACCAATGTGTTCACCACGCATACTATCAGGGAATCTCTGGGTGGCGGGCTGTTTACAGTGTGACCAATGTGTTCACCACGCATACTATCAGGGAATCTCTGGGTGACGGTCTGTTTATGACGGGAGGGCGGAAACAAAAGAAAAGAGCCTGATGCCAAGGACATGCAGTGAGGTACGTGCCTGGAAAAGGAAGACTTGTGCCCGTTAGACTAGCGGGATCCCTTCCACCCACCGCGCGGCCGTCGTCTACCCACCTCCCTCCTCCCTATAAATGTAAATGTATAGGCATTTATATATCGCACTACTTACCCGTAGGGTCCCAAGGCGCTTCGACCGCTGCGAAACCCTTCCTGGCTTCCCTGAGAGATGGTCCCTTAATGGGTATCTCCAGGGTGAGACCAGGCATCCCCGGCGGTCTGGTGGGGCCGTTAGTGAAGATGAGGCAAGCTAATGCCCAGAGTTGCCGAGTGTGATCGCTGATCAGAGTGGGCACCGAGGCGAGAGAATTATCGAGTCCGCTGACCCTGGTCTAGAAACCTGCCGCGCCGGGAATCGAACCCTGGTCCCGGGCCGTCCTCTGCTCTCGGGTCTGCCGCCTCTAGCCGGTGAGCCACACTACTTCACTGCATCCACCCCCACCTTCCCTGGAACCCCGTCACTCACCGGCTCCACCGCAACTCTCATGAGTTGCGGCCACTCTCTAGCCTCCCCGAGTGGACACCACCACTCTTCGCTCCAGTGGTCTTCGGTCTCTTCCACTTCAGCTCTGCTCCCATCTTCATCTCCTCGTTCCGCTATTCTCTCCGCTTGACTCCTGTCTCCTCCTCCGGTCAACAACACTCCTTTCTGGGCAAGGTCTCTTTTCAGTGGTTGTGAACCACTGGTTCCGGAGTCAGCTCCTCCTTTCTCCGCCCTCTCGCCTTGCTGTGGGAAAACACGAGAGGTGGGTGTGGCTGACCTCCGTGACGGATGAGGAGTGCCTCCCTTTTGGTCCCTAGAGGACTTGGGTGGTGCCGAATGGTGGGGGGTGGTTTGCCTAGACCTCAACCTGGACTAAGTGATACACTGAGTGGATAATGTAGATTGGGATGCTGGAGGTGGTGTTCGGTTGAGTGGAACTTTAGAGAGCTATTTTAATTAAATTAGATGCAGCTATTATTGAGATTTTTATGGTCCCTGAGGGGAAGATGGAAGGGATTTATACACCGAGTGCTTCAGGAGGGTGCAGCAAAGAGCACTGTAGGTAGATAAAATGGAAGGGCGGTGTGACTGAGGGATCAATTGGCCAAGGCCTCCAGTCCATGGTGGCTGAAACGCGTGGTACATATGTCCTAGTGCACAGACTGCTACAGGGTTCAAAATATCTGCCTGCTTAATATGAACACCCCCATGGTCCCCGATAAGCCCTTTCCTAAGTCGATGGACTTAGTTGCCCATGGCTTCTTGTTCTCATGATGTTGTTTGTTGATGGGCAAGGGATTTCAACTCAGTGGTTTGGAATGATGCAGTGAGAAGCGGCTACCTTCCGAACACCATAGAGGAAATGTTGATTGTAATCGTGCCTAAACCAGGGTAATACCCCGAGTGCTTTGTGTCCTGAAGGCCACTCCCGATTGGTCCTACTGGACAACAGAATCACAGTGATGATAATGTAGAAGGCGTCACCAGACCTGATCCACACAGATCAATCAGGATTCCTCTCTAACCGCAATGCCATACACATTCAAATAACTGTAGCTAATGGACTTGTGCATTCACCTTGAGGATGCCCACCTTGGGGATGCCCAGTAGGGGCTATCTCACAGGGAAAAGCCAGGACGGGTTCCCAAGGCAAGTGCTTAGAGACCCCTGGGTGATAAGCGCTATATAAATCCAATATACAATACAATTATTGTGATAATTAGTGGGTGCTGGGTAATTTGTCCTGGTAAAGGTTACAGAGTTTTCTCCTGTGTGGAAGATTGAGGTGACTGGTCTCCCAGATTCGTGCACCACTGTTTTCTACTTATAAACCTACCATAGTGATAGGTAAGTCCTCATATTGCCTCATTCTTTTTTTGTAAATCACTTGTAATGCCTTAGACAACCTGCACCAGAGGCCCATGTACAATCCTATCTAGATAACATTGAAGGGACATACAACGCGGCCGCCCTCGACGTCAAGAAAGACTTTGAATCAACATTATGTTCTAAGACCTGTAAAAACACAGCCTAACCTCTAATTCGGTCAGTTAGATCCAACAGCTATTTACAAGATGCCAAGCATGGGTGAAAATGCGTAAGGAGGTCCCTGGCAAATGGAACTTAGATCATAGGACTTGTTGGGTTGCCCATTATCACTGCTGCGGCTGGCACTGGAAGCGGAACACTTGGCTTTTATGCTGGAAGCCAATCTGAGAAAAAGGGGAATAAAGATCGGTGCGGCTCTACATGTAGTTTTGCAGTATGCCGATGACATGCAGGTATATATTAAAGACTCCGAAGGCTCCGCCCCAGACCTATGGAGCACCTTGGATGAATACTGTCGATATTGAGGCTGCACACTAATTGGCCAAAATGCAGTATTTTTCCATTATACAAGTGGACAGATCATAGGAAAGTTTCCCAACCTAAACATTTTGCACAGCCTTGTTAGTCTGCTCACAGCACTCGTATGGGCAGAAACCTGACAGCAAAGTTGAAAACCGTAAAGCTACTTTATTTAAAAGAAAGGCTGATGGTACCAGTTATGAGAATGTCATTACTAAAGACAAAAATACACACAGCAGCTGCTCAAGGTCAAGCACTTAAATTCCACCAGTTTCATATATCCCACACGAGTGCAGCTACTCCAGACATCCGCTGCTGAGGCATGTTAATCAATTGAGAAAGTCCACAAGCAAGGAAGGCGCATTCTGATTGAAGTCACTCAGGAAACATATGTAGTCCAAAATAATCTTCTTTTTAGTAAAGTTGTTTAAACCGGCACACAGCCAATGCGTTTCGTTCCCTAGCGCCACGGGAACTTCCTCAGGGCTTGCTCAAAAATCAAATGAATGGATATAACAACATGTAATTCCTAGGCGACTTACTTCAGCATCTCCCTGGGTAGCTAGTGCAATCCCGAACAGGGAAAGGAAGCTTTTCGAGGGTCGTCATGGAGATGTGAGAGCTAGGGGAAACATCACTTACAACGCAACTTTTACAACGACATACCATTACAACGCAACTTTTACATCGCAAAAACTTTTACAACGCATGTATTTACAACGAATGTTTTTACAACGCAGGTACCTTTACAACGCATACCATTACAATGTAAGTATTGGTAAGTATATAATTATTTTTTATATGTTATATGTTTGGGGTAAAGGGGTATTTTTAGGGTTCAGGGTCAGTTTTGGGTTTTTGGGTAAAGGGGTATTTTTGGGGTTCAGGGTCAGTTTTTAGTTTTTGGGTAAAGGGGTATTTTTGGGGTTCAGGGTCAGTTTTTAGTTTTTGGGTAAAGGGGTATTTTTGGGGTTCAGGGTCAGTTTTTAGTTTTTGGGTAAAGGGGTATTTTTGGGGTTCAGGGTCAGTTTTTAGTTTTTGGGTAAAGGGGTATTTTTAGGGTTCAGGGTCAGTTTTTAGTTTTTGGGTAAAGGGGTATTTTTGGGGTTCAGTGTCAGTTTTTAGTTTTTGGGTAAAGGGGTATTTTTGGGGTTCAGGGTCAGTTTTTAGTTTTTGGGTAAAGGGTTTTTTTTGGGGTTCAGGGTCAGTTTTGGGTTTTGGGGGTACAGGGGTACAGGGTAAAAATAAATTAAAATTAAATTTAAATTAAATTACATTAAATTATATTAAATTATATTTTTTTAAATTAATTTACGATTATAAAATTAACATATACTTACCAATACTTACGTTGTAATGGTATGCGTTGTAAAGGTACCTGCGTTGTAAAAACATTTGTGTAAACACATGCGTTGTAAAAGTTTTTGCGTTGTAAAAATTGCGTTGTAAAAGCATGCGTTGTAATAACATGCGTTGTATCAACATAGATCCGAGAGCTAGCAATGGATTCTGCGCCTGATGAAGGAAGCTGAGGGTTGCCCTCACTCAATAATCCTAATGTTGTGGTTGTAGGACTGGGCTTCAAACAAAATTATTAAGGCAAGGAGCACGAGCTCCCTTCTTTGGCCTTCAGACATTACAGACCCTACATAAAGAGGCAAAAGCGACCTCGAGGGTGGACAGAAGGTGGAGGACCTCTATAAGGGAGATTAACTGTGCACCTTTGCAGTAGGGATGGAAGTGACGAGTTAGAAGCTGCCCGTTACTCTTCAACGCCAGGCTGTCTCAGGGAATATGACCCCTGGGTGGGATTCCTTGGGAGACCCCTGAATCGGGCATGCTGGCAGAGGTACCTACTATGACACTGGGGAACAACCAATATGGAAGAAACCATCCAATACAGAAAAGGGAACCAAAGTAGACAAGAAAGGAAGGACTGATACAAAGCCCACTTGGTGTCACACTCATACAACGCAGACTACACCACACAGCAGAACCAGTCTATAGCAAGACTGCAAAAAGATCAAGAAATAACCTAGAGTCAGTGCAGGGTTGCAGAGGCGGCCACAGCCTCCCTTTGTAACATTGAGCACAAAGGACTGTGGTTCACTGGCCTTCCTGAGGCGATTCAGCGCTAACGCAGCACCTACTTGCAGAGCAGTGGGGAGAGAGACGCTTTTAGCCAGTTACGCAACCTGGCAGTGTAGGTTGTCTGAGGGAGAGGAGAGGAGATCAGGAGCGCCTGAAGTTTTGTGGTAGAATTTGTGGCACACCAGTAGTTGCCTTCGCCCTCTCCACTGTCTCTTCTTCCTTCTGGGTCTGCGAGTTGCTGTGCGTATCTTTAACACAAGTTAAACAAGCATTTTCAATGCAAAAGGTCTCTAATGTTTTTAGAGTTAGAGCTGTTGACGTTGTAAATGGTAATGTTTTATACATATGTGTTGTTTTTTAGTGTAGTGTCTGTATGTGTTGTGTAGTGGAAATATGTTTATTTGTTTATTTGTTAGTAGTGTATTTGTGTGTCATATGGACTGTATTTGTCTAATATAATTATGTGGTAGGCTGTCTATTGGTTAGGGATTATGGTATTTAGAGATAGTGGTAGTTAATGAAAGTATAAGTGGCTAAAGTAGAGTGGACTTAAGGAATATGTAGCTAGATCTATCAAGTTTGTGGAGTGGTGTGCAGCTGCGTGGAGTGGAGCTGTGTAAAGTGGAGCTGACACGATTGCCAGTGCTTGGAATGGCAATGCGTGGAGTGGCGCTGTGTAGAGTGCCATTGTGTGGAGTGGTGTGTGGTTTGCTGTTGTGTGGAGTGCAGCAGAGTGGAGTGGCATTGCGTGGAGCGGTGTTGCGTGGAACGGCTCGTGAAGTAGCGTTGCGTGCAGTGGCTTTGCGTAGAGTGGTGTTGCCATGAGTGTCACTGCTTTGAGTGGCTTTGCATGGAATGGAGTGGGTTGTGAATGGGTGAAGTGCAGTTGTATGGAGTACAATTACATATAGTGAATTTGCGTTGTGTAAAATCAGTTGTGTTGCGTAGAGCGGGGTGGCGTGGCAGTGTATGTAGTGGAGTTGCCTTGAGTGTTATTGCTTGGCGGGGTGTTGCGTGGAGCGTAGTGGTGCTGCGAAGAGTGGTGTTGCGTGGAGTGGTGCTGCGTAGAGGGTCATTGCATTGAGTGCCATTACTTAGAGTGGCGTTGCATAGAGCATAGTGGTACTGCATGGAGTGGAGCTGCATGGAATGGAGTGGCGTTACGTGGGTGGTGTTGCATGGAGTGGTGCTGTATAGAGTGACGTTGTCTTGAGTGGTGCTGTTTGGAGTATCGCTGTGTAGAGTGGCATTACCTTTGCTTGGAGTGGTGTTGCGTTGAGCGTAGTAGTACTGCATGGAGTGGAGTTGCATGGAGCAGAGTGGCGCCGCTTAGAATGACATTGCCTTGAGTGTCACTGCTTGGAATGGTGTTGCATAGGGTGGAGTGTGATGACCGTCTGGCTGGATTGGGAGGGGTAAAGAGACTAGACAGAGAAGAGAGAGCGGGTCACAAGACATCTATTGCGAATTGGGCAGGGCATACACCGCAGCTTCACAGAGCTGAATACAAGGACATGGAAAACAGGGAAAGAAAGGGTTAACCGCCTGCACATGCCGAGGCCACTGCCTAAGCAAACGGGGGTGCTGGTGCTGGAGGGGTGATTCATAGTGCAAGGTGGTAGGGGGAAGCTACAAACAGGCAGACAGAAGCCGAGCGAAAGAAAAGGAAAAGAGAGTGCGCAGGAACAAACATATATGAAAAAACAGAGCACTGCCACAGTAACAGGGTTGGTCGCCTCGGATGGTCCAAAACGGCAAAAGGCAGGACTAATTTACCATATCCACCAAACAAAAGCAGGCATTGCAGAAGGGCAGTAGCAGAAGCCAATAGAAAAGATGGGAGGTTCTTCATCCATACATACCAGATACACCATGCCTCGCAGAACAGCGCATGCACGCTGCGCTACGCTCAACCTAAAATTAACCCCCTGGTGGAGACCTCCGCTCTGCCCACGGAGTGTGCGGAGATTTGCCTACTTCGCAGAGAACGCAGAGTAGGTAAATCTCCACACACTCCGCACCGGAGCGGAGTTGGCCAGCCCCCGCCTCCTACACCCCTATTAACAATTGATTAAAACTTAAATAAAAAGAGTTTGAAGTAAAGAAAAAACACTTCCCTTGGTTTACCTAAAATAGGATTTAAATTAAGGCTTTCAAGGCTTAATTGATCCATCACAAAAAGCCAGAAACCATCAGTCTCTATGCAGACCTCTGCAGTGGGTGCATTAGTCTACTCAGCTAGCTCATGAGTTCCTCTCATCAGCTAAACTGCATCCTTTGATCTTCAGCTCATGTGTATCCCATCAGAGGCTCAATCCCTTCAGCTGAATAAAGGTACAATATGGACAAAGAATGACACGTGCTCATGTTCTCGCTACTCGTTTTCAATTTAGGTCCCACCTGTGATAGTGTATGTCTCTTCCCTTTTCAGATCTTTTATTACTTAAAAAATAAACTAAAAGGGCTTAGAGTCTGTCCATTACTAACCACTGTCTTTACAAAGATGTGTATCTTTATCCCCAGGACATACAGTCCTATTGGACATGTTCTTCATTCAAAAGAAAGAAAACATTTATTCTCCATTATATAGTGCTTTAATGATGCTTTCTGTAAATTTTCCAATGATATCACATATGGATTAATTACAGGTGTGAGCTATGCACAGGGACAGGTTAAGGATTTTGGGGGCCCGGGGCCAAACGTATTTTGTGGCCCCATTCTTGTAACAGCTTTGAATTTATGATCTATTATCAGCTCTTTGGTGCCCTCTTTGGCCGTGTCACTGACGGTGCAGAGGGACACCAGTCCAAATTCTAAATATGTTTACATCTGATATTTAGGGATAATTACGTGTATTTTCAATACTGTAACACAGCAGCATCTCACAGATATTACTGTAAATAATCTGTGACATATTAATATGTGACGTCCTGTTCTGATCTAAAAGAAACTTTTTTTTTTTTTTTTATGAAACAAACATTTATCTGCAAAATGTCTGTAATACACTCACACACATCACCCATATTAACCGCATCGCTGCTGCAGCGATTTTTGCGCTGTGCGGCTTTTTTTTAAAAGCCGCGTTACATGACGAGCTCAGCTCGTCATCATCACACGCCACCCGTGGGTGATGACGAGCTGAGCTCGTCATCAGCATCGAAAGGGTTAAAAATAAATTAAAGGAAGACGGTATTTGAAACAATTTGTTTAAGAATTGTGCAAGGTCATCACAGCGACACTCTGCAAAACAGAGCTGGTTTTTTCAGGGGCCCCCCTAAAAGGCTTGGGCCCTGGGCCAGAGCACACTTTGCCCATGCCTTAAAATATCTCTGAACTCGCATAGGCAAGACCAATTGACTTTGTCAGTGTTTGTTTTAACGAAAGCTTGATCAGCATCTGGATCACATTCACTCAGCCCTATTTCCAAGAAAACATGTTCCTCGGCTGGCCTCATATGCAATCTGCTTTCGGAAGCCAAACCACACTATATTGTGCCGTCCCAGTACTTAAGTCGAGCCGGTGGTTTCCGGTGCTCGGCACAGTCAGTGCTTTAAATGGAACGGTACTCACCGGTACTGAGTACCGGCACTTCTTAGATTATTCACTCTAAGTACCGGCACTTCTCTTCTGCCGACGAGAGTACCGGTACTCATGAAAAGGTAGGTTTATAGGCTGTGAGTGCTGGTGAGCCAGAGTGGAAGGTGTCTCTGGCAGCCAAGGCACCGCTTTTGTAGCTACGATCTGAGCCCCAGCTGAGCTATTCAGCAGGGCTCATTTGAATAATTGCTGGGTGCTCGCCATCATGCTGTGTTTCACAGAGCAGGGTCCGTTTTTTTTTAGGCCCTGTGCTGTCAATCACAGTCACACTATCAGACATTTCACATAATCTTGGCACCGCTTCAAAAAGTGTGGCTCTGGAAAAGCCCTTCCGTAGTTTCTAAAGGGCAATACGCTTTTAAAAACGGCACTGGGAATTCCAGTTGTATTCCGGCTGAAGAATTTTAGTGGATGATATAGTCGATAATTCTAGCAAGTTCTGTGCTTCTTTCAGGGCATTTCTGGTATCAGAATGTGCCTGCTATTAGATGGTAATTAAGAAATACAGCGCTGTGTGCTGTACAGCGACATTCTACTTGTCCTTTTTGCCAGCACCCTCCTGCCTCTGTATGATCAGAGAAGTCCTTTCTGACTTGACCATCCTCGCAGTTAACCGGACTTGGTACCTTGTGTGGTATTATGGCAGAATGTTCTTAACTGGTACTTAGTCTGTGTTAGTACACCAATTATTTCTGAATAGACAGCTTCTTCGCAGTGAAGTCACTAGCTGTGTTACTGTTTTCTCACGCAGCACTCCTGGCCACGCTGAGGTCTGCCCCAGACAGGCTATGTATAGCACATGTGTGAAGGGTTAAACACATTTTCTCAAAATCTTCTCATTTAAGAGTTGATTTTTAGGCTGTTTATGGATATTTTCGCCCCTTGGCCCCATAAAAAAAAATTATTTTCTGCTGGCTCCTGCCCGAGTTCTCCTGTGGTCACTGGAGATTGCTGTCCTTGTATCCCAATGCTGAAACTTGGGAAACCCGAAATATATTCAGGCCTCCCACCCAAGACATCCCCATTTTCAACTGTTGCGACTCAAATGCTGAACAAGTGTCCCACCCCCCTTTCTTGAATGCGCACATTTTATTGGCTGTATTTCTGCACTGACCTCTTCGTGCCCAGACCTGTGGCAGGAACAAAAGCGCAACCTTTTGGGGGTAGAAACCCTCCCATTGGTTTTTGTGGCTTTCAAGCAACCCCCCCCCCCCCCCCCCCTACAACAAACCTGAAATCTTCCTGAAGGAAAAACAATCAAACTCTTTGGTTGCAGCCACTGGTTGGTCATGTTACATCTTTCTTCCACTTGGTCTTTGATTGTATTCATGCATTGTTCATTAATGCTTTCATCTTTCACACTGCACCAGTGGCTCCCATGCCCACCAGCGATCCAGCAACCAGTAGGGAGACTTCAGGGAGCACCTTCCACATTTGGACCTAGTTATTCACTGCATGTCTTACTTGGATGTATCTAAAAAATGTTCTAGGTGAAGTTCAATTCATTAGCTTAATTGTTTGAACTACTTCCTCCTGTATCTCTCCCAGAAATCTCCTACTTTTAAAACACCTATCAGGTCACACTTCCTAAATTGGGAAAAAGGGGCACCGTTCTTCAGCTTTTATTAAGCAAGTGCTTCACTGGCTGCCATTACAACTTGATCTATATTTCCAGAGTCCCTCTTCATTCTAAAACTCAATCTTGTTGTGAAATGTGTTCTTTGTGTAAAGTATGAGAATGCCTCATACGAGTGACAGTAACTCCTTCCAGAATGTGAACACTCAGTAGAGAGACGACGAGGCACAGCTTTTGAAATTACGAAACATGTTTCTTTATATCGGATAAGTTTCAAGTGTTTGTGTACGTGGCTGAGAAAACAAGCTGGAGGAAGGGTCTGAACTCTGGCTCCTGTTTCAGAATGAGTAACAGGAATGAGCACAGCTCATTCGGAAGAACACACTCTTCGGATACCCTTCAATTTTACTTACATTTAAAAAAAAAAAAAGTGTTCATGAAATGCTTGATTTCACTGTTGCACAAATAAAACACACACTCCACAAATAGACAAGAACCGTAGGCAAACACAGTAGTGATGCACACAATACAGTAACGGATACATGCACACAAACGATAATGCACAGACATAGATGAGTACATACTGCACAGATGTACATGCATCAAAGATTCATGCCCAAGCACGCACAAGCAAACACTGGTGAAAACCACAAGCACGGACACACTGCACACACATTCCATCGGTAGATACATACATACAACATGCGCACATACAATTAAACACATACCAAACGCATACAAACTCACAAAAGAAACTATAGAGCTTCTACTGGTCACCTAACAGTATCTTGCTGCGCCTTTCTTCACAGCATAATATTTGTTGACGCCACATTTCCTTTATGGTTATCTTGATAAATAACTACCATGTATAGTGTGTGCTGCACAAACTGAGCAAAATACACACAATTGATGGACGGAATGCAGAACAAATCAAAACATTACAGTTTTTGTTGCATAGAGCCTTGTGTTACCTGCAGGTCAAAGGCTAAGATCCTTGTAATATAGCTTAGTGAGTTATGACCCTGCACCAAGGACCTGCCTGCAAACAAGAAGGCATATGTTTAGAACCTCGCTGTTATTTCCTCAATCTTTTCTTATTTTAAAGATGCTAAAAAAGGCTACTTTGGGTAGTGAGAAACACTTATCAGTAGGTGCCATATATATATAGTTATTAGTGAGATAACTAATGGACAGATACATCCGACATTCTAACAATGCGTGCAGATTTTGCACATACAACCTTGGCAAAGTCAAAAAGCTAACCCCGCCGCTTGTCCCACCTTAGCACCTCCCTTAACTCCGCCCACTGCTCCTTTTGGTGAGTACCTGCACTTATTTTTTTTCCATTTAAAGCACTGGGCACAGTCATACTTAATTATCAGCACCGGTTCTAGTGACAGCCCCGGCTGCTGTCTGTTAAACTTTGAGACGAGCACAACACGTGTTTACTAAGTCAAATTCCATTGAAAATGAATTATGCCAGTCTCTCATGCCATTATAATAGCCTGGTGGCCTTTAATAGTTAGGAGTGTGATGGTTAGGTGTCATGTTGGTGCCATTATTGAAAGCGCTGGCAGAGGCAATGCGTGGTACAAGCTGAAGTGGTCTTCCGAGAAGGGCCCTGTCATATTTTTTTTTTACAAATTTAGAACTGCCTTCAGCACATACTTCACTCTCTGACTCAGAGTACACTCGTCATTTCCTGAATCAGCTCCTGACTATTGTCCGCCTTAGTTGTCGGTTTCACGGGCGCTCAGGAGTTCAATGCATTAAGGACCTGGCATATTGCAAATGGATATACTGCAATTAAATTAACTTCGCATAACTTCGGCAGAGATATCGCACAACAATTTTATGTTTCACTATTTCGCATTCATGATATTCTGGCGCCACCCTGTGTCTAGTGTTAGTATGACAGGTATGCAACTCACATGTATTTGCAGTTAACCCTTCTCTGCAACTTAATTTTATTAACATGCTCCCTTTTTGTGTTCTACATAGCACCAATACGCCTTTTTCCAGGTAATCACTAGTGGTCTTTAGTAAGCATGTAACACCTTGTAATTAGATATAAAAACAAACCTGAACATAAAGCAAAAGAAAAATTCTACAAGCCAGCTTGCAGATTCGTTTACACTTCCACTTGTTGCATTTTGTAATTAATAAAATAATGTGGTCCTGAAATTACAGAATCAATAAAGTCTTGGTGTATTTGATATAATTTTATTTAGGTGCTGGGAGTTTTGGAAGCATTTTAGACGTCATTTTAGACCACTTGTGATGTATGTTGAATGATGAATGTATCCACAGTCTCACAGTGTTACATCTGCCCATGCTCTCTCTGGCTATTGGGAAAATCAAGTAAAATCATGCGCTAAGGCTTCCTGAAAATCTTAGTCCTTACTTTTGAAACCCCATAAAGCAGACACTCAGAGTGCAGAATACAAACATATTCTGCCTCAGGTTGCTTCTTGATCTTGTTTCTCCTCGGGTTTTGCCCAGTGAAGATGTGGTACGTGTATACCCAAAAGGTACGCTCAGGGGTTCTACCTAGATGTGTCATGGTACTGTAGGTATGTTGGCCAATAAGGACTATAGCGGTGACCCTTATACAGAATTATGTGGAAGATAGTAATCCTGCTAGGATACTAAGAATCCACATGACATTTATTCGGCACCTACCCAGGTAAAAGGTCAGCACCAGAACCGTTATGTAAAGTAAGGTAGGACAAATGTAGGTAAAAGATCGTACAACTACCTAGGCATATATTGGGGTACATTGGAGTTCATAATACCCGCTCCTCATTCAACTGGACAACAGAACTAACAAATGCTAAAATATGCCCGGTTAAAAAAGCTAAAATAGGAGTATTTAAACATCTAAAAACATGGTATGTGTAAAAACGAAGCAAAAGTTAGAAAGCTCTATGAGTCCTCTAAATAGTCAATATACTGCTAGACCAACTGAGCACGCCAAAATCCATAGTGCTCAGAGAGATTAAAAGAGGAAAAATAAACAAAAAATTATGTTTTTGAATCCTAATTTGTGTTGTTTTTGAAAAAGGCAAAATTGTTCCCATCACATGGAGGGCCAAATGTTTATGTGGCCTGTGTTGAACTGAAAAGTCATGCCTTGTTAAGTTGCAGAAAGTTTTTACTTTTTCTGAATAATACAAAATGCATGTTCTGCCAAAATGAATCCTAAAATGAACTATAGATTTTTCAGAGTCTTTGGAGGTTGGAGCAGTGCACATTCTTCTAGAAAAATGGCTGCTAGGCTTTTCCCATCACTTGAGAGCTCATATCCTAAAAATAGGACTTTGAGATAGGCATTTTTTGATTTTTTAAAGTTAAATTTATAGCCCTCCGAGGCAAACCCCAAAATGATGTTGTTCACCCTGGTCAAATGTTCCAATAGTTTCTCATCCATCAGATAAATATCATCTACAGAGGACAATGCCACCTCATCAAAATTTGTAAGTAACTCTGATACTCTTGCTGAGAACAACCTGTGGCTATTCTCATACCCTTGGGACAATCTTCACAATCGTTGTTGAGAGCAGAGGCCTGAAAATGCTGTGAAATATCTGCTTTCAGGGGCTAGATTTTGGCAAAAGAATCCTTTTGAGATCTAGTGTTGTTTTGTGACTCGCTCGTTTCCCCTGGACAGAGTGGTCGCTCCCCAGTGTCCTGTAGCGTCACTGGTATCATCGCTGCTTTGCTTTGTGCCTTTTACTGCTGCCTGCTGTTTGCCTGCTAGACGCTGTATTGTAACTGCATTTTTTTTATTTACTGAAAGCGCCGCTTCTCCTGTTTGCCTGCTAGACGCTGTATTGTATCTGCATTTTGGTCATTTACTAAAAGCGCCGCTTCTCCTGTTTGCCTGCTAGACGCTGTATTGTAACTGCATTTTGTTTATTTACTGAAAGCGCCGCTTCTCCTGTTTGCCTGCTAGACGCTGTATTGTATCTGCATTTTGGTCATTTACTAAAAGCGCCGCTTCTCCTGTTTGCCTGCTAGACGCTGTATTGTATCTGCATTTTGGTCATTTATTGAACGCGCCGCTTTTCCTGTCTACGCGCATTTACACTGGGCTCCCCCCTCCGCCTCCATTTTGTCGGATTGTTGTTGTTTTTTGGTCATCCCGAGCCCGCCCCGCCTCCCAGCTGAGACGCCCTCCCACTGACCATATCAGCGCTCCACCACAGCAAAGCGCCGTGACTCGCTCGTTTCCCCTGGACAGAGTGGTCGCTCCCCAGTGTCCTGTAGCGTCACTGGTATCATCGCTGCTTTGCTTTGTGCCTTTTACTGCTGCCTGCTGTTTGCCTGCTAGACGCTGTATTGTAACTGCATTTTGTTTATTTACTGAAAGCGCCGCTTCTCCTGTTTGCCTGCTAGACGCTGTATTGTATCTGCATTTTGGTCATTTACTAAAAGCGCCGCTTCTCCTGTTTGCCTGCTAGACGCTGTATTGTATCTGCATTTTGGTCATTTATTGAACGCGCCGCTTTTCCTGTCTATGCGCATTTACACTGGGCTCCCCCCTCCGCCTCCATTTTGTCGGATTGTTGTTGTTTTTTGGTCATCCCGAGCCCGCCCCGCCTCCCAGCTGAGACGCCCTCCCACTGACCATATCAGCGCTCCACCACAGCAAAGCGCCGTGACTCGTTCGTTTCCCCTGGACAGAGTGGTCGCTCCCCAGTGTCCTGTAGCGTCACTGGTATCATCGCTGCTTTGCTTTGTGCCTTTTACTGCTGCCTGCTGTTTGCCTGCTAGACGCTGTATTGTAACTGCATTTTGTTTATTTACTGAAAGCGCCGCTTCTCCTGTTTGCCTGCTAGACGCTGTATTGTATCTGCATTTTGGTCATTTACTAAAAGCGCCGCTTCTCCTGTTTGCCTGCTAGACGCTGTATTGTATCTGCATTTTGGTCATTTATTGAACGCGCCGCTTTTCCTGTCTAAGCGCATTTACACTGGGCTCCCCCCTCCGCCTCCATTTTGTCGGATTGTTGTTGTTTTTTGGTCATCCCGAGCCCGCCCCGCCTCCCAGCTGAGACGCCCTCGCCCCTCCCCCTCCACTATCCATATATGACAGGAGTTCCCGCGCGCAGCGTTCACGCGCAGCAACCGCGCCCAATTCGCGCCGAAGGTGCGCCAAAGGTAAGCCCGTCTACGCCCGTCTACGCCCGTCTACGCCCGTCCGCGCCTGGACCGCGCCCAGCGCCAGACCCCCTGCCCCTCGCGCTACCCAGCCCCCCGCGTTACCTACGATGCCGCCACCCTCCTAGCCCTTAACCCCGGTCGCGCCCCCAACTGCGTCCAAGCCGCTCCTGGACGCACCCACGGACCTTTCTCATGCTACTCCTGCAAATTCATCGGCACTGTCAACATCCCCGCTACGACCACACCACAGATTCCCGACCCCAACCACCTAGAATGCATCCTTCTCAACACCCGCTCGGTCCACAGACACGCTATTGACCTTTGGAACCTACTAGACACCATCTCTCCTGACGTCGCCTTCCTAACGGAAACATGGATGAACGCTTCCTCCGCTCCTGACATCGCCATCGCTATCCCCGATGACTATAAGATCACACGCAAGGACCGCACCGACCATACAGGAGGCGGAATCGCTATCGTCCATAAGAAAACAATCCGCATCTCAACCAGCTCTGATGCCAACCTCGCCAACTCCGAACACCTTCACTTCCAGATCCACATCGACCCCAAGACCACACTCAGAGGCACCCTCCTCTACAGACCACCAGGACCCCGCGCAAAATTCAGTGAAGACATCACGGACTTCATCACCCCACACGCGCTCCCCTCCAAAGACTACATCCTTCTGGGAGACCTCAACTTCCACCTTGAAAAGATCAACGACCGCAACACCGCCACCCTCTTAGACAACCTCGCCAACCTCGGACTTAAACAACTGGTCACTTCCCCCACCCACATCGCAGGTCACACTCTCGACCCCATCTTCACCTCCAGCAACCATGTCTCCTTCAGCCACACTACAGGTCTCCTCTGGACTGACCACAGCTGCGTTCACTTCACCTACAACAAGCCGAAACCCATCATCCACCTCCAACCAACTCTACAAAGAAACTGGAACAAAATCACCACAGAGCAGATCTCCACATCACTCCTTCAAACCTCCCCAGCCCTTTCTTCTAACGCCAACGAAGCCGCCTCCAACCTCACCCTTTGGTTATCCAACACCGCCGACACCTTAGCACCACTGAAAAAACGTCAACACAAACTTGGCATCAAGAAGGCCTCATGGTTCAACGACGACCTCAAGAAATCCAAGAAACTGTGCCGCTCCCTTGAAAAGGCCTGGAAAAAAGACCCATCCACCAGCAACAAGGACGCCTTCAAAAGCGCCATCCGTACTCACCACCAACTGATCCGAAAAGCCAAGAAAACAGCATTCAAAGATCGACTTGACAACAACGCCCACAACAGCAAGGAACTTTTCAACATCGTCAAGGAATTTTCCAACCCCTCGGCCAACTCCAACGACATCACCCCCTCTCAAACCCTCTGCGATTCCCTAGCCTCTTTTTTCCACAACAAGATTGCTGACATCCACAACAGCTTTGACAACCAACCCGGAGACCAACCCACCCTACCATCAACTGACCATCTTCCCCCCGTTAACACCCTTAACGCCTGGAACCCAATATCCACTGAGGACACCATCCGCCTGATGAATTCCATCCACTCTGGATCCCCCACAGACCCATGCCCCCACCACATCTTCAACAAAGCTGACTCCGTCATAGCTCCGCACCTCCGAGACGTCATCAACTGCTCCTTCAACTCCGCTACCTTCCCAGAAGATTGGAAACACGCTGAACTCACCGCCCTTCTGAAAAAACCAACAGCAGACCCCACCGAACTCAAAAACTACCGCCCTATCTCGCTTCTTCCATTCCCGGCCAAAGTCATCGAGAAAGCTGTCAACAACCAGCTCGCCGCCTTCCTCGAAGCCAACAAATCACTCGACCCCTCACAATCTGGCTTCCGAGCCAAACACAGCACTGAGACCGCCCTCATCGCAGCAACAGACGACATTCGAACTCTACTGGACAATGGAGACACAGTCGCCCTCATCCTCCTCGACCTCTCTGCAGCCTTCGACACAGTCTGCCACAGCACCCTTTTACAACGCCTCAGAAACATCGGAATCCAAGGAAAGGCACTGGAATGGATCACCTCGTTCCTCACCGGAAGAACCCAGAGAGTCCGTCTCCCACCATTCAAGTCCGAGGCCTATGAAATCATCTGCGGCGTACCACAAGGATCCTCACTCAGTCCCACCCTCTTCAACGTATACATGAGCCCCCTCGCGGCCATCGCCCGCCAACACAACCTCAACATCATCTCTTACGCGGATGACACTCAACTGATCCTATCTCTCACCAAGGACCCCAGCACCGCTAAAACTAACCTACACGAAGGAATGAAAGAAGTCGCCGAATGGATGAAACAAAGCCGTCTGAAACTGAACTCAGACAAAACAGAAGTCCTCATCTTAGGTAAATCCCCCTCTGCATGGGACGACTCCTGGTGGCCGGAAGCCCTCGGAAATGCACCCATCCCGACAGACCACGCACGGAACCTTGGCGTCATCCTGGATTCTTCACTCTCAATGAACAGACAAGTCAGCGCTGTATCCTCTTCCTGCTTTAACATTCTTCGCATGCTCAGAAAAACATTTCGCTGGATCCCCTCCGAAACAAGGAAAACAGTCACCCACGCTCTAGTCACGAGCCGACTGGACTACGGAAACACCCTCTACGCAGGTACCACCGCTAAACTCCAGAAGAAACTACAACGAATCCAAAACGCCTCAGCCAGGCTCATATTAGACATCCCACGCAACGAACACATCTCTGGTCACCTCAAAGACCTCCACTGGCTACCCGTCAATAAGAGGATCACTTTCCGACTGCTTACCCACGCACACAAATCACTCTACGACATCGGACCAGATTGCCTCAACTCTCGACTGTCCTTCTACACCCCCTCCCGCCAACTTCGCTCTTCCAGCCAAGCCTTCGCCACTGTACCTCGCATCAACAAGACCACCATGGGAGGCAGATCCTTCTCATACCTGGCTGCCAAAACATGGAACTCACTCCCCGCTTACCTTCGCCTCACCCAGAATCACCTAGCGTTCAGAAAGCAGCTTAAAACGTGGATATTTGACAAATAATCCACCTCCCCTTCCTAAGCGCCTTGAAACCCTCTGGGTATGTAGTGCGCTATATAAATGTTTTGACTTGACTTGACTTGACTTGTATTTTTGCTGCACAATGTTATTCACCGTGTGCATTCTGTACAGCAAATGTTTTCGTGCAAGTGTTCAAATGCCTTTAGTATAAAACTAGACCGTATGAATTGTCGGGTTTCCTTACAGGAAACAAAGGATTATTCAAGAAAGAGGTGTAATTCTCTATTACACCTTGGTATTCAAGTTGATCTAAGATCTCCCTTACCTGTTTTTTGTGTCATGTTATATTGGGTACTGTCTCTGTGGAGTTGGAGTAGTTTTAACTGGGATTTCATGGTGAGGTGATTCAGCATCTCACCCGACACGATTGCAGTATAATGCAGTGATTCTGGATCGAGGTCAGAGAAAGCCAGTAAAATTACTGTTTCTTCTTTTGGGCAGTCCATTACGTACTCAGGTCGCCAATCTTTTTCAGCCAAAAGAATATTGTATCCATATGTCAGGTTCTCCCAAAAGAGACCCTACACTTTTCTTGGTATGTCCCCCTCCCTATGGAGTGTTATTTCATGTAACTAATGTGGGATGCTTACCCTTGTGTCAGGAGTTTCCACCGTGACATGTTCATTCAACGCGGTAGCCAGAAATTCCATAAGGTTCTGGCGAGCCATTCTTACTTCTACTGAGCTGTCTAGCATTGTTCAAGCCCAATCCCCGTTCAATAGTTGAGTCCTCAGTAGCCTGGGCATTTCTTATTTTAAGGACAGATACCGTCTTTTTAAATTGAGGTTTGGATTTTGGTTTATCTTCTTTTTCGAAATGTAGTCTCAAGTGCAATGTTTGTCTCTTGGCTTGACTTGCTCTTCTGATCAGCGTTCTGACCGTATTCCCTCTCCGAGTTTTTTGACGAACCTTGAAAGGAACAAGAGGAATGTGTATCCGTATCCTGATACCTGTCAGGTTTTTTAATATTATCATGGTTTGTAAGGTTATATTTCCTGTTCGAGGGCTCCTGTTGAGATCCACCCGTGATTGTGATACATTCTGCATGTTTTTTGATGGTTTGTTATCCCATTTCTACTTGGAAGAATTGGGTGCTTGCTGTGAGTTATCCTTTTCAAGAGTACCCCTTAATTGTGGTTTCACCGGTCTAGCTCCCAAATTATCTCTACCCAGCGAAGCATAGGTCTTTTCGATAATTTTTATTCTCGCTCCTGCTGTACCATGCGATGCAGTGAGAGGAAATAATAATTTAAAGCAAGCAAACAAATAAATGCCAGCCCCTTTCAAATCTCTCCAAGTGCCCCGGTGACTCCCAGCAATTAGTTGAAGAAATGGAAGGCAACGCTCATGCGGAGCTGCCACAAAGGCCCCACTGCTGACGCTCGTCCCGGGGACTCCTCTGGACAAACCCAGAGGTTTGATGAATAATATCAGTGTCAGGGGACAGGCTGCAGACATTGATAACTGGAACTAGAGGGGCGCAGGGAGAGAGGCGGAGCTTCATTGGGGGGGGGGGGGGGGCAAAGGCGGAGGGGGCAAGCTAACTTTATATTTCAGAGACCGTGCAATATTGCCTGCAATGACTATGTGACGACGGGCCAAGCAGAGCAGGACGGTAGACTTGTTGAATCTGTGAGTTTGCTAACAGCAAGCTGGTTAGCTTTCAATATGCTGATTTTATACTCTTGTGAAACTTGCATGCCCTTTGTCATCGTGGAGAGGAGGAAGCCGGTGGCAGAGGCTGACTCCCTTCACTTGTAAGCTACGTGCTTGCACTGTGGGCACTGATTAGAGAGCGTTTTTAATTGTAAGCGACTATAATGCTTTTTTAACACATGGTGTGAGCGAATAATTGCGGGCAGGCTATACGACTGTCACTGCACTTGAGTTGGAAAAATAATTTTAATCTTGTGTGTATCTCACTCTGGGCTGAATAATAGTTCAGGGGGGTCACTCACCTCCTGCACTCCCGCCCAGGTTCGCCGCGTCCATTCTGGGCGTTTGTTGCGGAGGGTGAGGAGGAGCCCAACACTTCCAGGCACAGAGCAGTGAGGTCAGCGCTCTAGCTGCGCTGTTTCACTACCACTTAAAAAGAGGGGAGGAACGAGGCCACATTGTGGAGAGGAGGAAGCCGGTGGCAGAGGCTGCCTCCCTTCGCTTGTGAGCTACGTGCTTGCACTGTGGGCGCTGATTAGAGAGCGTTTTTAATTGTAAGCAACTGTAATGCTTTTTTAACACATGGTGTGAGCGAATAATTGCGGGCAGGCTATACGGCTGTCACTGCACTTGAGTTGGAAAAATAATTTTAATCTTGTGTGTATCTCACTCTGGGCTGAATAATAGTTCGGGGGGGGGGTCACTCACCTCCTGCACTCCCGCCCGTGTCTGCCGCGTCCATTCTGGGCGTTTGTTGCGGAGGGTGAGGAGGAGCCCAACACTTCCGGGCACAAAGCAGTGAGGTCAGCGCTCGAGCTGACCCTCTCTTTCCCCGTCATATATGTGCATGGGACAGCGTCCGCGCAGCGGGCGCGTGCAGGGGGCGTGACGGAAGCGCGCCAAAGTCGCGCCAAAGTCAAGCCCGTCTGCGCCCGTCCGCGGCCGGATGGGGCCGGGGGCCACTATCCCTGCTCAAACCGCAAGGACTACGTACTACTATGGGAGACAAGATTTGTTAGACCTACATCCGCCCATGCCAGAGACTTGCCGGCACTCTATGGAGGCATTGACACTCCGATACTGCCAACAGTGCTCCTTTAAGGGAAGGAGGGAACCAGCTAGGGGGACTTGTAACAGGAGCTTTGCTGAACTGCAGATCACTCGGCAACACAGTATTCAAACCGGGGCCCTCCTTGAAGACGAGAAGTTAGACATACTCTTTCTGACAGAAACTTGGTTAGGGGACCACTCTGACCCGTCATTATAGAAGCTATCCCGCCTAATTACAACATTGTCAGAATAGATAGGTGTGGTGGGAGGGGAGGGGGTATTGCTATAGTTACGAAGGCTCCACTGGAATGCACTTTAGAACCACTAAAAATTGAAAGTTGTGAGGCAGGATATTTTAATCTGAAACTAGGACCTCAAAACTCTGTCTCTGGTATCCTTATATATAGACCCCCAGGGGGCCTTAAAAACTTCTCTACAAGTCTGATGGAGGGCGTTGCTCACTTAGCGATGCGGAGGAGCAGACTTTTGGTGGTAGGAGACCTCAATATTCATCTGGAGGATGAGTGCAACAAGGAGGCCATAGACTTAAGACAAGAGATGCAGGCTGTACAATTGGAACCGAAAAATCTTACCCCGACCCACAAGCACGGTCATTTACTGGATCCAGTGTTTGCTAGTTGGGACGGAGTGGTAGCGGATGCTCCGCTTCCGGTCCCCTGGTCAGATCACTACTTAGTTCCCTTTAGTTTACACATCTTAGTGACTGACACACAAAAAGGACAGCACAAGAGCTATCCCCGTCGCAAATGGAAGCACTTCTCACAAGCCAACTTTAGCATTGCTACAGGAAGGTGGTCCACCGGGGGGTAGTGATAGCGAGAGCACGAATTACAGGCTTCAGGAACGCATTCTGTGTGCCCTCAACGCTACGGCCCCGTTGAACTCATCCAAGGCTATAATTAGAAGCAAAAAGTCAGCCCCATGGTTTACGCCTGCTCTGCAAAATGCTAAATCCGAATGCAAAAAATTTGAACGCAGGTGGCGGGTTGACTTCTGCCCTCAATTAAAAATAACCTATAGGGAGGCACAAAGGAAGTACCAAACCATGGTACGGGGAGCCAAAGCCTCCCACTATAAAAATCGTATCGGGGAGGCTGAAAACTCCTCGAAGGAACTCTTTAAAATTTTTAAAGAGATCTCCCTGGTAGCGAGATCTAACACCCCAGCAAATGACTCTGTAGCAGAATGCAACAGGGTAGCAGAATACTTCGCAGGAAAAGTCAGGGACATCTACGCTTCCTTCTCTAACCAGCCTGAAAATGGGCTAGACTTTGTAGAAAGGACAGGTGCTAGAAATTCTGAACACTGTATGGAATATTTCACGGTCCCTTCCCCGGAGGTACTATGTAAAATCTGTTGAGGGATTAAATCAGGCTCCCTTCGTGATCCTGCCCCCCCCCCCGAAAGTATTGGGAGAGAGCCTGGCAACTCTACAACCCTACATCAGGCATGTACTCCAAACATCTTTTTCTTCCCAGACACTTCCTGCTGACTGGAAGAAAGCCGTAGTTCTCCCCATAAAAAAGAAACCCAATGTTAGCCATGAAATGCTTGAGAATCTGAGACCTATCTCCTTACTGCCATATCTAGCCAAAGTGGCCGAGAAAGTGGCCAACTCCCAACTGATGGCTCACTTAGAAACAGACAACATTCTACACTCCTCCCAATTGGGCTTCCGGTCGGGTTACTCGACTGAGACTGCCCTTCTGAGAGCGACTGAGACCCTCAGACGTGGGGCAGATGCCGGACACACCATGGCGCTGGTGATGTTAGACCTCAGTGCAGCGTTTGACACTGTAGCTCATTACATCTTGCTACAGTGTCTAAACCGATCGGGTGTCACAGGCTCGGCCCTGGGGTGGTTGAAATCCTTTCTCACAGGTCGGAGCTTTCAGGTTCAACGAGGCTCCTTTAGATCCTCCGAGTTAGCGCTGGAACAGGGAGTGCCTCAGGGCTCTGCCCTGAGCCCAACCCTATTTAATCTCTACCTAGCCCACTTGGCCGAGGTGGTGCAGGCGTATGGAGTGGAGTTAGTCTCCTACGCCGATGACACCCAGCTGCTAATCTCCCTATCTCAAGCACTTACAGCAGCGGCATCCAATTTTAAAGCCTGTATGCAGGATCTGGCCACATGGATGAACTCGCACTGCCTAAAGCTAAATGGGTCTAAAGCCGAGGTACTGGTGGTTGGTGGCACTAGCCTCATCTTGCTACAGTGTCTAAACCGATCAGGTGTCACAGGCTCGGCCCTGGGGTGGTTGAAATCCTTTCTCACAGGTCGGAGCTTTCAGGTTCAACGAGGCTCCTTTAGATCCTCCGAGTTAGCGCTGCACAGGGAGTGCCTCAGGGCTCTGCCCTGAGCCCAACCCTATTTAATCTCTACCTAGCCCCCTTGGCCGAGGTGGTGCAGGCGTATGGAGTGGAGTTAGTCTCCTACGCCGATGACACCCAGCTGCTAATCTCCCTATCTCAAGCACTTACAGCAGCGGCATCCAATTTTAAAGCCTGTATGCAGGATCTGGCCACATGGATGAACTCGCACTGCCTAAAGCTAAATGGGTCTAAAACTGAGGTACTGGTGGTTGGTGGCACTAGCCTCAACTGGACAGCAAACTGGTGGCCACCCTGTCTGGTTCCTACCCCCACCCCCTGTAAGGAGGCTAAGAACCTGGGGATATGGGTCGACCCCACTCTATCCTACGAGGGCCACATTCGGCGCCTAGTGGGCAAGTGCTTTAGGGTGCTAAAAACACTCAATCAAACCTTGGATCTACTTCCCCTTGAAGCTAGACGCACCCTGACACAAGCACTTGTGACGTCCCGTTTAGACTACAGGAACGTCCTGTTCTTGGGCGCCACAGATAAAAGTTTGGGATGCTTACAAGACTTCCAAAATGCGGCTGCTCGACTAGTGCTGAGACTTCCGAAAAGAGCAGCATCTAAAACTGCTCTGGCGGCCCTACACTGGCTGCCAGTAAAAAAGAGAGTTATGTACAAAGCTCTCCTCATATGTCATCGGACATTGTGGCAGAATGCTCCCTCCTATCTCCATGACCTAATACAAAGATACGAGCCAAAAAGAGCCCTTCGCTCTGTAGGCACGGGCCAGCTGACAGTTCCCCGCTCAAAATTGGAACAAACTTCCGATTTGCCTCAGACTGGAAAAATCTGAAGTCAAGTTCAGAAGTCTCTTAAAAACTTACCTATACAACTCATAAGCTGAGGATGACTGAATTGTTTACCTCTTATATGGTTGCCTGTTGTACTTCTCTCCATAGCGCGGGGACACGCCAGGATGGCGTCACCAAGCGCTCTATAAACTACTTTATTATTATTATTATTATTATTATCCTGCCCTCTTAAAGTTAATGCTGTAATGTTAAGTAAATGGGTACTTGTAACGCGCATGGCTACTCCACAGAGTGTCCCGGCACGAAGGACAACACTGTACAAAAGGGTTGTACTTGAATGAGTGCAAGTCTGCAATACAAGCCTGAGCAGTACAATTATATGAGATTTATTGAAATTTCATGCCCGGCCAACTGCTCAGGACAGTAGTTGCTGAAACCACACCATTGAGTCAGCCACCCGTCATTACCACGTGACCACATATTCCAGAGTTAGACCTTCTTTGAATGCATTTTTTTCTTATTTTCTTGCTTTTAAGGTAGGGTAGGGATACAATTTATTTAACAGGATAATCAGAGCTACAACTGCCATAATGGTTCACGCTATTCAATAAAAGCGCTGGATGTGGCTATGTGGCAGCTGGTGACATTAAATAAGTGGAGAACCATAACATGCGTTCAGTGCGTTCCTCCACATGACTCTTTCACCTCCTCCAGATGTTTTCCTAGCGAAGCTCTCCTCTCCAGTCTATTTCACTAGTTTTTGCCCTTAATGGTATTTTTCATGCCCTCCATAACCCTAGTAAACCATTTTGTGTTCAAGACCCCGAGTCTCTTAGTTGATTAGCACATGTTGTCTGCCCTAGCAGTCTCCTGCTCCCCACCTGTCTCCGCCACCCCAACCTGTTTCTTCCAAGCAATCCCCATCTTTCCCTGTGCCCTCCCCATCTTTGAAAGCTGGGTTGGTCAAAAATAAATAAACCCCACAGAACCGTTCGTCCGTCAGGCTGCTAGCATCCGTTTGTCTTAACTGGCATACCCCAAATCAGGGTCCATTTGTTTCTCCTTCTTTTGCTTGAAATGTAAAGGGCTACTTTAAAAACACATTTCAGATGCAAAAGACCGCACTAAACATATGTGTCAGTGACCTGAGCTGTGAAATTTTCTTGAGTGTGGAGGTAAAATAACAAAAAAAGACATAACACGAAACCAGACATCACAGCAGGATAACCACCGTGAGCTGTTGGATGCTCCAAGCACCCGAAGGTGCCAGCTCTTCTGGGTGCGAAGGAGTTGTGGTTTGTCCCACTCAGAGCTCTTCATGTGCTGAAACACATTCTCTATTTCGCCACAAGTTTATCTGGTGCTTAAATGTTGACGTATTATCTCATTGATACCCACGCGCTCTTATGAATGTATAGTAGAAAGGACCTTAAAAATGAAACTGTCACATTACTCATTCATTAGGTCGTGCCCACGGCTAATCGTCGACCAATCAATACTTTCTATGGATATAGGTGAACACTGACAGTCCGGACACTGTTCTGTGAATTAAACATTTCCCCTCTGCCTCAAGTTTGACTGGTGCGTTCCTGGTACTCACAGTGAAACTACCCATTGCGAGTCAGTGAAATCTTTGACCACCTCACGGACATAGAAGGGCTTGGGCCATCCATGCCCAAATGCCACGCCATGCTGGTGGCTCCATTCCCACATATAGTGGTACATCATGTTTGTCGCCCCTCACCCAATCTTCCCCACCCCTCCTTTCCAGGAGTGAAACACATCCCCTTTGTTCCAGGGGTGCCCGTGGCTCGTTCAATCATCCCGCCTTTTCTTCTCCGGGTCGCCTGTGTTTGGAATCCCAGACACACCTATGTAAACAGCTGTGCACATGTACATCAGCATACGCAAAGATTGTACTCTATAGCTCTTAAATAGTGGCAATTTCTTAAATGATAAATAATTCAACTGTATTGCTTTATTAACCTTCCTGCTTCCACATATTTGCTTGAAAATGCACCATTTGTCCACTATTGTTTTAAAAAAATTCTCAGGGGGGAGAAACACCCATGAACCCCTCGTAGGTTTTTTGGGGGCTCACTCGCTCGCCGCAGTGCAGTATGACAATTTTATGCCTCATCACTTTCAAATGCCACCAGCCGCCACTGCAAGGCTCTTTCGCACATAACAGTGAAGCAATCGAGAATGGGGCTTTTTGTCTAATCTCTAAACTTCTTCAGATGTTACTAGATTTGTCCAATCTCAGAACTTCTTCAGATGTTACTATATTTAAAGCCGAATGGCAGAAAATTGAGGCAGAACTTTCGATCAACGTGCAAAATTAAAACATCTGCGACTAGGAGTTAGTAGCAAGACAGGTATCATAACAGCTTTTTCTCTATTTTGTTTAAGGTTTTAGTTTATATACACACAAGCTTTCAGTGGGAAGGCACGTCATGTGCAAACCACAAAACTGCATCCTACACTTTGCATAATTTTAAAGCAACAATTCACTCACACATTCACATTTTCTTTTCGGGTGTGGTATATGACTTACCCTGGCAGCCAATAAGATAAACATTCACTTCAATTTCTGCAAATTCCTTGAAAATCTAAAACCGATAAAAAAAAATGTAAACAAAGGAGAAGAGAAGCATCAAAACCCACTCGATGGCTCGCCTCTCATGAGCCACAGCATGTTTCCAACACTCAACAGTGGTAATAAATAGCATATTACTCTCTGGACATCGGCACAGACACTATTTACATTTTTTTTTAATGTGTACACTACTACTCATTTACTCATACTGAAGAAGGAAAAAGAGGTACACGTGACTGCAAGACAAAGAAAAATGACACAGAGGCTTCAAAAATGTTTTTTTTGAAAAGTGTGATCAAATTGCAGCATACAATTGAATTAAAATTCGTCGCTAGCTTGATTGATTTTCCATTGTTTGGACGGAGTAATGCTAGAGGTTAACACCCTCACCCAGCTGTCTATCCGTACATTTTCAGACAATAATTTGATTTCTACTGCACAATATACTGACAGAGTAGTAAAAGAAATTGTAGTAATTCGGGCACAAGGAATTGTTATATTGCGCTGTATTTAAATACATGGAATTTACCACCCGTTATCACAGCCAGCAAAATATTGGTCAACAACCAGTCTAAAAAAGTGTGGAAATTACAGTCAGCAACTAAGCTGTTGGTGGGTATTATTCCTCATGATTCAGGTAAATTTCACAAACAAAACAGCAGCAATTCTTTACGGTAATTCCATAATTGCTAGGGCATTAGTGTGTTATTTTGTGAAATGGAATGAATCATAATTCTAATGTTTTTAAAAATGTATTAAATGATCATACAAAAATATATTCTATATTTAAATTTGTGTTTCCTCTAGCCCACGTTAACATGGACAACTCCTTCCAAACTGCCTCGACACCCCTCTTTATTTTTGAGGCACAAACACCTTGTTCAGAGTACACCGTAAGGTGTGTAGACCCTTCGGACTGATTTGAGCCTTATACAATATTCACTATATCTATTGTCGCAAGTTAAAGCTCCAGCCCAAGGAAGGGAATGGACTGGGGTTCTTTACTTACCAGATGTGTTGTACTTAACCCATTGCGCGCTCATGACGAGCTCAGCTCTTCTTGAGGCACGGTTGAGCTGCACTCATGACGAGCTGAGCTAGTCACGCCCGTTGGAACGTTCACACGCAGGGATAATTTCCCCGCTGTGCTGAACGTTCCAAAACGGGTGTGGCCGTGACGAGCTCAGCTCGTCATAAGTGCAGCTCCACTGCGCCTCATGAGGAGATGAGTTCGTCATGAGCACGGCTGCGCCGCGCTCAGCTCCCCCCCCCCCCCCCCCGCACAGCAGGAAAAAACGCCCCGCAGGGAAGGATTAAGGAAAGTGACCCGGTCAAATTCACTAGCACAGTTTTAAAGAGCCTTATGACGAAGCAGGTTTAACCTCTAAAAATCTCCCCGACAGGCAGCACTGGTGCCTTCATGGCTAGGGCTGTCACAATGGCTGGGCGGGGAGAGCATTGCGCCCCTAGGCCATGTGCCTTCCAGGGCCTTGCTGTTTCAGAAGGATTTATTTTAAGATAGGTCACTTGTTTGGCCAGACATCACACTTGGCCAACAGGGAATAAACCTTGCTTTTGACTAGACTGAGACATATCAAATCGGCCATGGCCCTGCTCCGATAGAATAACTCCAGCATGAACTGTATGGCCGCTACACTGACACAACCAAGTTGCACCCGACTGAAGATGCCAAACTAGGCAGTCCTGGGTTGCTTGTGTTTTGATTTAGAGAGGACCTGACTTGGCAGCTTGGGACGGACTATTCCCACACCTGTCAACTCACAAGGTGCCACCATGTGACACACGATATTGGCTCCCAACAACTCGTCTCCCGGTGAGCAGCCGATATCACACAGGGGCTTGGGCTGAATGACCGTATGAGGCACTGGGCATTTCCCCGGTGGGCCATATAGGGTGGGGTCCGCTTTTGTTGCTGGGGGCCAATTTTGTCAGCCCCTTGTAACAAAAGCGCAGCAGCGTAACAGCCACAGACCTCCCTGCCTCCCCCCCCCCCCTCCCCCCGGAGGCCAGTCAGACTTAACTGCCAGGGCTGGTTTGCGATCCCAGTCCGGCCCGGACAGTGGCAGAGAAAATGAGCTGAAAAGCACTGAAAATACTGGTTTTCTGAGGCTTTAAAATGCCGACATCCATTAAGGGGTGTGAAGACTCCCTACGACATCGGCACAAGCCTCAGCAAGCGGGTTTTTTGGGGGGAGGAGGGGGCTTGCGGGCGGGGGTACAAAGGTGCCTCATAGGCACTTCTCGGCACGAGGTCCTGCCCACCTTCAAGGCACCACCTACTCCTCACACGATGAGATTGTTCTTCAAGATGGCAGGTATGCTGTTATTATTGGATCAGGACCAACGTTGATTTGCATATATCTGGATCTAAACTGAGGTCGAGTAGTGGAGAAAAAGAACAATTGGTTGGAATGCTACTGGAGCGATCGCCAGTGGTTGGACTATTTGCAATAATGCCTCTCATCACCATTTGTGCGTTTGCTGTACCGATATCTCGTCAGAGCTGAGATTGGTCAGACTGGTACCTGCTGTTCTACTTACATTCTTTAGAACTTTCACACTGACGGAATCCACTGAGCTGACTGCAGTCAGGTCCAGTATCAGAGAGTGGAATGGTGGATGAGCCAGACCCAGGGACTTCAGCGTGG
The DNA here is from genome assembly GCF_964263255.1 of Lissotriton vulgaris. Classification (NCBI taxonomy): domain Eukaryota; kingdom Metazoa; phylum Chordata; class Amphibia; order Caudata; family Salamandridae; genus Lissotriton; species Lissotriton vulgaris. The sequence goes on from NC_141697.1 coordinate 1,214,922,692, forward strand.
CCTCTTCGGTTGTGTTTGGGGACTTGTTGCTTTTATCCTCTATCTCCAGAACAACTCCATTGGACACTGCCATATAATCCACAGTATTCTCCTAGAAAGGAAACACATGTTCAGGTTGTACTTTGCCACTTAAAAATTAGATTTTTAGTGATTATGACTGTAAGCTTCTTTTAATATTTTGATATTCTAGTCTGTTCTTGTGTTGATGAAAGGCTACGTCATGTTTTACTTCTAATTAAGAATCCCCCATTGAAATAATTAAGGGTGGATAAGCAGGCCACCATATAAAATTACCAAACACTTTCATCTACGTCTTAATGCAGGTCGGGCCCGCCCCTGGCGTAGGGAGTGCCAAGAGAAAGATGCCCTGACGTTGGATGAGTCACAAGCAGGGACTTTATTCCAAAATACATTTTATTGTACTTAATTGGGAGAATGTATATAGCTACAATGTCTCCATGGGGGTGCCTAAGGGATTTATGTACTACAGGGGTTATGTGAGGGTACATGGTGGTTATAAAGGCATAGCCAGATGTTTGCCGCAGGTGGTGGCGTAAGACAAAAGTTCATGTTAAAGATGCACAACTTAAACAGAACATCAGGGTTAGGCCTGGCAGCCTTAGGGTGATTTTCCCTGAACTTTTCACCTTCCTCCCCCTATTTTTGCTAGCCGCACTATGTGCACCTTACCATTGCTAACCAGTGTTAAAGTGGATGTGCTCACTCCTTAAAACAAGGTAATTTAAGTAGCCCTTTAAATGGGTCTCGGCTCTCGGGCCTGCCATTGCAGCCTGAGTGTGCAGTTGTAAACTGCCATTTCAATCTAGCAAAATAAACCTTTTGTCAGGCCCAAACCTTCCTTTTCAATACATGCGAGATACCCCTAAGGTAGGCCTTGAACTGCAAAGAGGGCAGGGTGCACTGGATATAAAAATTAGGACATGTACATTTAAGTTTTACGTGCCCTGGTAGCGAAAAACCCTTAAATTTGTTTTTTCAGTAGTGCAAGGCTTACTCCATAGGCTAACATTGAAGTTGCTTTGTTACACTTGAGCTGTAATTTCTAAATGGAATAAGGTAATCAGCTCATGTGTGGTGTCTTTGGGATTGTAATGAAAAATCCAGTCTCACTGTAAAGTCAGATTTTAAATTACAATTTTGAAAACGCCACTTTTAGAAAGGTTACCACCTGCACTGGGTGGTGGGCCCATAAGTCGGTAAGGCTAGGCCACTGAAAATTCAACCACCACATAAATGCAAATACGAACTATACTTCTGAAAACCTTGGTTTTCTGTCAGGACACCTGTAATTGATACCAGTGACCACCATTTTTTTTTTTTGTCATAACAATTTTTTCAATGTTTGGGTAAAATCACATTACACAAAAGCAAAACATGACCATATCACAAAAATACAGTACCTTACATTTAATCCACCCCACATCAGAACAAACAATATATATTCAATAACAATAGATAACAAAACATCAAGTACCACAGCCACTGAAGCAGTTCCGATTTTGGCTGCCCAGGAGGAAATGCTATTTTAGAAACACGGAATCAATCATTCTAAACTCCTCAATAATGGGTGAATCAACCCAACAGTGCCAGGCCGGTAAAAATCCCAGATAGTGACTATGTAAGTATTAGATCGCATCTAACCCCAGGTACCAGCACCTATTATTGCGAAAACATTGATTGGGAACTTGTCAACGCATTTCCAGCCCGTCTCTTATTCCGGGTTCTCCTCAGGACTCAGAACTGTAGACCACTCATTTACACTTAGTGGTAGATGCAAAGACTGTGCATAACACCTTCCTTGGCTTTAGTCCACCTCTAATAACACTCTCCACATGAGTTGTGTCAATTCCATTCTTAATGCAATCCTTCATCCCACATGGAGAGAAAATCAATATTTATGCCATGCGAAGCACTTCTGACGCCACAGCGAGTCTACTTGCCTTCCTCCCTTGCATGCTGTAAAGCTGGTCACGATAAATAGCTTCAGTTTATTCATAGCACCTCCATTTGCTTTTCACCTCTTTACCAAGTTAGTTAGCAGTAATCCATGGTTACACTCACTATTTTCTTTTTTCCAAATCAGACAGCTCATAGGAGACACAGATTGTCTCAAACAGGTACTACACCCAAACACCAGACTCCACAGAGCTAGCCCCCTTCTGAGAGAAAGGAACAGATGCAAACCAGTTCAGAAGAACCACGGTCCACCACCACCAGCAACAGGCCGCACGAAGAAGCTGGAACAAGATGACAGCCGACCAACTCGCCGCATCCCTGAGCCAGCACCCTCCCGCCAGCTCAGCGAACCCCAGCCAAGCCGCCGACAACCTCACGAAATGGATCTACACCTGCGCGGATGAACTCGCCCCTCTGAGGACCCCGCCCAGCAGACCCGGAAGCAAGAAGGCCCCGTGGTTCACCGACGAACTCAAGAGCTCCAAGAAGTACTGCCGTGCCCTCGAGAAAGCCTGGAGAAGAGACCCAACACCGGACAACATGACCACCCTCAAGCTCGCCACCCGAAAGCACCATCAACTGATCCGCGCCACCAAGAAAACAGCATTCAAGGACCGGCTGGACAACAACGCACACAACAGCAAGGAACTCTTCAACATCGTGAGAGAGCTCTCCAACCCCAACGCCGGAACAAACGACATCACCCCATCGCAAGACCTCTGCAACTCCCTTGCCTCCTACTTCCACAACAAGATCGCTGACATACACAACAGCTTCAGCACACAAACAACGCTCCCCACGACCACACCAACGCCCCCCACCACCACCCTCAACGCCTGGACACCGATCAACCTCGAAGACACCATCCGCACGATGAACTCCATCCACTCTGGATCTCCAACCGACCCCTGCCCTCACCACGTCTTCAACAAGGCTGACGCTGTCATCGCACCCCACCTGCGGGACATTATCAACACCTCCTTCGACACCGCCACCTTCCCTGAGAGCTGGAAGCATGCCGAACTCAGCGCTCTACTAAAGAAACCAACGGCGGACCCCACCGAACTCAAGAACTACCGCCCCATCTCGCTCCTCCCGTTTCGAGCCAAAGTCATCGAGAAGACCGTCAACAAGCAACTGGCAGCCTTCCTCGAGACGACTGGATCCCTCGACCCATCTCAGTCAGGCTTCCGGGCCAACCACAGCACCGAGACCGCCCTCATCGCTGCCACCAACGACATCCGAACCCTGCTGGACAACGGAGAAACAGCGGCCCTCATCCTCCTGGACCTCTCCGCGGCATTCGACACTGTCTGCCACCGCACCCTAGTGCAGCGCCTCAGCAACGTCGGAATCGAGGAGAAAGCACTGGAATGGATCATCTCCTTCCTCGCCGGAAGGACACAGAGAGTCCGCCTGCCCCCATTCAGATCAGAAGCCACGGAAGCCATCTGCGGCGTCCCTCAGGGATCCTCGCTCAACCCCACCCTCTTCAATGTCTACATGAGCCCCTTTGCAGCCATCGCACGCCAACACAACCTGAACATCATCTCCTACGCCGATGACACCCAGCTGATCCTCTCCCTGACCAACGACCCCGCCACCGCCAGAGCCAACCTACACGAAGGGATGAAAGACGTGGGCGAGTGGATGACGACCAGCCGTCTGAAACTGAACACAGACAAGACGGAAGTCCTCATCCTGGGCTCCTCACCCTCCGCCTGGGACGACTCCTGGTGGCCCCCTGCCCTGGGCAACGCACCCAAACCGACAGACCACGCACGCAACCTGGGCTTCATCCTGGACTCCTCCCTCTCCATGACCAGACAAGTCAACGCCATCTCCTCGTCCTGTTTCAACATCCTGCGCATGCTACGTAAGATCTTCCGGTGGATCCCCACCGAGACCAGGCAGATGGTCACCCAGGCCCTCGTCACCAGCCGACTGGACTACGGCAACGCCCTCTACGCCGGAACCACCGCCAAGCTCCAGAAGAGACTCCAGCGGATCCAGAACGCCTCGGCGAGACTCATCCTCGACGTCCCCAGACGAAGCCACATCTCCAGACACCTGAGAGACCTGCACTGGCTCCCGATCAACAAAAGAATCACCTTCCGGCTCTTCACCCACGCACACAAAGCCCTACACAAACAAGGCCCGACCTACCTCAACAACCGCCTCAACTTCTACGCTCCCAATTGCCACCTCCGCTCGACCAGTCACGCCCTCGCCGCCGTCCCCCGCATCCGCAGAGCGACAACAGGAGGAAGGTCCTTCTCCCACCTGGCCGCCAAGACTTGGAACTCCCTCCCTCCCGACCTACGCCTGACCCAAGACCACCTCTCCTTCAGGAAGAAGCTCAAGACCTGGCTGTTCGAGCATTAGCGGACCTCCCCCCCCCCAAGCGCCTTGAGACCCTCCGGGTAAGTAGTGCGCGATATAAATGCCTATGATTGATTGATTGATTATGGACAGTCCTATTGGTCAGGTGAGCCATACATACAGGTAATGCTTTCCACTATTTCTTTGATCTAGGGAACAGCATCCTCCTGTTACAATGATCTGGCTCAAACTATATCACGCTGTGCAGTGGTCCATTTGTCTTCCCTTTTCATTTATATAGATGAACAGTCCGGATTGACCTCACCAGTACAGCAATCTCCACACTTAAACTGTGCACACATCCAAGCTATACCACCAAAGGCTTAAAAAGACTGCCCATATAACTTTCAAATATCCTTCCTGAAATCGTAGAAAGATTGTGTCCCCCATCCCAAATTCCACAGAGACCCTGAAAACCTTGCGCCGTCTTTTAGACACACACCCTAACTTTGGACTAGAGCAAGACGTATACACATACTACATAGATGCAGCTCTATCCACAGTATGAGCTCTGAGCTCAAATACATTTAATCTGATTGCATCTATTGGTTCAATGTAGAGTCGCCACCACATTTTGTGTCTGGCCAACTAGATTTTCCACAATGAACATAAGTGAAGAATGTACTCCTGTAAGGTTTAAGAGTAGCCAGTCTATCCATTAGTAAACAGCAATCCGCATATGTATTAACACTTCCAAAAGGGTGTTGTCGCCACACATACTACAGTGAAATCTAATCGGAATCTTACATATCTTTGTATTACAAGTCAAGTAAGAGGCACACACAAAAACGAGCAGTGCTTAATTTGTAAAACATGTGCCAGGGCCCTCATTAAGGCCACTGCAGCTTGCACCATGCATTGCCCCTGCCAGCGCTGCCAATGACTAAACCAACTCAACTACTAACCAGCACACTCTAACAAGGGATATAATTCATTCTATTCCAGGCCCCCAAAGATATAAGAATAGCTTGGGTGCCAGTTATTGGTCATTGCTAATGTATATTCAATTAATAAACAGTTGTTGTTGTGCTCATCCCTAATTAGGCAGACAGCGCTACCATGTGGCAGACCGCCATAAGAGTATGTGCTGACATTTAAGTGCCAGTGCTGAGCACCGGGACACACTGGCTCAAATTAAGCTCTGAAAGAGGGTAGGGAGGTCATCTGCTGTGTGTGCTATGTGACATAGCAATAAGACCCTACAGCAGAAGACACTGTCACGGATGTTTAAAAACAAAGGAAGCAAAATATAAATCGTTGTGTCCTGATCTTCGTGGGCACACAATGATAATCTGCAGGATTACACATCACACTGAGGAAAAGACTTTGCACAAATAGCACAAGTAAATAAAGGATAAAAGTAGAAACCCTTCTCAAATGAAAAGATTAGAAAACTGCATTTCACTATGGTACAATGAAATAAAAAAAAGTGGGATATCTTCCATGACTAGAAGGTTAAAGTCTACAAGAGAGATGCCAACAAATATGATATATTGCTAATGATACATAGAAGTACCATTTATCATATTAATAGTTGTGCTCATTAAAAAAATGCAAGTATAATATGATAGAGAGAAAAGTGAAAAATCCTGAGACATAGAAAGAGCTGCATCAGCAAGTAAAACCAAGAGAAAGATCTCCACCAATTCTTGATTCAAATTCTGCACCAAATGGGATGGAGGGCCCTCGGTGAAGGGCAGGCGGCCGCGCTCTCTAGGTGAAGACAAAGGAAAGTGGCTGATGCTTAACTGACCTCACACCAGGGATTCATCTGCGTAAAGTAATGAGCTTGTATTTGCGGAGGGAGGATTAGAATGGTGGTGAAAAAGTGTTCCATCAAAGGCTGAAGCCATGGCAACGGAGCGGGAGCTCCCGGCAACAAGGCAGCATCAGGACCCATGTACGCTTAAAGAGGTGCGACTGTGATGCGGCCAGCCAAGGTTGGACATGCAGTTCCCCCTGCGGGGAGAGCAATATCTTTTGGGGGGAAAGAGGAATGGGAAGGGAGGACATGGGGACCCAGACCCATTGGAGAAGAGGCAGAAAGATTCGGAAATAAATGGTGTGGAGTACTCGAGTACTGAGGGCCTTGAGGAACAGGGGGCGGGGTGGGGACTAACTAAAAAGGCAATCAAGACCCCCAGACCTATAGTGCTTCTGAGGTAAAAGAGTGAAAGGTCTCCCCTAAAACTGAGCGATGTAGAAAGGAGGGAATAATGAACAAGAAGGAAAAAACAGCAGGCAGTGGGTCACATATAAGATTGCCTAAATGAGAGAAGGCGGAGTTCTCAGCAGCATGGAGACACTCATGAGACATGAAAGCATAACATGACCAAGTGGGCAATGAGGTCCCATGACTGAGTTGTCCTGCAATGTTGATGGAGCAAGGATTCGCACGTAACGCGACTTGCTCCCTTCATGAACCTCGCCTGAATCATAACTGTACTAACACCGATTGTTTGTCATTTTATTTGTATTTCCCCAACACACGGGTGTCCCTAGGAGGCTTGCCTATGTGTTTTTCATCATAATCAAGCTTGCACATTAATAAAATGGCCGCTTTGCAGAAATCCAGTCTGCGCATGCGTCGGTCATACCCATGTGATGTGACGCACTCGCAATCTGGAGGGAAAAGTTCGCTCATGCGCAGTGGTGTTAAAATGGCCGCTTGTCACTAATCATGCTTCATGCTATCTTAAGCCGCTTTTGTATATGCATCTTTTCTGCACTAACTCTTAATGCAATAAGTATTATAAAATAAGGGATTAAGAGTAGTTGGTCATGGTGTACAGTGTATTCATTTTATTCTGTGTTATTAATTTGTTTTCGCTTACTTTTCATGTACCGCGTAAATGAGGGCCTGGACTTAGTGACCAGGACCATATTGAAGCTGACGTATCCCTCATCACGTGACCTAAGATCTGGGACGTGCAGCAATGGAACCTGGCCAGTTGGCCATTGAAAAGGGGACTGTCCTTTCCTGACGCACCTTCGCCCTTGAAGACCTGCTATTTTTATTCTGAATGTGCAACAATGTTGCAAACCTTTTCTTCACTATTGTACTTTCCCACACGTAGGCCTGGGAACCCAGGTGTTAGGGGGAGGGTAATGTCACGTGAAGTATAGGTGGTACCTATGATCTAACCACCTCCCTTGACCAATCAGAAGATGGGGCTTTGTCATTTTGCAACATTTATGGGTGGTCTTGGGGACTTAAAACTGTATATATAGTCTAGCTTAGCTTAGAGAAATTGTCCGACTTGTCCGAGTAGCAGACCTGTCACTGACCCTACGAACTCTATAGGTGCCTGATACAGAGTGCTGCGGAGCATTCTGCCTGAAACTTTCCACAAACTCCAAGGGGTGGAAATTAGTCCTAAGTGCTAAGCGAAGCACTTTGCTGGGAGATTCGAAAACCCAATCGGGGTTATTGGCGGATTCCGTGCAGAAGAGGGGGTAACGCTGGCGTTACATCCGAACCTGTGAGGGGTTGGTCGTGCCTTGGTGAACCCAGTCCTGACCCAGACCTGAGGGGTATCCTGTCCTGACTGTCCATGAGCTGTACCTGCTCACCTTCTGGTATTCCTGAATCCTTGAGGGTCCTTGTCCCGTTCTTTCCCAACTGACCCGTGGCCAGGGTTAGTCCTCATTCTCACTTAGGTAAATATTGGTATAGGTGTCTGTCTATACTATACCCTCAAACTTTTCCTCCTCTGATTAAAGCAATCTTGCCTGTGATATTCTCCATATCTCTTTTGAATGTAATTTCATGCAATTGATTATTAGTAAATGTTCCACTTCTTACCCTTCCTTTAGGACATTGTTGAACCCGACTGTTTATCTAGATTGTTCCACTTATTCCCTTTCCCTTAGTATGGTTGCCGTGAAGTTAGTAAAGATAGCATAAGGTTTAGGAATTAGTATAAAGGTATTATGCCACACATAAGGTCTTTCTCACGTCCTTGCCCTAGTTTTAAACCATATTAGTTAATATGTTTATTGTGATTCATGCCCTATAGTGTCCCCTTTTACTCTATGATACTCACTTTAATCCATAGCTATATCCTTGTTCTGATACTAATCATTGATGTATTGCTTTGCATTTGCCTCCTTGTAATGGCATTTTCGTTCTAAACTTATACTATATAAAACCCTTAAAACCATCAAGGTGTCTGTGGTCATTATACATTAAAGTGAGATTAAAGGTATTAAATGTGTAAAGTAGAATTTTCTCCCTTATAGGAAACCCTTATCACCTATCCACTGCTAGCTCCTGGTCTGTCAGGAGTAAATGTGCCTGTGGTAAGTCAGGTACATGAATAGTAAGTGGTGTAAGAGTCACCCACTCGATTACTCATAGAGCGTGGCAGAGGTTTTCACCCGGTTCATTGCAAAACACTGTCATCGTATGCACGCCAGGGCCCAGTGCGTGGAAAATTTGGTAATCTAGTGAGCCGGGTGACCCGCGCGCTCTATCAGTAATTTCTGGTAAGCAGAGGAATGGTTAGGACTAGCAAGATAGGTAGATAAGATAGTTAGGAAATAAAACCGTGAAAATTAAATGTGCTGCTAAAATTGTTTTTTTATTGATTGTGTTGCTTAATATTTTATTGCAAAAGAAATCGATTTCAAAATTGTTTTAAATGATTTATATATGTATTGCTGCTAAATATTATATGTTTTATTAACCAATTGTGTGTGATTGTTGAGTGTTGTCTGAAATCCCCGGGGAATTGTATAATGGATGGTGAGTAGAATCCATCGCGTTCAGAGGTCATTTGTAGGGAGGAAAGGTTAGTGCATGGTTCAAGTGGAACTGGAAGCGCTAATTAGGTCTTTTTAGAAAAACTGAGTGAATGACAGTAACGGGACTGCTGATAGAAACCTTGGTCTGATATCACCAAGTAAGGGTCACACTAAGGGAGTAATAGAGTCATCGGAGCTTGTACGATAGCAAAGGGAAGCGCTGACGAACCCCAGGCTTAGTATATATCCCGGAAAGAAGTGGATGAGACTGGGTAATAGCAGGTTTTCTAATGCTTGCGTGAGGGTAGGCAAGAGAAGTCTATCCGAAGTGTATGAAAAGTAGACAGAAGTGGTTTACTTGCAGTAAAAGAAGAACTTTCTATCTCTTTAGAACACTCCTACACAATGGCGAATGTTACACGTTGTTGACTAAAATTAATCTTAGCATCTTAGAGAAAATACAAAGTTTCCCTTACCTTGTAAAGGAGGGAGTCAGTCGAAGGGCTGCTCTGACGTCACTCCGTGCCGCGCTGGGATTGGTTAAACCAGCGGGTGTGTAGTGAAGCCGAAATTGTAAGGGAGGGGTGAGTGCCTGAGCGTGAGAACGCGTCTCGCGAAAAGGCCGCACACCCATTGGTCAAGAACTTTTGCAACCTCTGCACTGATTGGTTGTTGCGAAATTGGAGTCGCGCTAGCATTGGAAGCACAAACGAAGTAAACATTTTCCGCACCGAGCTTATAGATTGTTACGAGCGGTGTATGTGGTACCCTGATTTTCTGCCTGATCCAAGGAATCTAGGGTGTCATAAAGAGTTGATGAGTAAAGGCAGACCTCACAACATGTACGGAGGAAAGAGAAAAATGTCATTTGTCAGCAAAATAAAGAATTTCTTCAAAACTGACAAACCCGTACGAACTAGGGAAGGCGTGATCATTCCTCCGCCAAATACTCCAGCCTCTTTCATGATGTTAGAAAAAGGGTATCATACCTGTGTATGGTTAGAGAACTGGGTAAAGTACACTGCGGAGGATGGAGTTTTAGCCTTTCCCATTGATGGTACTTTTAACGGGAGAATCCTATTTAACCTGAGGACCCGAATGAATGAATTACATCCCAGACCTAGATTAACTCAGTATGAAGCTTTAGAGGAATGGGAAATAGAGGCTCTAGAGCAAGACAGACCCCGAATGGACAAGGGAGTGACCCGATGGTATCCAAAAATGGTAAAAGAAACCAAGGAGCAGAAATTGAAACAGTGGAGACAAAATATGATGGTAGAAGGGTTATTCCCCATGTTCGGAGCTAATGAAATGGTGGGAGGGAAGAAATGTGCTGAGAAAACCCGACACATGATGCCCCTGGGTGAATCGGAAGATGAGTTTTTAGAAGACTTATTCATGAAAAATCCCCCGCCTTATAATGAAGAAACCAGATCTCAAAGCTTAACTACTCCAGTGAGACCTTCAGGAAGAAGAAGTACTAGTGAAGCCGATTCCACAGGGATAGAACAGAGAAGAGCGGGAGGAGAGGGATTTGGTAGACCCGACCCCGTGGTCCCGAATTACAACCCCTTTGGTGAGGGACTAGTTTTATCGACTCCATCAGCTCCGAATATTTATCCTTCCCTAGTACCCCAAATGATACAGGATCCCCCCATGAATCGAGTATTACACGAGCAGGAAAGAGATGCCCTGAGAGGACAGCGGAATGATCTCATACATGCTATAGCTCAGATTAATCCAAATCCTGAAGCCCTGACGATTCCAGTAACCATTGGTCCAGTTTTTCCTCTATATGGGGACAGAATGAATACTCCAAAAACTCCAGTCATAACCCCGATGATGCCCCAGCCTAGAAAAGAACCACTCATTATTGATGACCAAGCAAGTGAATGTGAGTCCATGGTTTCCTTGATGGATCTGCCTAATAGGGAACAGGGACCTAGTGTGTCTCGAACTGGAACTCAGACTAGGAACCAAGACGTACTAATAGAGTCTTCATCAGGAACTCAAAGTGCGACCGTGGTAACTCCCGAGGAAATAGAAAGATGGACCCGAGAATTAGAAAAGGGAACCCCTCATCCGAGACCTCTAGATATTTATAAGCTAAGAATAGAGCTAGAGGAACTGAGCGCAGGGAATGTGAGTTTAGACCGATTGAATGTCCGGGAGGAAGATGAGTTGTTGTTCATGTGCAAACACCTTACTCGGAACGCAAAATCATACTATGACAAATTAATGGACACAGCAGTATGTATGGGAATAGATATCAGCAGATCCAAGGTACTACAGAAATCCTACAGGGTAGAATTTTCAGACAAAGATCTAGAAAACCTGAATACCGCAGGGAAGAAGACGCAGATTAAGGAACTGATAAACTTAGCACAGAAATGGGGAGATCTAGACAAGTGGAAAGCCAGATGGGCAAAGAAAAAGGAGGATAGCAGGGAACGACCACGGACTGCTGAATACGTCCTACAAGAAGTTGACAAACCAGAAAAATTATGTCCCATGAGAGAAGTCCCAGGGGGAAAATATGTCCATGTCCCTTGGTCCAGACAAGATATAGTATCATTTACCAATGACTTCCCTAAATTGAGGGAGAAGCCGGTTGAATGGTACCGACAGGTTGAACGCTTCATAAAGGTTCAGAAATGTCTCCTGAAAGACCTGGATGGGTTTTTCGACATTGTAGTACCTGTAGATTTGTGGACCGAATGCAAAACTGAAATTGATTGGCCCAATGAGGAATATGCAAGAGACGATAGAACAGGCGCTCCCTCACCTGAAGTAATGAGAAAGTATGATCAAGTCATACAATACCTAAAGAAAAAGGTACCTGCAAAAGAGACTGATTGGACCCGTATAGATAGAACTACCCAAGAGCGTGATGAATCAGTTCACTCCTTTTATGAAAGGTTACTACAGGTGTTCAAAACTTACAGTGGAATCGATAATGTGGACATGAAGGATATGACCCATTTCAGTTATCGATTCGTGTTGGGATTAAGACCTGAAATATCCCAGTGGATTAGAGATAACAAAATCAGTTGGCAAGGGAAACCCATTGATGATGTTCTCAAATATGCCAAATACTGCGAAGATGAGATCGAGAACAAAAAGAAAGCCCTAAAAGAGAAAGTAATGTGGGCTCAGGTAAAATTAGCTGAACAACAAGAAAAACAGTTAAGAAAAATGACTAACAGTAATAATGCTACAAATCCGAATACTGGGGGTGGAGGCAGGCCCCGGGTAAAAATGAGTAGAGAAGATGCTATGGAAAAATTCCCCTGTCACGGATGTGGTCAGATGGGGCATTGGAGAGATAAATGTCCGCACTTGCAGGCTGGTAATGCCCCCGTAAATGGTTTAAATCCACAGGTGCAGAAAGAGGGGATCCGAAAGACCCAACAGCAGGTAAATCAACCCCCAGTGCCACGCGCTCCTAGACAGAATTATAGGAATCAGGGTCAAGAGAATGAAAGGGTCGAAGTGTGGGAAAGAGAGAATGAAAGAAATGCACCCATTCCTCAGTACCTGTTAAATGATACTTTTTTCTGTGATGATCAATACTGACGGGGCCTGAGAGGGGAGGACAAGGAGTGCGTGCTTGGCGCTTCCTTACCGGTAGACCAGACTGGACCATACATTGAAGGAAAGGTTGAAGGGACAGATGTCACCTTTCTGTTGGACACTGGTGCTACCCGTTCCACTGTGAGAACAGTGGACATTCCTAACCTACCCCTCTCGGGAGAAGCTATCCAAGTAGTGGGAGTTTCAAATCAGATAATCAGTACTCCGGTAACTGAGCCTATGGAAATTTCCATAGGGAATTTCAAGGAAATGCACAGATTTGTGGTCTGTGATTCCAGTCCTCTAAACCTATTAGGACGAGATTTGTTGTGCAAAATGCGTTGCACCATCTTTTGCTCACCAAATGGTGTTGAAATTCAGACCCCAGATGAAGATGGCCTGTATAAATTAATGTTACTGAGGCCCGACACAAATATTAAGCCCATGTCCATTGAAAGTCTACCTGAAGAACTGCAATCGAGCGTAATACCTGAAGTTTGGGATTTTACTGGAAAGGATGTAGGCTTAATGGCAAATGTAGACCCAGTAAAAATAGCTATAAAAGCAAATGCGGTATACCCAAATACCAAACAGTATAAAATGAGTGCAGAAGTGAAAGAAGGAGTCGCAAAGGAATTAAACAGATTGCTCAAAGCAAACATCATTCAGGAAGTGATGAGCAGTCCCTGTAATTCGCCCATACTTGGAATTAAGAAGCCTAGCGGAAAGTACAGGGTAGTGCAGGACCTGCGCAAGGTAAACCAAATTGTAGTACCTTGCTGTCCCATAGTACCAAACCCTGCAGTAATACTGTATCAAATTCCTTGGGATGCGGAATGGTTCACTGTCATTGACCTGTGCCATGCCTTCTTTTCCATCCCATTGCATCCAGAAAGCAAATTCCTTTTCAGTTTTGAATTCAACAGCCAGGTCTATGTCTGGAATCGTGTCCCCCAGGGGTACACCGAAAGTCCATCGATTTTCAACCAGATTCTAAAGAAATGCCTTGAATCTCTAGTTCTTCCAAAAGAGTCTGTCCTGGTGCAGTACATAGATGACCTCCTGGTAGCATCTAGAAGTCAAGACGACTGTGTCACTGATACCATTGCCTTGCTGAATCACCTAGGAAAAGGAGGACATAAGGTTTCACCAGACAAGCTACAGTTCTGCAAAACCTCAGTAAAATATCTGGGGCACCAGATAGAGAAAGGGATCCGAAAGGTCACTTCAGAAAGGATCAGGATCATTCGAGAAATGTCACTACCAGTAACCCAGAAAGAAGTAAGAATGTTCCTAGGAGTTGTTGGGTACTGCAGACAGTGGATCGTGGGTTTCGCGGCTATAGCTAAACCCTTGATTAACATGACAAAGAAAGGAGCAGAAGACCCAGTTTGTTGGAATGATGAATGCATGACTGCTTGGGTAAAATTGCGAAATTGTCTGTGCACAGCTCCAGCCTTAGGAATGCCTGACTACACTAAGAACTTTGAACTGTTCTGTGACACAAGAGACAATTGTGCGCTCTCGGTCTTAACCCAGGAACATGGTCTGATTAGACGTCCTGTGGCCTACTTTTCGGCCACACTAGATCCAGTGGCTGCTGGATTACCGGGATGCCTGAAAGCAGTAGCTGCTACCTGTACAAGTCTAGAGCAGAGTGAGAACATTGTGATGGGACATCCTGTCATTGTATTTGTTCCACATTCAGTTGTGATCTTGCTCACCCGAACCAAGACACAGTATCTCACCCCTAGTCGGCTGACTAAGTATGAGAGGATTCTCATTGGTGCAGAAAATGTAATAATTTCCCGATGCAACATTCTAAACCCTGCCACTCTATTGCCCCTTCCCATTGATGTAGAGGCAGGAGATGAAATTGAGCATAACTGCATAGACTTGACTGAATTTAGCACAAAACCCCGTCCTGATATCAAAGAAGTGGCCTTGGTTGATGAAGACCTCAAAATGTTTGTGGATGGTTCATGCTTGAGACATGAGAATGGAGGTTTGAGTGCTGCCTATGCTGTAGTCACTTTGGAAAAGACCCTGGAAGCTTCTTATCTTTTCGAAGTTAAATCTGCTCAAGTAGCGGAGCTCATTGCTCTAACAAGAGCTTGTAAAATTGGGAAAAACAAAAGAGTAACTGTTTATACTGACAGTCAGTACTGTTACGGGGTTGTTCATGACTTCGGCCAGCTATGGTTGCAAAGAGAATTCATGACTTCCTCAGGTTCTCCCATCCGGAATGGGAAACCAGTACAAAACTTACTAGAAGCCATCCAATTGCCCAAAGAATTGGCTGTGGTCAAGTGTGCGGCTCACCGATCTGGAAATGACGAGGTGACAGCCGGAAACAGATATGCTGACCAAATTGCCCAGTACTGCGCCCGACATAAAATGTCTCTCCTAATTAAATTATGGGGAGGTGAAAGCAGCTGCCAACTGATGTTGTTTGAAAGGTTGGGAACATGGGATGAATTGAGAGAACTACAGCAGACAACAGACAAGAAAGAAAGGGACATGTGGAGGCAGGATGAATGTCAACCCAGGAAAGGGGATGGTGTAGTGGTCCATGTAACTGGTAGGCCTGTACTCCCCGAACGACTGGTTACCGCAATGGCACGGATAATACATGAACCAACACATATTGGGAGGGATGCCATGTGCCGAATGTTTGAAAAGGTGTTCTACAGTCCAAAATTCAGGAGCACAGCAGACAAACTTTGCCAGAGGTGTTTAGTGTGTCAACAGTTCAATGCAGGAAAGAAGACAGTAGTGGAACAAAGTACCATTGGGAGAGCAGAAGGTCCCTTCATTAGGATGCAGGCAGACTTCATACAACTGCCCCTGTGCAAGGGATATCAATATGTCCTAGTCATAGTTTGCTTGTTTTCCCGGTGGGTGGAGGCTTACCCAGCAAAGAAGAATGATGCCCTGACTGTAGCTAAATTATTACTTAGGGAACTGATACCCCGCTTTGGAATTCCTGAGACAATTGAAACAGACCAAGGTGGACATTTTTCAAACGAAGTCCTAAAAGAACTCTGCAAAGCATTCAAAATGGAGCAAAGGCTGCACTGTGCCTATCATCCAGAGGCTTCTGGGATAGTCGAGCAGATAAACGGCACTCTCAAGTCCAGGCTGGCAAAACTGTGTGACTCCACAAAAATGAATTGGATAGAAGCTTTGCCCATGGTGCTGATGAGCTTGAGAAGTATTCCAAACAGAAAGACAGGCCTGAGCCCCCATGAAGTACTGATGGGAAGAATGATGCGACAGGCATGGGTACCTGGACACAAACTGCTAAGTATTTCTGATGATATGGTGCTAGAATACTGCAGGCAGTTGGGTGACCAAGTGCGTTCTATCTCTCACCAGATTGGAGAGACTGCTGTCGAATGGCCTACAACTCCAGCACACAATCTGAGACCTGGTGATTGGGTAGTGTTAAAGAAACATACCCGGAAGAGTTGCCTTGGACCGAAGTGGGGCAAGCCTCGACAAGTGATCCTTGTCACCACAACTGCTGTGAAGTGTGCTGGTGTACCAAAGTGGATCCATGCAAGTCACACGAAGAAGGTGACTGGAGAAAACGCGACTGAAGCCGAAGGTAGTCCAGCTGAGGAGACTCCAGAAGAGGGTCCGGATCCCGCTGACATCGAACTACCAGGCACAAGTCAAGAAGTTGAATGGTTTCCTGCTGATGACCAGGTTCTTGATCCTATAAGAACCAGAAAATACTCTTACCTAGGTAGTGAGTGGGACAGCGCAGGTGAGTCAGAACAGGAAGGAGAAGGTCAGATCATCAAAGCCATCATCAAATCTGATCAGGGAATAGGCCAAGTAGGGACAGATCAAGTCATCGACACTCCTTCTCAGACAGAGGAGGCTGGAAAGGGACAGATAGTAGTCAAAGCGGAAGTTCATGCGGAAGAAAATCAAGAGATCGAAGAGCATGAACTAGGCCAGTTAGAAATAGATGAACGTGTTCAGGAAGAAGAGCCTAGTGAATCACTCACAAACGAAGATCAAATACAGTCTAAACCTGAACTAGGTCAGCTTAAGGACCAGGCAGAAGAAATAGATGAAAGACCTGGAACTAGTCAGACAGGAAGGGAAAAAGACACTGCTGAAGCAATAGTGCGACAAAGAAGAAAAAGCAAAAGAGTTCACGAGGAAGAGCAAGTTTCCTCGACTACAAATAGGATCGAAAAGAAGGATGAACCCCGATATGTAAAAAGACTAAGAATAAGAATAAAAACAGTCGAAGAAAAACTGAAAGACCGAAAAAGGGCTGAAAGTGAAAGAAAAGAAGCCCGAGGAAAGTCCATCCGAAAGGGCGGCAGAGTAAAGAAACAGAACAAACTGTATTGGAGCCCTGAATGGACTTATCTGGTGTTGGAAGAAATTGATGAGCCCGAAGCCTGTGGCAAAAGCGACGAAGGGTCCATTGCTGATCGGAGTTCTGACGAAGACCCTCCTTGAGGTGAAGCGAAGTAAAACCTCTGCTGAAAAGAAACAAAGAGGGGTTGGAAAAGCCACCTGTAAGATAAGATGTCTGATTCAAATGTCTCTGGAAGATCCAGATTTAGGGGTTGCAAAACATGCTGTAAAATATGCATCTGTAATATAGTAATAATGATAGTGATATGGATAGGATTAACAGTGTTTATACCTTTTATGATAAGCAAAGACCCTAATATATATCCTACAGACTTGACGACACAAGACGCAGAAGTTGTACATACTGAAGAAACACCACGAAGAGTAGAAAGACGTGACAATGCAATGAGTCTGAGACATACACGACCTGACTTAGAAGCATCAGATGAGGGTGAACTACATTATCACTAAATGAAGAACAGGACACACTTAAATGTTTTCGCTAATCTTTTAGTGCACTATGTAGAAGCTATGGAAATAGAAGATTGCTATGTCTGCATGATGCTACCTACTTCAGTAGCTGAAGGCGTGACATACCACCATTTACCCCTGACCTATGGAATTTCCTGTAGTATATTAGCAAGCTTATTCTATAGAAGCACTTTACAGTATTATTTCTCAAACACTGACGTTATCTTTTCAGAACTTCCTATTAGAGGGAATCTGAACCTTGTACATACACTTGGTGGAGTGACTCGCTACATGGGAGAATACTTCCTGACGATAGGTGACATAGATCTGAATGAAGCTCGTAGAGACAACTTGACTTGTTCTTTACATGCACAAGAGAAAATGTTCTTGAAGATGGCAGAGAAGAGAAGGGAAAAGTTTCAGAAAAAGGCAAATGACGAGAAGGACAGAACACCTAGATGGGCAGAAAACATGGATAACACCTCACAAAGCGAAGTTACTCCTGCTCTGTTGCTGGATTTTGAACGGAAAGGGAAACTCTGTCTTCATAGAGAAAAGACTAGTTATTATAACAATGTATTCATTGGTTCCAGCGAGTGTGAACACAATTGCAAGGTAATTGGAGGTTGGGGTTTCAAAAATGGGTCAGAACCTGTGTTTCCAGGAATTTATTATATATGTGGAAACAAGGCGTATTTCAAATTGCCGGATCACTGGTATGGAAGCTGCTACTTTGGCATTGTCTTTCCGAAAATATACCATGTGAACAATGCAGCTGGAAGCAATGAAATTACTAATGGCTTAGTGCGTAGAAAACGTGAAAGTGTAGGAGAAATTGTAGGTGATATTTTTAGTGCACTGATACCTGGAATGGGGGTAGTTCTGAATACTCATAGAATCTGCAAATTATCTACAGTAGTGGATCGGTTATCAACTGACACTGCTGCTGGATTTCTGATGATCAATACCGAAATGGTTGCGATCAGATCAATGGTTTTACAGAATCGCCTTGCTCTTGATACCTTATTGGCAAAAGAGGGCGGAGTCTGCAGGATGCTGAGGGCACAACATTGTTGCACTTACATTCCTGATAAAAGTGTCGAAATTAAGAAATATATAAGAAACATTACTAATTTGGAAAAAGAACTCAAACCATTAGAGGTTGACAGTGCCTGGAAGAGACTGACTGATGGTCTCTCCTCTGTAGGTAGTTGGTTCTCTAACTTAGGTAAAAATCTTATATGGAAAATACTGATGCCAATAGCTGGAATAGGTTTGATTGTTCTGATCATATTCATCTGTTGCAAATGCCAGAAATGCAGAAAATATATAGTGAATAAAAGAGGAAAGCGAAAGGCTGAAGAATTAGAATTAGAAGAATTAAGAAACCAGATATATAAGAAAATAAAGAACAATCATACACACAGAGAGGCGGAGAGAAAGCTCAACAATAAGTTCGTCGAGATTGAGATGGATGAATTGGATGAATGAAGTTGGCATCTGTTTTCATGTGTAGTGATGATAGTAAATATCATCAAAGAGGGGATTGATGGAGCAAGGATTCGCACGTAACACGACTTGCTCCCTTCATGAACCTCGCCTGAATCATAACTGTACTAACTCCGATTGTTTGTCATTTTATTTGTATTTCCCCAACACACGGGTGTCCCTAGGAGGCTTGCCTATGTGTTTTTCATCATAATCAAGCTTGCACATTAATAAAATGGCCGCTTTGCAGAAATCCAGTCTGCGCATGCGTCGGTCATACCCATGTGATGTGACGCACTCGCAATCTGGAGGGAAAAGTTCGCTCATGCGCAGTGGTGTTAAAATGGCCGCTTGTCACTAATCATGCTTCATGCTATCTTAAGCCGCTTTTGTATATGCATCTTTTCTGCACTAACTCTTAATGCAATAAGTATTATAAAATAAGGGATTAAGAGTAGTTGGTCATGGTGTACAGTGTATTCATTTTATTCTGTGTTATTAATTTGTTTTCGCTTACTTTTCATGTACCGCGTAAATGAGGGCCTGGACTTAGTGACCAGGACCATATTGAAGCTGACGTATCCCTCATCACGTGACCTAAGATCTGGGACGTGCAGCAATGGAACCTGGCCAGTTGGCCATTGAAAAGGGGACTGTCCTTTCCTGACGCACCTTCGCCCTTGAAGACCTGCTATTTTTATTCTGAATGTGCAACAATGTTGCAAACCTTTTCTTCACTTTTGTACTTTCCCACACGTAGGCCTGGGAACCCAGGTGTTAGGGGGAGGGTAATGTCACGTGAAGTATAGGTGGTACCTATGATCTAACCACCTCCCTTGACCAATCAGAAGATGGGGCTTTGTCATTTTGCAACATTTATGGGTGGTCTTGGGGACTTAAAACTGTATATATAGTCTAGCTTAGCTTAGAGAAATTGTCCGACTTGTCCGAGTAGCAGACCTGTCACTGACCCTACGAACTCTATAGGTGCCTGATACAGAGTGCTGCGGAGCATTCTGCCTGAAACTTTCCACAAACTCCAAGGGGTGGAAATTAGTCCTAAGTGCTAAGCGAAGCACTTTGCTGGGAGATTCGAAAACCCAATCGGGGTTATTGGCGGATTCCGTGCAGAAGAGGGGGTAACGCTGGCGTTACATCCGAACCTGTGAGGGGTTGGTCGTGCCTTGGTGAACCCAGTCCTGACCCAGACCTGAGGGGTATCCTGTCCTGACTGTCCATGAGCTGTACCTGCTCACCTTCTGGTATTCCTGAATCCTTGAGGGTCCTTGTCCCGTTCTTTCCCAACTGACCCGTGGCCAGGGTTAGTCCTCATTCTCACTTAGGTAAATATTGGTATAGGTGTCTGTCTATACTATACCCTCAAACTTTTCCTCCTCTGATTAAAGCAATCTTGCCTGTGATATTCTCCATATCTCTTTAGAATGTAATTTCATGCAATTGATTATTAGTAAATGTTCCACTTCTTACCCTTCCTTTAGGACATTGTTGAACCCGACTGTTTATCTAGATTGTTCCACTTATTCCCTTTCCCTTAGTATGGTTGCCGTGAAGTTAGTAAAGAAAGCATAAGGTTTAGGAATTAGTATAAAGGTATTAGGCCACACATAAGGTCTTTCTCACGTCCTTGCCCTAGTTTTAAACCATATTAGTTAATATGTTTATTGTGATTCATGCCCTATAGTGTCCCCTTTTACTCTATGATACTCACTTTAATCCATAGCTATATCCTTGTTCTGATACTAATCATTGATGTATTGCTTTGCATTTGCCTCCTTGTAATGGCATTTTCGTTCTAAACTTATACTATATAAAACCCTTAAAACCATCAAGGTGTCTGTGGTCATTATACATTAAAGTGAGATTAAAGGTATTAAATGTGTAAAGTAGAATTTTCTCCCTTATAGGAAACCCTTATCACCTATCCACTGCTAGCTCCTGGTCTGTCAGGAGTAAATGTGCCTGTGGTAAGTCAGGTACATGAATAGTAAGTGGTGTAAGAGTCACCCACTCGATTACTCATAGAGCGTGGCAGAGGTTTTCACCCGGTTCATTGCAAAACACTGTCATCGTATGCACGCCAGGGCCCAGTGCGTGGAAAATTTGGTAATCTAGTGAGCCGGGTGACCCGCGCGCTCTATCAATGTGACTCCATTAATCTCCCAAATGACTTTAATGGACTCACATTCCAGATCCACTCAACCTTCCTAATGACTTTACTGGAGTCACATTCCACATCCACTCAACCTTCCTAATGACTTTAATGGAGTCACATTCCAGGTCCACTCAACCTTCCTAATGACTTTAATGGAGTCACATTCCAGATCCACTCAACCTTCCTAATGACTTTAATGGAGTCACATTCCAGGTCCACTCAACCTTCCTAAAGACTTTAATGGAGTCACATTCCAGATCCACTCAACCTTCCTAATGACTTTAATGGAGTCACATTCCAGATCCACTCAATCTTCCTAATGACTTTAATGGAGTCACATTCCAGGTCCACTCAACCTTCCTAAAGACTTTAATGGAGTCACATTCCAGATCCACTCAATCTTCCTAATGACTTTAATGGAGTCACATTCCAGATCCACTCAACCTTCCTAATGACTTTAATGGAGTCACATTCCAGGTCCACTCAATCGCTCTGTTGACTTTAAGGAGGCAAACCCAACTCAATAGGCAATTGACATTCCTGATTCAAGAACACCTAAAGGACATTTATCGATCTATGAAAACTGATTACTGGCATTCATCTGAGGTGGGTATGCACGGACTCAATGTGAACAACTCGGAGAATGTTGAAGGCAACATATACCAGTAAATGCGACATTGGTTTTGCAATGCACAAGTATTACAGAACTGCTTTTTCTGTGCACATGACTTACTCAACATTACGTAATATCCACCATGCAACACGAGCCTTTAAACAACCTGCATACGAAATAACTCCCAGAAGTGTGCAAACAATACAAAGTACACCAGTACTTCAAAGTGACACTTGTAGGTTTACATTTATATACAATTAATTTACATTCAAATGCAACTCCTATGCACTTTTTTACACATACACACAAAGGCATGCTACCGCAGTAGTAATGTTTATGCACTGTGTTTTAAAACATTAAAGAATTTAAAAGTTTCTCTATCTTTTAAAACCAATTTACCATTGCTCTCAAAAATCTTGTTAGTTGGCATACATTTGTTAATGTACTCACATTTTATTTTTCCTTAATGTTTCAAAAATGGCATTTCAGCTTAAACTGCCCTGTTTCCTGCCTGTGGACTCTTTAAACCCAGTGAAAACATTGTCTGGTGTACTCACCCCAGAGACCACAGGTGTGGCTTAGAGGTGGACTGCATGAAATTCTTTTTTTTCTGAGAAATGACAGATAAAGTCCTATTTTGGGCGTTATCCCCAAGGCAGCCAATTAGGGGGATTTCTTGGAAGGTGCAGCTGTAGAACATATACATATATATATATCCCCATGCCTCATGGTTGCTATCTGTGACAAAATGTCAGAAGTTACAACATTTTTAATTCTGCTTCAGATGTTTGCAATCTTCCTCACTTTCCCTATTCTCAAGTTTATCAGCCGCGGACACCCTAAACCCACAGGACTGCGTCAATTATGGAATTTATGTTTCTGCCAAGAATTCCCATAGTTGCAAAAAGAACAATTGATGGACAGAATGCAGAACAATGGCATACATTCACCCCAGTACAGACATCTGGGCCTAAATCCATCGTTTTTTTGCACTCCACACCACCTCAGTTCAAACATGGCCATATGTAAATCAGTCTGACCCTGTGCCTCATGGGAACAGTTTAGCCCGAACTGCCAGGCCAGGTCGTCCCTGGACTCGAAACAAGCATCCTAGGACCAGTTTCAGGGTTTCACCCATCATCAGCCAGGATAGCTTGACTCCAGTGGCATGGAGGGCACAGGACCCACCTCTGGGCATAACCGTCTCACTCGGAGTGATAAATGCAAAAAGAACAATTGATAGACAGAATGCAGAACAATGTCATACATTCACCCCAGTACAGCGATCTGGGCCTGATGAAGGGTAATACCCAGAAACCGGTCCGAGGATGCTTGTTTCCGGTCTAGGGAGGACCTGGCTTGGCAATTCGGTCTGGACTGTTCCCATGAGGTACAGGGTCAATACTGATTTGCATATGGCTTGGTCTAAAATGGGGTGGCATGGTTAGCAAAAGAACAAAGGATTTAACCCAGATCTCTTGACTGAGGGTGAATGTATGATTCATTCAGAATTCCGTCCATCATTTGTCTGCGTAGCACAAATGAATTCCTATAGAGCACACATTTTTCCCACCCTCCCCTTAACTACGCATGTGACCCCAGAAATTGATCCTTCTGGGTCTGAGTGTAGGAATATCAGACATGTGAAGGTATGTACTGGTCTTCTAGCTTGAAGTAGCACTCAGACCTTTTCTATGGATACTTTTCAAACCTTGCCTCATTTTCTTAAGAAATAACTCAAGAACTGTGCAGGTTTCCTCTTGCGGACAGCTCGGGCTCTCATCTGCCTTGTGGCACACTCCATCATCTCCCTCGTTTGCCTTGGTCCTCACCTTGTTCCGCTTTTTACCTCTGCCCCCTTTCCCTTCTGTCTCGATTCTTGCTCCCGTCTTTCATCCCATGGCCATCCTTACTCCTTGGTCCTTCTCATTCATAATGGGTCTCACTCCTTTATATCAACTGCAGTTTGCCCAGTCCGCCCGCAAGTCCCCCCGCTTTTAGTTCTTTCAAATGTTCACCAGGAGAGTCAATAGTAATAATTAAAAAAAAAAGAGTAAATAATTTAACATTGTTTCTTTGAATCCCAAGTGGCCAGTCTCATTCACTGTCTTCAATTGACCAAGCACAAGTTATCCTGCTGCCCGGGGAGATATTCCATGTACACTCAAACTTCTCCCCAAGACGCTACAATGTCAGCCTGCCTACCGGACCGGCCATAGTCTCATGACCACATCAAACCCTTCAAAACACAACCTGCTGCTGTGCAATTAGGCAGTCGAGACCATTGCCTAGTGGACTTCAAGGATACCCTGGTGCACAAGCCATGATGGCGGGTCCATCTGCTTCCTTGGCCTCTGGCGCTCTGCCACACGTAGTGAGAAGCCACAAAGCCAGAATCAAGACTGGACAATAGAGCCCTCGTCTTTCTACCAAACCCCTGTGGGAGATAAAAGGCAGTACAGGCAAATATTCTTCTCAGACTTAAAGGTGATCAACTAGCGCAGAGTAGTCTTGAGGCCTCACTGAAGGCTGCATGCTGTTATCCACCCCACACTCAGTCTCAAAACTCCTACTCACGAGGTCTTCAACCAGGAACATCTAGTTATTGAACATTGCTCTCAGTGAAACCGCTCTAAAGGCGATGCAAGTCTGACCTCCTAGTGCAGGGTATCAATGAGGCCTCATGGCAGTGCTAAATGCCGCCATCCATCCCACACCCAGTCCCAAAACTACTACTCATGAGGCCGTGAAACTGAAACATCTAATTATTGAACATTGCTCTCCATCAAGCAGCTGTAAAGGCGACTCAGGTCTGTCCTACATTTTACAAGATAAAATAAAAGTAAGGAGGCGGACACTGGCTTGTGATGCAATGTTTGCTTCTTATGGACTGTTGATACCAACGAGTAGTGTGTTGGTGGTTTGGGAGTACAAATCTAGCCACCAGAAGGTGCGCACTGCATTCCAAGTCAAGTGGAGGAGCTTGCCAATACGCTAACATCACTTCAGCAAAACTCCAGAACATCAGTGTATCACGACAAAGACACCATCACAATGATGCAAATACCATGACCTGCAGAGAGGATGGCAAAGAGGGTGGCAGCTAGGGCTAGTGATGGAGTAACTGCTTCCATGATGGTGAGGTTCCTTGTGGTTGTAGGTCAATGTACTGGCAAATTACATAGTAATATGTAAGAGCGCCACTATTACCAAGTGTTATGGACACCGGTAAAAGTATGGTTTAATCTATGGCACACAATCATCTCTCTGTGCTTGGCTTATAAGGCCAATGAAAACCTACAATGCCAAACTTTCCGCAGGCCTCAGAATGTCCGGCACCAGCAGCACTCACCTTTGTCAGCCTGCGCTCCTTCTCTTTCTTGTTCTGCTCTTTTTTAGCTTGTTTTTCTGCTGTCTCTTGATCCTTCTTCAGTTTCTTTATAGCTTTCTTCTTCTGCTCGATCAGTTCGTCAACACAAAATTCACACTGAGGATAAGAAAGAGATCAAATCAAGACAGTTTGAGCTCCCTATAATCTCTCAACTTGTCCTACTATGGGCGAAGTCGCCTAAAGGTGAAGCCCAAGGTCCTCATTCTGAGTTGGATGGAGTTGGGCACAGCCACATATTGGCCATGTTCTCACTGTGGCAGACTCTTGGTTTCCCACCTCACTGAAACTGGGAGAACAGGGTTTCTAATGGCAGGGCCTCAGCTGGTTCTGCCATCAGAAGCTCAAGCCTTCCAAAGGAGGGCCATCAGGACACAGTGACGCTCATCCCACCCTACTGAGGCGGGGAGGATCATCAGAGGTTTTCTCCTACCTGCGTCAGCCATGACAGGCATTGTGGGTCAAGGCAGGCAGGCTACTTGTGTTTCACTGCACAGAGGTGTCAGAGCTATTTTGGGACTCAGTTTGTGAAAAAAATGCAAGGCAGGCCAGAAAAATCAGGTGCACTTAAGTCTTCTGCCATATCACACTGGCAGACGCCCTTAAGGCTTTGATTCCTGCCAGGGAAGTGGGGATCTCCAAGTATAGTGGATGGTCTACTACCGGTTGGGGGAGGGATGGTCTACAACAAAGAAAGAGGTCCAAAGGCAGGATCCGTACAGACATTGTGGGGCAGGCAGGCTACCCAACGTACTAAATGAGGCCACAATCCTCCTTACATTTGTGTAGCGACGTTGATGCATGTGCAGTTAATTCCCTGCACTGTCACTGAAAGATAAACACTACTCAATGGAGATCAAGGGGAATTGTCCTGACAAGCAATACCGTGTCCTGGTCAAACTATGTTAAAAACAACAGGTAAACCACAGTCATCCATGTTCTACTATGGAGAAACCACGAATAACCAAAGTTTGTCAACAAATAAAGCTGAGCTGAAGTTCATCTGGGATGCTCCTGCTCTCTACCAGACACACACATTTAAATTGCTCAATACTTAACCCCAGGTGTCTCTTTACTGTTTCACTTGAGAATCTGCATAGGCTCTGCAAACAGTGGCATTCTAATGCCCCATACTGGCCAAGAAAGTGTCTGCCAGAAAGCTACAGCTGGATCAGGCCTTTTGAGAGTTATTTAGCTGTTTACACTTGTATCGCATACAACACAATTCATAACAATACTTGTAAATCCTAGTGAGTGGGGAGAACAACAGAGCTGTTAACAGAATGGAGTTGCATGACTGGGTGACGTGGCAAGGTTTAGCGTGGAAAGATAGCATGTGAGGCTGATGCAAGTGGTAAAAATAGGAGGTTTTTTTTTCAAACAGACATTCCGCTGAGTGTGTGGAGTATGTGGGATGAATGGGAAGTGCAGAAACTGGGATCAGCGACAGAGGAGAGTATCCTCTTCTCTTTCATTTTGGGTATCACAAAGAGATTATCTTGGTAGGAGCATGACTTGCAGTGGGGTGGTAATGTATTTTTCCTGCATATATGAGGGCGGGCCTTCCATGCATTTTATAGGTGAGGCATATGGCTTTGAATGAGATTCTGAAGTTTATTGGGAGCCAGGGTAAGCTTTTGCATTGTAGGGTGGTGGTCTATATTTTTAGAATATTGTAAATAAGGCTGGCTGCAGCATTTTTTTTTACAAGCGTAAGGCAGGCAGAGGCCTTTTTTCTGTGGCATACCGACCTCTGTGGATTAATTTAGGAGAAATTCATTTGAAGAAATTTGACCATGACCACTGATCCTACCTGTTGTTTAGGCTAGGATAAGCTTACTATAGTCATTACTTTTTTTTCTGGATACTTTTTTCTACAAAGATTCTAGGCGTATGGCAGAAAAGGGGCAATTTTTATTCATTTTGTCCTGGATTCTGTGGTGTTGTGTTCCTTTGCTTCACACGTGTTAAACAATATGTCAGTGGAATTCTGGAAGCGTGGTTCTTTGATGATTGTAAATGTCAATTGAAGCTAGGCCAGAGAGAGGAAAGTGCTTGTACATTGCTGGGGCTCTTATTAAAAAGAATATTTCATCACTTCACCAATGTGTGAAATTTTAGATTTAGGAACTAGTGTATATCGACGAACACAAATGCCAACATAAATAAGCATTGGGAAAGCCAATAGGTTGCGCCCATGTGAGAGCTATTGAATTTTGCAATGTGTTTTAGCCATGTTGTACACCAGTGTAACTGCTGTTTAGCAAGGCTAAATGTTAGTGGTGTGGGGCAGATTGAAGTGAGGTACATTGGGGTAGTGTGAAGTGAGGTACATTGGGGTAGTGTGAAGTGGGGTAGGTTGGTTTAGAGTTGCGCGGAGTAGGATAGATTGGGGTAGCAAGTAGTGGAGTATATTGGTTTACAGTAGAGTGGGGTAGATAGGGGCAGGGTAGAGTGGGGTTGATTGGTTTAGAGTAAGTCTGAGCAGTGAACTCCGCTTGTGGAGTTTGCAGAGTTTTCCGCACTCCCGGTTACGTGAAGCTCGCGGAGTTCCAAAAAACCCTGCTACACGTAGCACAGTTTTTTTCCAGCTCGCATTCGTCAATGTCATCTTGGCGAGCGCAAGCGGGGAAAATCCACCTCCCGGCGAGATGTTTCTTCGTTTACGAACATCAACATCAAGTTGGCGAGCGTGGAAAATCAACATCCCGGCAAGATTTCTCAACGCAGCCGGTCAGATTTCTCATTGCAAGTGGTTGCGTATGCTTGCGACCGCTCACGTTGAGAAACCGTCAGTTCGTGTTGAGAAAGCTGCCGTTCTTGTAAAAATCTACTCGAGCGGCAGAAAGGAAGCAGCACCCACTTGCACTGTGCATGGTGCAGTTTGTGATGATTGCACAGTTAGGACAAGCACCTGGCACTGAAAATCACCACAAACGGCATTTATCTAATGCATTCCGCTACTCGCGGAGCTCCGCGTAGCACAGCAGAGTTTTTGTTATACTTCGCTGAGTTCCACGTAGTTTAGAGTGGAGTGACGTAGACTAGAGTGGGGCAGGTTGTAGTGGTGTAGAGTGGAGTAGGTTGGAGTTGTCCTCGGCATTACTTGCTGCCCATTCCAACCATTACTCAGTTCACTGCCGCCCACAATTGTGGCTACCAAAAGTGTGCTGCCCACATGTGACTTTCCCCAACCACTATCTCCAGTTCAACCTTTTATTATTCCCATGTGGGCACCCTAGAAGCTGTGATAGTATGCCCCAATTGAGTGGCATGCTACAGTTGGATTTGAGAATCTACTTCAGGATTCAAGGATCCTGGGATATGAGATCTATTGCAAGTTTCAAGGAGCCCAGGGTCAATAAACGCCACTCCCAGGGCATGTCCAGTTTATTGGCTTTCCTCTGTGTTAGGAAGATGCGGCTGCTTGAGCTCTGCTCTTCTATGCTCCTGGGTCTGCAGGCGAGACAGACTTCAAGCTGGATGCGGAGCTCACCTGCTCAGATGTTTTCTGCTTGTCGCACATCTTGGAACTTCCTCTGCAGCATTAATTGGAAAATCTCCTTTGGTTCTTACAACTCTTCGACCTCTTCCAGTGCTGTCCTCAGAGGCCTTAGGTTAGCGATTAGCTAGGAAAAGTTAGATTAGTTTGGCTTGAGAAACTACTGTTGGGTTCTTAAACTGCCCCTTGCACCTATGTCCTGGAACTCTGCCTCTCCTACCAAGTTGTGGTGTAACAACCTTCTCTTAGGCCTTTGCAGGGTTACTGACAAGTCCTGCATGAACCCTGGTTTCGGTTTAGTGCCTCAAGGTGCGGAGCTTTAACAGCTGTGTATATTACATCCGAACAAAACCAGTCTCACTACGATTCGTATGGCTCTTGCAAGGTAAAGGAACAGCACTATTGATACATTAAGTGCTCAGTATAATGCAATTGTTGCTAGGGTGATTATTGGGTATTTTTTCAGTTTCTGTAGAATTTTATCATGGAATGAGAAATCAACGTAAAAGAGAATAAATACATGCAGCTGAAATTGATATGCACTAGCAGCGAGTAACAGCAGTCTTGGAGTCTGTTTGGCCCAAAAGAGCCATCACTAGAGGGACAGCGCAGAACACCCAAGAGAGCTGCCATTCAAGGAGACGAGCTGTGTGGCTACAACCCGACAAAGTCTCTTCTGTGCCTTCGCTCATATCCTATCCCCAGTCCCCTCTCTTAGTCAAAAGTGCTGAGTAGAGTCTTGCGTGCTTTTGGTACTTTTGATAGGGAAGAAAACTGGTTGGTTCCACGCTGTCCTTGCAGCAATATTCAGAGCTACAGGTTAGAGGTGGCTTGACTCAAGTAAAAGCCTTTGCGTTCACCGTACCTGTCAAGAAGCTGGACATGATTCTCCTGCACCTTCCTGCGCCCTCTCCTCACATCTGCCCAAGGAAGAGTCTAGGGAGACATAAGAGAACTGTGCGGTGGCCTCACACATCTTCACGCTTGACCAGGAAGTGCTTGTGCAAATGATGATCACAGGGTGCACCTTGTGCCACACTAGAGCATGGTCCAGGGATGATTACGATTACTATTCCGGCATATGGGCACAGCAATTAACTTAGTTCACAGTATTGGGAAGCCAGTGCTCCCTTGTAGACGGAGTTAAATAAATCTTCCAACAGAAGCGTTAACCTATGTTGGAAACCACTGTCCTCCACATATTGAGTGCTTGAAGCTTATAAACATGGCTGCGGTTCAACCTTTCCAAGTGTTCCTTGCATCTGTATGTGGTCCTTCTAAGCAATGGTAAGAGTACTTTTTAGCAACTGTGGAATATGACACATTCACCAATCGAAAAAAGAAAATGTAATTACATTCCCTAAGTCCTTAACCATTATAAGTGTATAATGAAATACAAAAAGCTGTACTAGGAGCTTGGGATAGCAGTGTACTAGAAAAGTATTTTCTGTTGTGGATACTTAGTTGCACCAATTGTTTGTGTAGCTAATAATAGGTGCACATTTTACAATAGAAAATAGGGGAAAATAAAGTTTGTAGATGACTGCTGTAGCATTCCAGTAGCATTCCAGTAATTGGCTACTGGGTATTAACTGATGATTTGGTAAGCATTACTATGAACTGACCAACCAAGGGCCTGCCATAAGACAAATGGGGGCCAGGGGTCATCAAATATGTTATAAGTACCAGTGGTCCCTGAAACTTTTTGTGCACAAACTAGACCAAAAAGAGCACTTTTTGGAAAGTTGCGTGAAGATTTGTAAAACTGTGCCACAGTTATTAACAACACAATAAGCCCATTTCCTAAGGAAAAGCTGGCTTAACTAGAACTAGCCAGTGGTTTCTGAGACTGGGTAAAATATATGTGTGCGTATATATTGTACATTATTATATACACACAAAAACAAATAATGGTAAGGTTAAATCTAGGGTATAGAATTGAGTAGTGGTGAAGGGTGGTAAGGGTAATTTTAGGATTTAGGGGTGGGGTTTTGGCAATAACTAGTGGTAAAGGAAGGTATAGGTAATTTTCGGGTTTGCAGATAGGTAGTAGAAAAGGGTCATTCTAGCGATTAGGGGTGGATAGGTAGTAATTTACGTTTTTATGCTTACCATGTGTGGTAAAGGCATGCATTGTATTGCCATACATCCTTTTTGGGGGAGAAGAAGGATAAAAACAGCAATGCACTTTAGTATCACATAATTTGGTGACAGATATTGTAAACCTTTTAGGCTTGTATAGCCGTGACCTCTATGGAAATACATTGTTCACCCAAAAAGTTTTTTCCAATAAAAATGATATGTTAAAGAAAAGGAAGATTATTTGAAATGTGCCTATAGGAAAATACATGTATGATAGCAGATTATCAAGCACAGAGAGTTAACAGTAATAATTTAGCTTTGCAAATGCTAGGGTCTGTTTTGGGCGAGAAAAGTGGGCATACAAATGCGGACCCACACATTATTCTAAAGAAATCCTTTCCTATACATTGGAATGCTGTTTTTATCACACAATAGGCTTCTTCAGGACTATGGTCTAAGCAGGCACGCATGAACTCATCCTGGCGGTAGCATGTCGCGCCACTTTTAATTGGGTGGAGGGGCCAATGCTTGCCTGAGAGGCTTATCCAAATGACATTAAACAACATTACTAACCATATTCTCTTACCTTAGCCTTTAATGCCTCGGCGTAAAGGTCAGCATTAGCGTAATGGAGGGTGGCTGAGGAACGGAAGATCTTAACGCCGGGAATTTCTTTAGCCTAAAAAATAAAAATAAATAAAAAAACAAGAAATGAAGTAGTAAGTGGAAATTGGGTAAAGAGGGAATAAAAATGAGGGATGAGATATCGCTATGCTAGATTTCCATTAAGGGTGGATTAAACTCATATAAATTGCTGTAGATTGTTAATGTGAAATAGCAAAAACAATTATGAGAGATCACACAGAATGATATGAGGAGTGTAACCATGCATTAACTGCTATTTTCTTAGTGCGAAATGCATCCTTGCGTCCAAAATTAACCAGAGGATGTCTTTTGCAAATACCGGTATTTGGTGATTGAGATGTAGGGGGCCTAAATTTTACAGAATAGGTAAATTCACTGATTCGGTAAATTTACAGATTCTGTAAATACCGATTCGGTTAATTTACCGAATCGGTAAATCTATATGTAGGTGGCACTGCAAACAGTGCCACAGGCCCCTAAGAATTCGTTATTTACCATGTAATACTATTGCATGGTAAATAACGAATTCCTGTGTACATGCACATCTGTGCATGTACACCTGTGCCATGTGGCACACAGACATGCCCTAAGGGCATGTATGTGCGTCACATGGCACACAAGCCTGAATCAGGGGTGCAACAGGGTGTCAAAGTGACACCCTGTCCCCCTTGTCAATTCGGTAATTTTACCGAATTGGTATTTACCATTGGTTCCTATGGGCCTCAAGGCCCATAGGAATCAATGGCAATTACCGAATCAGTAAATACCAATTCGGTAATTACCGAATTCTACAGATTCGGTAAATTAATCGGTAAAAATACCTACGTAGCATTTACCGATTTGTAAATACCGAATCGGTAAAATTCGGTATTTACGAATCGGTAAATGCCATTTACCTACATCTGGCCCCAAGTCTTTCCGTTGACTCTTTTGACCTTATCATATCCAAGATTGAGACTTACAGGCAACTCCGTGGCTCCTGGAGTAGTCAGCGTCTAGTTTTGCAGGTGACTCTCGTAACTCTGGGGTAGCTACAATAGAGACATACAGGTGATTCTTTAGCTCCTTGTGTAGCCCTACAGTTTAGGATCTAGTTTTACAGGTGACTTTTCTCACACAGGGGTACTCTGTGTCCCCCCCCCCCCCTTTCAGGGGATTCTGTTGGCCACTGGGTAGTCACGAACTATCCTCAAAGGAGACTCAACAGATCTTGTGGTAACCAGGATCTAGTCTTATGTTATGTTAATAAAGTTTATAACGCGCACAGCTACTCAAAAGAGTGTCCCGGCGCAAGCAATAGAGCGGAAAGGCAGTGAAAAGGACTCAGAAAAAGGGTAAAAACAGTCAGTTAAAGAGGAAAGTTTTGGTCTGTTTCTAAATTGGTTGGGATCCTGCAGGCTGCGTAGGTCAAAGGGGAGCGAGTTCCAGGCAACCGCAGTGGTATAGGCCAGGGAACTGCTACCTGTCCTTTGAAGGCGGAATCTTGGGGTGATTGCCCTCAGCATATTGGAAGAGTGCAGTTGCCTGCTAGAGGCATAAAACTGGAATCGCTTCTTAAGATAGACCGGACCGAGATCGTAAAAAGAAGTATGAGCCGTAAAGAGCACGCAAGGACCTAGTCTTACTTGTGACTAGAGATCCAGGAGTAGTAAGGGCCCAATGTAGTTTTCAGAATCACACTTCCAGTGGTGCTTTCACCCTCTACACCTGAGCGAGGGAGGGGCCTCCTGAATGTTGGCCAACGCGCTACAACTACCAGTCTTCCGGAATCCGTAGCATCTATCCTGCGGTACTACACCCATCTAGGCATCCCCAACATTAACCTTTTCTCACAACAATCAGTGAGCATTACTTTGACGCCGACTGCTGGGCTAAGACTCTGTATGGGATGATACCAATAGGTTGCTCCTGTAAGCAACATCCAAACACCTCTCCCTAGTTACCAGTACCGTGCCACGATCACCACCACACCTCAGATGGCCTTCCCACAGCAGCTCCACAGCAGTCGGTGACAACTCCACACTTAACATAGAAATATTGAGAAGTTTTTACGATTGACCACACTGAAGTGCGCTTTCACCTGAGGGTATTCAGCTATGTCTCTGTAGATTGTAGTTTCAGGAATCTGACCCAAGATCGAATAGCGAGGCCTGTGGGAAAAATAAATAAAAATCATCAAATAGAGAGCTTGTATCTTCAGACTAGACAAAAATGAAGTTCCTCCTTTTATTCGGAGAAATCAGTAGTGCGTTTTTTCCTAAGCGCCTTGAAGTGCGTATGCTGCTCTTCAGCTTCAAGTCTTTCAACGAAGCCCCTCATCGAAGCACTTCCGGATTCACTGAAAAAGGCCAGACTTCAGCTTAAAGTGTGAATTACCAACGACCTCATTATAATCATGGGGAACAAAGCTGGAATTGGAAAACATTTACTCTGGAAACCCATAAATTGGGGGCCAAGGTGTGGCAGAGTAAAGGGCGTGGAGTCACGAGGGGCAGAGCTTGAAAAGCAGAGTTTGACACTCAACATATACATTTTTTTTTAACTGCTGTACACTTACCACAGACTACACCACATGTACCATAACGCTACACCTTGATGTTAGAGGGGGTGCGGCACCCTTGGAGATGCACCCCATATTTGTTGGCACTGCACAGTAGTCTGTGCCTTCTGGGAGGAGGTCTCCAAAATCTTGCATAAGGTCCTAACATACCATATCCCTTTCATGCCAGAGGGGATGCTGCTGGCCCACAACTCTGAAAGCAATGACGAATCACAAATGGCACATGAGATTCCTGGGCTTGAGAGCAGAAAAACTGATGATAGTCTATCACTGGTAGGAGGGCCGAGTGCTTCGTATTCGACCAGTGGTACTATAGTTTGGGACTCTATTGGCCACAGAACGTTTGATATGAATGACACCCATCTCATGTTTGACATCAAATGGAAACCAGTTAATGAGTGACTCAGTAGTGGCCCGTCCAATTCAGAGAGGAGAGGAGTTGACTTAACAGCTAGTGCGGTCAACCTCGAATCTGGGAAAATGGGTTCGAGTCTCGGCAATGACGCTGAACATCCTGTGATTCTGGGCAAATCACTTAATGTCTGTGTGCCTAACCCCCCCAAAAAAATGAATGTGTCCTCGTGTAATGCAATTGTTGCTATGTAAAGCACTCTGATACCCAATTCGGGTCAAGTTCGCGCTATATAAAACTTTGTAAAAAAAAGAATTTTAAACTCTCCCGCTGCGCTGGAGAGCCTTGAGCCTCTTTCACTACTGTTGCAGTGAGGAGTCACACCCTAGTACGTTATACCCAAACCCTTGGTGGAGAGGTGGTACTGGGACACCTGGGGGTCAGCGGAGTAGGTAAGAACCCCTTTCTGGAGGGGGAGGGACACTGATAAGGGGGAACTACAGAATCCAAGCTGGCGTTCGCAGTGTCTGGGAAAATTGAAGGGGATTATGGGAACGGAACCTATGTATTCTTATTGCACTGAAACCACAACTTGCCTGATTTTTTATTTTTTTTAACTTTATTCACAGCTGCAGTATTCAAGATTGTACATCACAGTTACCAGTATCAACACACCAGCTGATGTTTTGTATTTTCACCCCGTGCATATCCCCTTATCTCGTTACAGTGGTACTAACAGGAGACAATAACAGTAATAACACACAATTCTTTCGCATAGGCTCCTTAGCATCAGCATCGTGAGAATATACATTAATAGTGTCCGAACATTCCTTTTCGCACCCACCACCCCCACCCTCTTGCTTTCTTGAACTTCCCGTCCCCTGGCAGTTTAACAATTCCAACCATCTAGAGGGGAATTGGACTTTTCTGGCTATTGTAGGCGTTAGAGTATGCTATATCTTGGGGTGTTGTAGGTTATGATGGGAGACTAATTCCCTGGTCAGGTACCCGCTGCCTGGGTTAGGTCCTCGCTTTCCAGTGTGATGAGCATAGCCTCCCATTCCTGGGATATGGGGAATTTCCGGAGACCATGTGTTTCTTCCCTCCTAAGTGTTGTCCCCTCCGCCCTCCCCCACTTAAGCACTTCTGCCTGCCATAGGTGTATCCCGGGTGGTCTAGGGTACTTCCATCTCATCGTTATTGTCCTGAGTGCTAATAACAATGCCAGGTCTAGGAGTTTCAATTGTGCTTGACTTGCCTGATGCCTATGGTGGACCCCATCCTTGGATAAAGGAGGGATGTGTTTGTTGACCGCTTGTTATTCATACAATGTCCATAAAAAGATTTTAACAAAAAAAGTACTCTGCTGCAAATAAATTGGCAACAAGGACATATTTTCCAGTAAATCTGTTCTAGAATAAATAATTGGTTACAAAGAGGCTGCATTTCGAAATATCGCAGATGGTTACACCACCTGCTGCAGAGATTGTTGTGTGTCCAGCAATTTTTGGGGAATTATAGTAGCAGGAAGACTCACCTCTACAGCTCCTTGTGTGTTTATGGATGAAAGAGAGAATTTTTTGACCCATCTGGGTGGACTTTGTTGTGACTGAACGGTCTTTTTATTCTTAATATGGATATTAATAGAACACCCCAGTGATTATTTTGGTAGTGCTCCCTATTGTAATTTTTCTTTTACAGTAAACAAAGAATACTCAAAACATTTTACCCGTATAGGAGTACAAGGGTATGCTCTACAAAGGGGGCTTTGCGCAGACTGGGGTCGGCACTAAAATAAAATATTCTGCAGCTTGCGATGCATTAGAGGCAATTTTTGAGATGGTGGCTTCAAAGTGCTTCAAACCACACTAAAGTTCTGGATGATGCAATGGCATATATACCAGAAATGCATGCCCTATTACTTGGTCATCAGAATGTCGATCTGACTTTTCCCACGCTTATTGTGTCAGACTCTGCATTTTGTGTGCAGGATTTCACTGTAGATTTGCCATATTGGCACCAAAATAGATTCAGAGATTCAAAGGATAGATCAATATAAAAGTGAACAATTCTGAGGAAAGGCAGCGGTTCTACAGTACAGGAATCACTCAGCCCAGCACATTTCAGCCCATAAAAGTTAAGGAATTAAAAAGCTGCATGTGGGTTGGTGGGGTCTCTTGTGCGGTTAAACAGAGGGCATGACAGACAGCTAAAGAGATAACCAGGCATTGGAAGGCACGAGTTGGTCCAACAGGCGCTAAATGGCACAATGAACTTCTGAAGTGGGCCACGGGGGAGAGCACCCTGCGATACCAGCTGGCGAGGCGACAGCAGAATGAGAGGGCGCTAGAAGTTGCATTGGAATGGGAGACTTTAGTGCAGGCCTTGCGAGATTACAGCGCTTCCAGCAATTCCGAGAGTGATGACGCAACACAACCTGAGTCCCGATAGGTGTCCATAACACTGGTTTCTACGCAGTTGATTAAGGTTTCTTTCCACAAGCTCTTCTTACACACACACCACACTGATGGCGGGGCTGGGCGTGGGGAGGGGGGTAGATAGAGGTAGAGGGGAGCGTGGATCGCTTTCATTTTATTTTACTATTATTCTGAGTCCTTTCACACTGAGTGGTTAGTCCCCGCTCTTTCGGGGGACGTTGGGTTGAGTGGGTGTTGGGGGTGTTTTAGGATGATTTAGAAAAGCAGATGAAGATCGCTCGTTTATGTGGATCAACCCCAGCAATCTACCAGATCCCCGTATACGACCTTATCGCAGACGCCGCCCGACCCTTGGGTTGTGGGCTGAATGGCTGTGTATGGGAGGTGTTTCCTCACGGGGGATCTGTTGTTTTTCTTTCCCATTGAAGTTATGTCGCTGATCTATCATGTAACTTTGGCTAATTCCTGCAATAAAAATATATTTAAAAAAAAAAAATGACAGACAGCTAAACAAGAAACAAAACGTCTTGC
Source organism: Lissotriton vulgaris (assembly GCF_964263255.1). Lineage (NCBI taxonomy): Eukaryota > Metazoa > Chordata > Amphibia > Caudata > Salamandridae > Lissotriton > Lissotriton vulgaris. Next base: position 1,214,959,996 of record NC_141697.1, read on the forward strand.
AAGGGTGCATGCTACTTTACAACAAAAGTAAATGTGTGCAACTGGTTAATCTGCAAATGTAAATGATGCTTGGAAGCCAGTATTGGCTTTAATTGATGCAGGCACTTGATGCTTTGTGATGACAAAGATGTATTCTTTTTTAGAGGTATTTTAAGGATGTTACCATCTGAGCTGGGGAGTGTGTGTTTTTATTGGACAGTTATAAAAAAAATGCGCACTAGGCACAGTCTGACTGTGTATCAATAAATTCTATATTTTGAAAGGACTGTCTGCAACATAAATGTGCATGTGCATTTTGTAGTAGCCTATCTTATAGTCCGTGTGATGAAAGTTTAAATCATGACTTGTATATTCACAGTGCTTTTTTTTACAGGCCGAGACCTCGTAGCACTAAAATTACACAAGTCACTCTTCACCTCTGCAACGACCAGGATTAAATTCTGTGGTTCTATGGTTCTACACCCACAGACATCTGCAATGATCACACTAACCAACAAAGATTTAAGAACGTGAAAAAGTCAGTTTTCCACTGATTAGTAGAACTTGCATTATTATTTTTTATTTAAGGTATCTATTACTTTATATGCAGTTACCTAAAGGTGAAAGCAAAAAATAGTTAAAGCAACTTTTGTTCTTTTTAGTCAGGCATTTGGCCTCACCCCCACGCTCTCTGCTCCTTTGCACTTAGGATCATAGTTCCTGTTTTTCTTTGATGAACTTTGGCTGTCTCTCTTACGATTCTAACAGTGGCACAAAGCGCTCTGATCTGGGTGGAATGGGCACGTTGGCACTTTGCAAAAAACTCCATCACTGAATAGATGCAGAGTTCTGCACCTTAGCATGTGTGAGTGTGACTGAGCCAGGGTCAGATGTGTGGTCTGTCAGAGAAACCTTTGAGTACCTGGGATCTCCAACGCTTTTACATGTGCCTTCCAATTCTCTCAGTCGCTTGAGGAACAGTGCTGCAAACAACAGATGCTTGTTGATCTGGTTAACAGGAAGAGATTATTCAGGAAATCAACACGAAAATAAGGGTCGACCATGCCTGCCAAATTCCTCCCTCCTAACACTCAACAAGCACCGGCAATGCTGCATAGGTCTGGCTTTAATGGGCTAACAAATGCATCTACAGCCACGCACAAATGCTGATTTTGCAGGCACACCTAATAGCCAGACCAATTGGCTTTGCCAATGATAGTTACTTATTCAGGGTTATTTTTCATGTCACTCTTATGAACGTCTTCATAAACTTTTTTCCATGTTGCACCGCCCGCTGGATCAGCAGAACTGATAGAAAGGCTACTGGACTAAAGGTACCTTTACAGTCCTGCCCTGAACTTGCAATTTATTTGTAGAACTCTTTATATACAGCCCACCTTCTTCCTCTGTGTTTGTCATAGATCAAGGACAGCATTTGTAAAAAATACAAAAAAATAGATTCAAAGCGAAGACTCAGCTGAACACTAAATAGAGGCAGCCAATGGTGAGCAGACACAGAACTGTTGATTCATTATCTATTTAGTAACTAGGCAACAAGATGGAAATACTGCCTGTGTACTTTTCCAAGAGTGATTCCCGCCATGTTCTGGTGATACCAGTAACACTACCTTAGAAGACCTTTAAGAGAACTTATGGAGTGCCTCTACTCTGATTTAAGAGGAAGTGTGCACACACTTGCACAGTAAACCTCATTTCAAGGTTTGCCCGCTGCAGGTTTTGAGTGTTCACTGGTAGTTGTGACCCACAGCTGGATTCCTACATGTTCATTACTGCGGTTTTTCAAAATCCACGCACATTCACTTCAGCTTTCTGATATTGCGGGGGATTTTACTTACAACTGTGTTTTGAAGATGACGGTGAGCAGCGCAAACACCACGGAGACAACGAGCCCCACGTCCATGTTCAGCAAGATGGTGGCCACAAACGTCACCGCCCAGACCAGCTGCAAGAGACGGGAGAAGACAGGCTTGAAAAGCGGTGCTCACGTTTAACAGTCATGCTGTGTAAAGTGTTGCATTATGGTGAAGACAGCCTATTTTGTAATGGCAATGTGTTATAGTGCTGTGGTTAAGACTTGTATTTAAATGTTGTGCTATGTTACCGTGGCGCACTACGGTAAGGTGTTGTTTACATTAGGATATGACATGCCATCAGATTTCAATGCACAGACCTGCCTACAACAGGGTGGCTGTGTGCCGCAAGGACACGCAAACGGGGTTTTGGAGCTACTGATGCAGGAGGGGTGAAGAATTAAGCTGCACATGGTCCCTTCTGTCCTGGGTGATTGCTCTAAGCTGGTGGAGGGTTATGGAATTGGCTAAACTAAAAACCCTAACCATAGCCAAGGAGAGGGTGAAAGCGTTGGAGTATTTGTCTGGTGGGGAGGCAGAAAGACGCAAGGAATGTTCTGTGGACTTATTCTCCTTAAGTCTTTTCAGGGCTGAATGTGCTTTTTTACCAGAGAGGCGAGAGCCACCAAATGTGTCCATCAGGGATGCTTGGACATCCGAAAGAAGCTTGGATATCCCGGAGAAGCTTGTAGACCTCATCCAGGCATGGAGCCAAAGTGCCACACTGGTACCCATTGCTCGACCTAAACAGTTGGTCATGACCAAACCAGAATGTGTGCCTAATTTCGCTGCATCACGAACATCCTGAGAAGCTTGAATAAGGGCAGGTCATCCGAGACAGTTGGCTAAACATGCCCCACCGGGTTCCAAAGGGCGTGGGACTAGGGACCTAGAGGACAGCTGGCGTTTACAGGCCAGGAGCTTTTTTTTTTTTAATCAATCTTTTTTATATGGAATTTATATTAAAAGAACAGTCTTACAGGACAGCAAAGAAATGCTGGTCCTTAGCCAGCATGATTGTTTCAGCATGCACACTGATGCGCCCCATGCAGTCCCTCAATGGGACACCGGATGCATGTGAGTGGGGTTGGATGTACTGCTTGCTTTTTGTTGTTAGGGTGTTGAGAAATTCTGTTGAGCCGCCAGGAATTTAGACTCCGGAGAGAGAGTGGCTCCGTGGGTTAGTGCAGGATAGTAGGATCTTGATCAGGGCGTGATCAGATAGGCCCTACACGTGTGTGGTCAATGTAGTTAATAGATGCAGACAGGTGGTGGAAGTGAAGAAATAATATGGAGAGGAGAAGGATCTGTGTACTCCTGATAGGAATGTGAATCTCCCTGCTTCAGGACTGAAGAGTTTCCAAATGTTGGTAAGTGCAAGGCCACTGGTGAATGATGCAAGAGGGGATGAGGATGGGGGAGGCCACCAGAGTGAGTCCAGCCTTATCAAGGTCACTCTTTGTATTACAGTAAGACCAGGTGGGAGGCTAGTAGTGTAATATTGAGATATCCTAAAAAAGACTGTGTTGTCGGCTGTGCCAAATCTACAGACATCGTGGTACAAAAGGGGGTGGTGATGGACGGAGCATCTGAACCAATTAAACACTCACACCCAGCCAACAGATCTGGATTTAATCCATCACCGTTTTTTAGCCCACTCTGCCACCCCAGTTCAGACATGGCCATATGCAAATCAGTCTGACCCTGTGCCTCATGGGAACAGTCCAGCCCGAACGCCAAGCCATGCCTTCCCTGGACCGGAAACAAGCTTCCTAGGACTGTATTTTTGGCATTCCAGACGTCTTCAGCCCGGCTTGCTTGAATCCAGTGGCAAAGTGAGCAAGGGACTCACGTCTGAGCATACACTGCCAACCGAGTGGGAAGGGTATGCTCAAACGTGAGTCCCATGCTCTCCACACCACTGGAGTCAAGCTATCCTGGCTGAAGACGGCTGATAGCCAGAAACCGGTCCCAGGATGCTTGATTCGGGTCCAGGAAAGACATGGCTTGGCAGTTCGGGCTGGACTATTCCCATGAGGCACAGGGTCAATGCTCATTTGCATATGGCCATGTCTGAACTGGGGTGGTGTGGAGTGCAAAAAAACGATGGATTTAGGACCAGATCTCTGTACTGGGGTGAATGTATGACATTGTTCTGCATTCTGTCCATCAACTGTTGTTTTTGCAAATCTACAGATATCAGCATAATGCAAGATCCATACAGCAGCCTTGCTACCACCACGTACTGTCCAGGTTTCTCCATTTTTGTTTAGTTGATTTGTATCAGGAGTGGACTGTGTGGAAGAATTGTTGCACCATATGATCCTATGAGAAGCAGCCTGGTACCCCATGATGGATGGGGTCAATTCACTCTTTGGCTTCTTATGCTTACTCTTGGACTTAATCTAAGACTTAGATCCCAATGATGATATGCCACAAGAACAATCAGGAAGGAGACCTTCATTTAGACTTTGATCAGTCCCGTCATGGACTCTTATGTTTGGCAACGTAAAGTTGGCTTTGCGGTCCTGTACGGCCTGTGGATTCACATGGGTACAGCCATCACAGGTCCTGGGGTCATGTTCCAACCCCCAGTTAACAAAGACACAGGGTCCGGCTTGTGAAAGTCCCTACGTATTGAATCCTGTTGTCTTTGGGGAGGTGACACTTTCCCTTGCACACTGGCAATTGTTTTGATGAAAAATAGGTCTTGAAAACCAAGGAGAAGCTCAGGATCCGCGTCTGGCGGTGTAGAAACAGAGGAACAGACATCAGCACCCATGGGTGGCGCTTATATGCTTGCTCCGCTCGTCACTTCTGGAGCAGTACCATGTCTGCGCAATGCTGCACGATTCCACCTACTGGCATACAGGCATAATGCTTTAAAGTTTCTGGAGCCAGGCAGGCTCCTGGGGAATATTCACAAGGTAAGGAAGGAGTAGTTTCTTTCCTGTCACTCCAGTTCTGTAGTAGGGGTATTTCTGTTATAGTCATGATCTGTGAATAGTCCCGCCCATTTGCGTGGACCCCGGAGCAATCAAAATAGTCTCTTAAGTCGTCTTCTTCTGAAGTCCTGCATAGACACTTAAGAGAAAATGAAAGACAAATAATTAATGAATGAGTGGTTAAAAGTGCCCATCAGAAAATGATGGCAGTGCACCCTTCTGTATGGGCAGATTTCGTAGCATTCCTGGTATGAAACCTATATTTTTAGAGAGGTTTCTGCTGCTAAAGATGAAGACTATTTAGGGGGCTCATTCAGAGTGCCAAGATTCCCTTATTTGGGGAACATACCATCACTTGAAAGTGCTCTGTGTCGATGATGCAGATTCAATCACTTTTCCAAATCTGATATATATTTGATTACAGAATCACAATTTTGAAGAATTTCTAGTTTATGTTAAAACTTGTCGCTCATATGTCTGAATGTGGTGTCCTGATTAGCATAGAAAATCTGTCCTTCATTGGATGTAAATATATGATTGCAGCTTGATCAATCGTGGGTTTAAGAATATGCACTGAACAGAGTAATGACCATGTATTGTCACTGTTCATACTTTCATTGCACAACAGAGCACTTTTCAGATATGGTTAATTGATCTCTTGGTATTGCACCTCTGATCAGGTTCCCAAGCACCTCAGGTATAAATCCTACCACAACTACATTGTAAATGTAGGACTCCTGACCCTGCTCAAGATAATTGGAAAAGGTAAATTTGTGTGTCTAATGCTGAGTAGCTCCAAGTTAGGGCTGTTGTGATCCAGGTAAGTAAAATATGGATTGCCGCTCCAGTATTATGTGATGCAAGACACCGGCAGTAAGCGCCAGAATTTCATGAAGAAAACAACAGGCTGGAAACCCTGCAACTTAGAGAAAGAGGCAACAACCAAAGAGGCTGAAAATACACATGAGAAAGAGATGCATCTGAAACTGGTCAAATCAGTGTAGACCTTTAAATTCAGTGAGAAGAAAAGGAGGATGGGGGCCGATGCGTGTATGAGGCTATGGCAAGTCTTGAACACTTGTGCAGACATGTGTTTACCTAGGTTTCAGGGATAACCCTTTTCAGGCCGATCAAAAATGTGTTACAGTCTTGCGATATGTCAGTCCTAGATATTGTTTGAGACGGCAAGCCTACCACTAGCTCCAATCTCCTAGACCTGAGACTCAAAGAGCATCAAACAAGAGTGCAGGACTTCACACTCTTTGGATCAGTACTGCAGCAAAGCTGAAGACGCTTTAACCTCTTTCCTCATCCTTCTGACAAGTGCTTCATATATATTTTTACCTGTGTGCCTTTGTACTGCTCAGACCAGAGGTGCAAATCGCATTCATCAAGTCTCCATGAGCCTCACTCAGTTGAACCTCACAGCGCCATCTTTTCTTCTGAACAAACTTGAGTCCACGTTAATGCATCCTAAAATGCTTCAATCATAGGTCAGGCGAGAACAGGTGAGCAGGAACATTTGGGCAGGAGATAGACAACCCCAGTTCTCTCTATGTGCTGATCTCTTCAGTCTAGATTGTAACATAGGAGTACAACTTCATATTGGCTCTGTGAGCATAAACTGATCACAGACCATATACTGATCAATATGTTTTGTAACGAATGATAATGGGTGGAATGCTAGCGAAATTTCCAGCTGCTACAAACAACTTCCAAACCATTACTTATTTGGCCAATGTGCCTCTCCAGACAAAAAAGCAACCATCTGCAATTCAAACTTGGTGGTACTCCAATCAGAACAGTCCAGCCCGAACGGTCAGAAAATCTCTAAATGGGAATGCAAGCAACTCCAGACCGGTTCCAGCCTTGTTTGGGCTTCATCACAGGGGTGCAGTTTTGCTCCTGTGGCACAGTGAGCATGGGACTCACTCATGGCCATATCCAATGGCCTTAGCATGTTGCATTAAAACAGCAAAAAGTGATGAGTTGAATGCCCGCAGACAGCTCAGCCACTGGCAATCAGTTGGTGGGCCATTTGGGTCCATATCTTTTCTACGGCATGACTTAGGGAATGTGTCACTCCTGCCCCAATAGAGCTCTGCAATGTAGAAAACAACCGAGTGATGTACTACGTGAGCAAGACGAAGTAAGTAAGTACATTTTTATTGTGTATGGTTAGTTAAAACCTTTACAAAAAGAGTACATTTCAAAAGAATTTATTCCATAAAATTAAAAAAAAATTAAAAAATGCATCTGCAAACTGATTTCCATGTGAGCAAGACGAGTTTTAACCTGGATTAAACCATGTGTAATTTGTCTTACGGATGGGCTATTGTCATGTGCAGTCATAGGACTTGGTCTACTGCACCAGCGCTATAGAAAATACATTAGCAAGGATGCACTGTTAAGTTATTCTGTGTTTACCAAACATTACTGACACACCCACTGATCTTGAACAATGATACTTTCCGTTCATCAAAGCATTGAAGAAATGATGTCAGGGAAAAGTAGTATGTTAGTGTTGTATTGCATGCTACAAGACCAAATGTACAGAATTTAGTATTTGAGGGACAATGGAGCAGGCCGTGTGACTGTGAAAATGTTCATGATTGGTGGACTGAGAAGACCCCATGGGCTTTTCTAAATGTGGCAAACAAGCAAGGAAGGTAAACAAATTTGTACATCACCCAACACATTTATGAAAAAATGCGCACAGAGGACTATACACAGCATTCAAAGCCATGCTGACCAATCAAAGTGAAATGCTGCAGAAAAGCTCTGAAGTTTTCCTGAGAACCTGAATTTATCAGGAAGCATCTTTTACAAAGTAGTCAATGTGCATCCCACCTTAACTCCTTAACTGCGCCGAACGTTCCGCGCTAGTGCGGAACGTTCTATTGCGCGGGCAGGGCCGCGACGGCCAACGGACGTGCGCAGCACTCCAAAGGTATTGCGCGTGACGGCCGTTGGCAGCAGCGATAAGGTTAACGTTCTCCCATAGACTAAGGAATGAGGTTTATGAAAAAAACATTTAGGAAAACATGTTTCAATCACTGTAGGCTTGAAGTATAAGAATCAGAAAGAGATGAGCTCTACCAGCTGACCTCATTCCATCCTCACCAGGTCGATCTGGTTGGTTCTCCAGTAGAGCTGGATATCTGCAAACTGCTTGTACATTCCCTGAAGATTGGCAATGACAATCGCAGATAATACTGCCTGGAAAACAAAAGGGAAATAGAGGATTGAACAAGAGAGGCACCAGGTTCTGATTTATTACCAATGTATTTTTCGAATTTATGATTTGCAAAGTCAAAGGCACCCATTTCTAACCATTAGAAATACATGGCGGAACTACTGTGGTTTAAGATATAAAATTCCAAATATCTCTTGTTGCTTTTACCTTTGATTAGCTGTGTTTAATTCCAGGAGGTGTTTCCACCAGGCAGGCACATTCATACCAGGTACTTTCTTTCACTTTGTTATTTATAGTATAGAATGACCAGTTGGGATGGGATAGAATCTTTAACTGGAACTACTGAGACAAGGCGTGTGTCTTCCCTTTGGCCAACTGTACTTAATGATGGGGAAGGGTCCCTTAGCTGCATGCATTGTTAAGGTGATGGGCAGGTTTGTAGGAAGCTGGCTCTTTATGTGATTTATCAATAATCTGATATGCCGTGTTAAGACTCCAGGGGTTCCCTTTCTCATGGACAGGGCTTGCTATGCAATCCCAAAATGCTCTATTAGGGGGTAGTGTGGTCGAGCAGCCTTAGGCTTAACACAGAGGAGTGTAAGACATTTGCAAATACGCACAATGAATAATAAATGACAACACAACTCATGATCCACACCAATTTATAAAAATAGCAAATAACTTTATATATGTTTAGGCATCAGAGACAAATCATTAAGGTAAGTACGTTTTTAAATGTAAATAATTTTCACCTCAAAAAGTGGACACTGCACTTTCTGAGTTCTGCAATTCAACCTATGGAAGGAAGAACAAGTTCTGCAAGCAGGTATAGTACAGCGACTTACAGGACCAATCACCAGGAGTTAAGGTGAGCAGTGGGCAAGGTCCGAGGCATCACCAGCAGTACACCACCAGCAGCACAATGGCGGTCAGATGCAGGGTGCAAACCTGTATCGGGAGCCCAATGCGTTTCAATGGGCATCAGTCTCTGTAACAAAGAGGCTGCACGCTCTGGCTAGGAAGCCAGTCGGGCTGAACCAGCAAGTGGTCTCAGGCCTTGTGATGCTCAGGAACAGGGGGGAACCTTTGGTCCTCTTCTCCAAGGCCCTGGGGCGACGGGTGCAGAGGGGTTTTTAGGTGTCAGGTGTTTCCTTGCCGGACCAGTCACAGTAGAGGGGCCTGCGTGCAGAGACTGCAGGCGACGTTGGGGAGACCAGGAGGGGTGAAACCACAATGGACTCTAGCTCTGGAGGGCTAGGGAGCCTTGTTGGCACCATTGGTCTACTTCAGCTCGGGCCAGAGGTGATGGGTGCAGTGGTCGCTTCACTTGTCGGGTTTTGGTGGTTCTGGAGGCATCAGCTTCTGCGTTTTGGAGTTTCTGCTGAACAGGCCCGCTGTTCACGGGAGGTCTTAAACCTCTTTTCGAAGGCAGGCAGTCCTCCCAAGTTTCTGGAGTCACATCTGCAGGATTTGTGGACTTTGACTGAGTTTTTGATGAGGGCTGCAGATAGGCCAGCGGGGCTGGGGCCAGGTCGGGTGCTCTCCTAAATCTGCTCTGCTTTTGCGTCTCTTCGGTGTCCTCTTTCTTCTTAGGTCATCAGGATCTGCTTCTCCAGTGCCAGGGACTCCCCTAGATGCTGAATTTTGAGGCATTAGGGGAGCATGGGGTAGTAGCCAACGGGCTACTGACCCTTGGTGTCACTATGCCCTTATATGACCACTTCCTGTGGGAAGTGGGCATAACCAAGTCCCAGAACGCCTAGGTATGACATCAAAAAGAGGGTTAACTTAGAAAAATCGGGGCCACCTTGCAGGTAGCCCACCTTAGGAGTGGTAGTAGCCCGGGGTGGCACGCCTATCTGACTAGCCGATTGTCCCACCTGTCCAGGTGCCAAGGTGCCAAGGGGGATCTGGACAGGGGTTGACTTCTCCTGTGAGATGAGTCAGATTTGCATTCGAAAGCCAGTGGCTTCCTTTGAAGCTCGCCAGCCCAAGGAGGCTAATCAGCAGGTCATCCTGTGAGAGGGGGTGTTACACCCTCATCCCAGGCAGGCTTTTGTTCTTGGTCTCCTGAGAGCAAAGGCTTTCACCCTGGGATATCAGAACAGTGTCTCGGTGGCAGGCTGGCAAAATTCCAGTCAGCAGGCACACCAGAGGCAGGCAGGTTTTCAGTGGGCACTTCTAAGGTGCCCTCTGAGTGCATGTAATTATAAATCCAACACTGGCACCAGTGTTGGTTTATCAAGACGAGATGTTTGGTACCAAACATTCCTATTTTCAGTGAAGCCATCATGTAGCTGGGGAAATCATTTTCCCCAGTGTCTAGCACATGGTTTAAGATGGCTTGCCTGGTCACTTGCACTGGCAGCAATACAGCTGACCAGCACAGGGGCATATCTGTTCATACAGATATGCCCTCACATATAATATTAAGCACCCTGCCTTGCCATGTTTTCACTTTTGTCGGAACCAGGACACACAGACTGTAATTGCAGTCATGCATGTGCTTGGTGAGCGCTCCCTTTGGGTGGCCCAATTCACGCTGCAGCCCTTAGGGACCCTCTTTAGTACCTCAGGCCCTAGGTACCAGGGTACCATTTACTAGGGACTTACAGAGGGTTCTACAGGTTTTGCCAATTGGGGGAACAATTGCACAGTTTAAGGAAAGAGCTGCTCTTGCACTTGGGATCTGGTTGGCAGGAACCCATTGCACGTTCAGCCGAAACCACATCATGTACCAGGCAAAAGTAGGTGCAACCATGTCAAAAAGGGGCTTTTTCCTACAGGATTTATTAGTAATAAGTATTCAATTATGTGAATGAATGTGTTTGTACTAATAGACCACAAATCTTTACAGCTTTATAGAAACAGACAGGCACATGCATCAAGAAAAGTTTTTGCGAGTCCTTAACCACATTGCTGCTGCACATATTCTCCTCCGGTGCTGAGGGATAATAGCAATGGGTGTGGTCATGACGGAACGGTTCCGTCATCAGCACAGCTCCACTGTGCCTCATGACGGAACCGTTCCGTCATGAGCATCGAAGGGGTTAATTGCGATTATTAAGGAATCTAACCTGGAGCCAACAAGGGCGACTGCAATCTGCTTACGTGCCTGAAGGGACAGATAACTACGAATTCTGTTGAGTATCCTGATCACGCCCCAACAGGTTGCCACGGTCCGATTCACCTGTAGAGACATCGAGAGTGAAGTATCAAAAACCACACCAAGATTTCTGGCAGATTGAGAGGGGGTGGGGCAGATGCCAAGAGAGGAAGGCCACCACTCACTCGACCAGACATCTTGGTCCTTCCCAAAGACCAACACCTCAGTCTTGTCGCCGTTCAGCTTCAGGGAGTTGATAATCATCCAGTCTGCTACATGTTGCATACATGACCTGAAGCTGAAGGCAGATGTAGTGACAGAGGAATGAGTGAATGACACCATGATCTGGGTGTCATCGGCGTATGATACCACCTCCATCCCCTGCGATCTTACCAGCCTAGCAAGGGGGGCCACATAGATGTTAAACAGGGTCGGGCTTAATGCCGACCCCTGTGGCACCCCACATTGCAAAGACTTGGCAGGGGAGAGGTGGTTTCCGAGCATCACTCTCTGTTCCCTATCAAGGAGAAAGGAATTGAGGAGGCTCAGGGCCGACCCAGTGACACCTGCCTCCCTGAGCCGAGATGTTAGGATGGCGGGAGACAGGGTATCGAATGCGGCCGTGAGGTCCAGCAGCACTAGAACTGTAGTTTGACCAGCGTCAACTTTGCGTCGGATGTTGTCGACCACAAAAGTGAGAGCAGATTCTGTGCTGTGATGTTTTCTAAATCCGTGTTGGGTGTTGTCAAGGTACTCGGAGGCATCCAGAAAGGAAGACAGATGGAAGTTCAGATGTGCCTCTAGTAGTTTTGCAGGTGCAGGGAGTAGGGAAATGGGCCTAAAATTTTTAAGGAGGCCGGGGTCAAGTGATGGTTTCTTGAGGAGAGGCTTCACGATAGCCTTCTTCCATACCGATGGAAAGGAACCCTGGGCAATCGCCTTATTCATCACCTCCAACATGGAGGGAAGAAGACTGCTTCTACACTCTTTCAGTTTTTTAAGAGGTAGCGGGTCCATTGGGGAGGAGGATTTCGTCCTGTCAAGTAGAAGATTCAATCCTTCAAGAGAAAGAGATGGAAATTCCATAAGAGAGCTGGAAGGGGCTACATCCAAAGAATCAAGAGAACTTATGCCAGGAGGGATGTTCTCGTCCAGAGAATGACGTTGTGCTTCTAATGATGTATGGATGTCAAGGATTTTGTTGTGAAAAAAGTCTGAGATGTTATTGCATAGATCCTGAGAGCTGACTACGGGATCTGGGAGTTGAAGGGAGCATAGCGAGTCAGCGATTTTGAAAAGCTCCCTAGAGGAAGTGAGTGAGCTAGTAAGATTGGAAAAGTATTCCTGCTTCTCCATTATCACTTTCTGCTTGTACTCCCCCAGAGCAGACTTATGGGCCTCCCGGTCCTTAGGATCCCAGGATTTCCTCCATCTCCTCTCACTGCTTCTGCAGCCCTGTCTTAGTGATCTAAGATGGTCAGAAAACCATGGTGCTGACGGCTTGCGTCGGGCTACATATCGAAGGGATGCAGGGGCAAGCTTTTCCACTGCGTTAGTGATAGAATCCTTCAGATCTTGGGCTGCCTCATCCGCGTCTTTAGGGGAGAGAACCTCAGGAGAAAGAACTAGAGAGGCGAGAGCCTCATCCGTAATGTTTCTGAGGTTTCTTCTAAGAGCGAGAGAAGTTGTATCCTTCTTGGTGGAGCAGGAGGAAGAGAGAGCAAGATATAGAGGTACTGCAAAATGATCAGTCCAGACCAACGGCAAAGGAGAGCCGCTAGCAAGTCTCGAATCATTAGAGAATACCCCGTTGAGGATGTGACCTGCCTTGTGAGTGGGACTGGTAACAAGCTGAACAAGGTCACAGGCTCCGAGTGACTCGACCAATGATAGGGTATCCTTAGAGTCAGCCTCATCAAGATGGAAATTGAGGTCGCCCAATATGGGGAGACAGGGCTTTCCAAAATAAGGTTCGAGAATTCTCAGTAAGTCAGAGGAGAAGCTGGCTCTATGGCCAGGCGGCCTATAGATCAGTATCCGCGTAAAAGAGACCGATGGAGCACATGTGATACAAAAGTATAGAGCTTCAAAGCGATCTTGAGGCATGGATAGCGGTTTGACCGTGCAGGAAAGGGAAGATTTAAAAAGAATGGCAATTCCTCCTCCTCTACGTACAGGTCTATCCAGTTTATGAAGGGAATAGCCCCCTGGGATGGCTAAGAGAAGATCATGGCCGGAAGAGTCAGAAGCCCAGGTCTCCGTAATGAAGACCCAGTCCGGCTGTCTCTCATCCACAAAGTCGTGGAAGGCTAAGTTATGTTTAATGAGCGAACGCGCATTAATAAGAAAGCCAGTTCTGAGAGAGGTGGTAGGCAGTGTGGAAGGAGGGCAAGATCTAATAGGGCAAGAAACGGGAGATTGAAAGGAAGCTGAGCAAGTCATACAGCGGTGAGACTGCAGTATCCCTACAGGGGAGAAACGATGTAAACAAGGGCGCGCTGAGAGCCTAAGAGCCAAAAGTTCTAATAAGGTGTATCGCCTAGTTACCTTTACTGATGAAGGAGATGTAAGATCCAGGTCCAGCCCGGCCTGCAGCCCGTCCTCAGCGCGGACGGGCGCAGACTGGCTGAACTCTGGCGTAACTCCGGCGACAGTCTGGCGTCCCCGCAGCGCGTCACCCCTGCGCGTAGGCATGGCTGGAATTTATGCTCTGCTCGCCTCCTAGAGAGAGGACTAGAGCGCGCACACTATCCCCACACCAATGATGGCCGCCAACGAGACGTGGGCGCAGGACCCGCAAAGTGCGGTGAGTTATACCAATTACAGTGCGGGAGAGGGGACAGCAATGTGAGTATGCGTGGCCGGCTTTAAAAACAAGGGATAATGTCAAAACCAACAAACAAAGTAAAAGACAAAAAAACGGGAGCTTAAAAACTCGAAGAGCTGCTAGCAAGGTCGCGCTGCAAGTAATGCGCCAAAGCTGGTAAGAGCAAGCTGACCTGATTAGCCTGGATTTATGCTCTGCTCGCCTCCTAGAGAGAGGACTAGAGCGCGCACACTATCCCCACACCAATGATGGCCGCCAACGAGACGTGGGCGCAGGACCCGCAAAGTGCGGTGAGTTATACCAATTACAGTGCGGGAGAGGGGACAGCAATGTGAGTATGCGTGGCCGGCTTTAAAAACAAGGGATAATGTCAAAACCAACAAACAAAGTAAAAGACAAAAAAACGGGAGCTTAAAAACTCGAAGAGCTGCTAGCAAGGTCGCGCTGCAAGTAATGCGCCAAAGCTGGTAAGAGCAAGCTGACCTGATTAGCCTGGATTTATGCTCTGCTCGCCTCCTAGAGAGAGGACTAGAGCGCGCACACTATCCCCACACCAATGATGGCCGCCAACGAGACGCGGGCGCAGGACCCGCAAAGTGCGGTGAGTTATACCAATTACAGTGCGGGAGAGGGGACAGCAATGTGAGTATGCGTGGCCGGCTTTAAAAACAAGGGATAATGTCAAAACCAACAAACAAAGTAAAAGACAAAAAAACGGGAGCTTAAAAACTCGAAGAGCTGCTAGCAAGGTCGCGCTGCAAGTAATGCGCCAAAGCTGGTAAGAGCAAGCTGACCTGATTAGCCTGGATTTATGCTCTGCTCGCCTCCTAGAGAGAGGACTAGAGCGCGCACACTATCCCCACACCAATGATGGCCGCCAACGAGACGTGGGCGCAGGACCCGCAAAGTGCGGTGAGTTATACCAATTACAGTGCGGGAGAGGGGACAGCAATGTGAGTATGCGTGGCCGGCTTTAAAAACAAGGGATAATGTCAAAACCAACAAACAAAGTAAAAGACAAAAAAAAGGTAGCTTAAAAACTCGAAGAGCTGCTAGCAAGGTCGCGCTGCAAGTAATGCGCCAAAGCTGGAGTTCAATATTACGTAAAAATTACTAATACCTGCCGCCCAAGCCATTCTTATAGGATTGGGGTATGGAACAGTCTGAATTCTCAAACTTGAAGAAGTGTGATGGTTAGCAGGTATGTTGGTACTGTCTTATAAAGCGCTGGCAAGGGGCTGAAGTTGTTGCAAGCTGCAGTTGCCTCCTGTCGAGGGTCCTGGCACTTATTGTTTTTTTTTTACATATTAAGTACCGAGAGGATGAGGCTATCTGTTGCCAGTATATTATATATATATATATATCTGGGGAATGGGATCCTAGGAGCCCAAGTACGGTCGGGGTACATGCCCCCTCCCCTTAATTATGGAATTTTGCCACGGGACAGGGCTAACTGTAATTTGCGCCCTCAATATTCAGCGGTTTAAGTTTAGAATGTTACGTTGTCACTGAAATTCTTACCTCCCTGTAACATTATCAGGAAAAATAACAAAGGGTAAATTAATGTTATAATGAGGTGAGAATTTTCAGTGACAACGTAACATCCTAAACTTACAAAACCGCTGAAATTCACCAGTCCAGTAACCATAACTCGTGCCCCAAGGTACCTACAGCTTGTGCCCCACCGTGCAATTTTCTCTTCAATAACTTAATTGCAACTGTTGAAGTGATATTATCAATTGCATCGCAGAAGATGTCACAAGTGATGTAATATGTAAGGTAATTAGCAGTGCATAGCGAGGGCGCAAGTTACAGTTACCACTATCCCCGGGCAAAATTCCATAATTAAGGGGAGTGGGCATGTGCCCCCCGATCCTTGTGGAGAGGAGCAACCGAAAAGCATCCCAGTGGAGGTACTGTTAAACCACCAGCAGGTCCTGCAAGGAGTTTACTCAGGAGCAACAGGGAAGGATCATTAGAGCAAACCATTGGTAGCACTATTTACCCACCATGGAGTATTGGAAGGAGAGCGCTCAGGATAGAGAGACGAGAAACAGAAAAGCAGCCCACCGGAGGCACTGCTAAACTATCAAGGTGTATTATCAGCCGACTACCCTATATTGGCCTAGGAGTCAATCCTTTGAAGACACGATTAACTTTTCAGAGAATATACACAGCAGTGAAAGTAAACAACCCATTAGAGGCAATGTTAAACAGCTAACTAGTATTACTTGGATACTACCCAACAGGGAGAGAGGAGCAACACAAAAAGCAACCCAAAAGAGGCACTGTTAAAGCACCAGCAGGTAGGGTAAGGAGTTTACTCAGGAACTGGAGAGCATCATTAGATCAATCCATTGGTGGCACTATTAACCCACAAGTAAGTGTTGGAAGCAGTGCACTCAGGATAGACAAGGGGAGAAACAGCAAACTGTTGAAAGCACTGTTAAACCACCAGAAAGTATAATATGGAGTCTACCTTGTAGTGACAGAGAGAGTCAGCAGAGCAACTCAATGGAAGCACTGTCAAACTACCAAATAATAGATTTTACCAAGTAGGTACATAGACACAACCACCGGAGTCCCGGTTAAGCCACCAGGAACTATTATACTGATTTTGTCCAGGAGTGGCAGCGGAGCAACCCTTTGGAGGCACCATTACACTCCCAAGGAATAATATATGGAGTCTACTGAGGAATGACAGAATGGTGACCCATCGGAGGGAGTATTCAACCAGCAAAGACCACTGAAAGGAGTCTCCCCAGAAGCAACGCATTGGAGACACTGTTGAGACACTAAGCAGATTTATATGGAATCTATCTGGGAGTGATAGGTAAGCAAGCAATAGAAGCATGGCTAAACCATCAAGGAGTATTACTTGGAGTCTACTCAGGAAGGACAGAGGAGAACAAATTGGAGACAGTGTTAAACCAGCAAATAAATATTGTAAGGGGGTTCACTGATGATTGAGTGGTGATGATGATGATTTCAGGAGGGACAGAAGAAAGGAAGAAACAGGGGCTAAGGCCAAGGGCTTCAACAGCCCCAAAATGGGAGGACGCCACAGGGTGATGCCCTCAATCTTCCACTCCCACCTGAACGCTCCGGCTGGATGACTCGATAGGAGAGGATCAAACGGGCAAAGTAAGGGGAGGAGTGAAAGAACGCAAAAGAAACAGAACGGAAAGGGAAACTCTTGGAATTCAGTGGGGAAGGACTCCATGTAGTGCGGGCACTGGTCAGGGACATACAAATTAAGAAAGAGACAAAATGGGAGGGAAAGAAAAGAAGTTATGAAGAGCCCTACGCCATCAACCAAATTTGCATTTACCCGGTGTTAAGAGTGCCACAAAAATATTCTAGAACAGGAGTTAGACTAATATACTGCCCATTTCCCAATTATGTAGACAAGTATTTGTTAAATAACATTCCCCCCACACTTCCCTGGTACCCCAACCTCCTATGTGACCTCTTTCTTCCACTCTCCTCAGATTCACCTCCCACCCACCCCTGTAATGTTACTGCTAGGTTTACAGTGTTCCTTTGCTTTGTTGCTAGGTTTGCATTGCATAAGTCCACATACATGGCTATTCTACATTTCTATGATCTTTTAAACATGTTCAAGCTGTTGTCTCTACTATGAGGTGTGGGGAAGGAATAAATGGGAGACAAATGTTTAAAACACTTTTAGGAATCAATAGTTGTAGCCCTTCTCTTGTGGGGCGTGGTCGAGGTGTTCCTGCACCATTTAGTACATTTATATGCCCTTCAGGTAGCATAGATACTAGATCTAGGGGTAATAGAGGTGCCATAGCACCCTTACCCTCCCAGAATATGAGTGGTGCGAGTGCTTGTTCTCATTTTTGAGTTTTGGCAAACAGTGGTTTGAGATAGTGCATGTCTACATGGAGGTTTCTCTTGCATAGCCTTGGTGGCAGTGGACACCATAACACATGGAGTATAACACACGTTGGAAAATTCGCTGACTGCCCTAGAAGAGCTGTGGCATACCTTGGGAAGGTGGACGAAGAGCTCCCCAGCTTTAAGGATGATTGCTAAGATGACAAGCGACGCGATTATACCAACCAGCTGCAAAGGGAATGAAAAGAAGAAAAACAAGACATGCAGTTAAACACTGATAGTCAAATCCTAGCCAGAAGGACATGTGTCAAAAAGTGCACTAATCCATTCATGTATGGAATTACCATTCATTTTAACCAATGGGCTTGCATACTTGTCACAGAGCTTTCCCAGTTTACCCGCACACATTTCTAATTGCTCTACATCCTCTTCTACACCGCTCCATTTCTCCTCACTAAGTTTTGCTCTTCACAGATACAAAAACCTAGACAGACATCTATACAAAACACACACAGAAAACACAAAAATGTTAAAAACTCCAGGAGTCACTCCATTTACAAAAGCTGGATAAAATAGTCCTAGTAGAAATGCTTCTGCTACACTTGAGTGTTAAAATTCTGTCATGTTCATCTTTTCCTTCTTTGTTGTTCCTACATTGGTAGATGTGTGCCTGGTGAATGACAGGTAAGTGTTGATATATGCTGGTCACTCCTTATTGTAATTCATTCCAGGTTTGTAGGGTGAATTTATTTATTTATTTATTTATTTTGGAATTTTATAAAGTGCTTAGTTACGCTCACCGGCGTGTCCCTGCGCTAAAATTGCTTTCGTAAGGGAGGAAAATAGGGGAAAAAGAACTAGGGCAGTGCTAGGCGGAACAGATGTGTTTTGAGGGCTCTGCGGAATTTAGGCTCAGAGGGTTCCAGGCGTAGTTCAATCGGCAGTGCGTTCCAATTCTTGGCAGCAAGAAAACGGAACGATCTTCCACCCATACGGGCTCTGCGGATTTTGGGGACAGTGACCAAGCCAGTGTCGGAGGATCTAAGTAACCGCTCAGGTCTGTAGGGGGTAATAAGGCTGTTCAAAGGGGCGGGTGCTTTGCCTCCTAGGATACATTGGCATACACAGAGGGCTTTGTATTTGATCCTTTCACAGATCGGTAGCCAGTGTAAAGATTTTAAGGCCGCTTTAGAGGAGGTACGTCTCGGGAGCCTTAGCACCAGCCTGGCTGCTGCATTCTGCAGCACCTGGAGACGGTTAATACTGCTGACCGTGCTACCCAGGTACAGGAGATTAGCATAATCCAGTCTTGATGTTACCAAGGCATGTCTGTCTGTCTCCAACAGGGAGCATATCAAGAACCTTGCGCAGGGTTTTGAGTACTCCAAAACACATTCCCACTACCCGATTGATCTGGGGCGTGAACGATAGTTCGGAGTCAAACAGGACCCCCAACTTTTTGGCCTGTTGAGCTGGCCTAGGTGTAGGGCCCAAGCAGTCTGGCCACCATGCCGAGGACCACACAGATGGACTACTCCCCACCACGAGCACCTCAGTCTTAGCGCCATTCAACTTCAGGCAGTTGTTAGACATCCAGGAGGCAAGCTCCTGCATGCAAGCACTGAAGTTGACGGCTGCAATGCCGGGCGCCCGTGATAGGGAGATGGCCAGCTGCGTGTCGTCAGCATAAGATACAAGTTGGATATCGTATCTCTCCACAATAGTGGCGACAGGAGATGCATACAGGTTAAACAGGGTGGGGCTAAGGGCAGAGCCCTGGGGAACCCCTTGGTCGAGATAGAATATCTTAGAGTAGCATTCACCCTGTCTGACCTGGAAGCCTCTTTCCATCATAAAGGATTGAAGCCATCTAAGTGCCCTCCCGTTGATTCCTCCTTTATTGAGACACTGTAGCAAGATGGAGTGTGCTACAGTGTCAAAGGCGGCACTAAGGTCAAGTAAGAGGAGTGCCATAGTTTGACCCTCATCAACTCCTTGCCTGATGGTCTCGGTGGCCATAAGCAGCGCAGACTCTGTGGAATGGCGAGGGCGGAATCCAAACTGCGTAGGGTGGAGGAGATTGAGAATGAATGTTCAGTCACAGCTTGCACTGAAGGGGCAGTCTTTAGGCACAGACTTACCTGGGTGTCTATTCCAAAAGCAGTGGGACGGAGAAGGCAATGGAAGGGCAGGCATGTCGAGTGATGGAATGATGCGAGTGAGGCTATGTGAGTGGGAGGGAAACTCTAGAGCTATATGGCTCACACCACAGCTCAGGATGAAGTTTCCTCATGGTGCAGAGAACCTCAAGAAGTTCCCCTATGTGCCGGCTTTTAACGAAGATCAGCTCTCCACAATAGCCCGGCACACCGTTCCTTCGACCTTCCCTCAATACCTGAAGGTAATACGCTGGTTACTGTCAAGCACTCAGTCAGCGGCTGCTGACAGGAGATTTCATTGGCAAGTCGCTTAGACCGTAATCTGTCGTATTATCCTACTTGACTAGAGTGCTGCAGAGGATCATGGGAATATAAACATGTAATAGGAGGGCTTAGAACCCCCTGGATACACACTTAGAACATGATTTGTAATAGAATAGTATGTAAAGCGTATATAGCAACATGCTTATCCGTTATTTCAATGTAAAATGCATCAGATAGACATTAATACACATGTGCATAAATGGAGTCATCACAATGTCCCTTAATGTGGTGCCAACAGAGTGTTGAAAAGTAAGTGTAAACTAAGGTGGGTAGAGGGAACCTGGTCAGGCTTACAAGTGACCCCCATGAAACCAGCACAGAGACCATAGTGATTAAACCAACCAGGCGGTTGAAGTTCTGTCTGAAATCAGGGAACAGACCTGAGTGTTTCCTCCTGTGTTCTCCTGCACCAGGCTCCTAGACATGGCTGTGCCGATGGTGAAGCACTGAAAGAAGCTCCCAAACAGGTTGCAAAGGCCCAAAGCGATCAATTCCTGCAAGAGAGGGAACAGTAGAGCAAAGTCAAGAGGATCCACAGAGATGTGTGACCACAGTCAATCCGCCCCGGAAACAAACCGTGCATAATTCATGCCAAGGCTGCATGTTGTGGACAATGGCACATACTTTCAGGGACTTTTATTCCATCATGAGAGCTCAAAAGGCACTGGAATCCCTAGATCCGTTGGAATCCACGCCTCAGCTGTATGGCCTCCTCCTCCCACACTACCCTTGGCCTGACCACCACAGCTGTTGAATGTCCAAAGAGGCAACACAGAAAATAAAACAGTCATTGCTCCTTGCCACACACATTAATTTGTCCAACTATCCTTCATTGCAAAGCAGTGCTGTGTGCTGCAGTGTATGCACTGGGCTGTCAGTTTCCTTGCCAAGGTGACTGACGTTTCTATTGCTTGTAAAGGAGGCTCTAAAAAGTACTTTGCAAATCTGATCTAAGACACTCATCCATGTTATTTTCAGATTATCCATTTTATTATCCCTGCAGACTCATGTGTAGTATGGCATAGGTGGCTATTTCAGAGCACCTTCAACAAGACAGGGGACCCAAAGGAGCATAGCTTTTACTGTGAGTCAATGTGACTTTCTCCTGAAAGTTCAGGAGTAAGTGACGAAGTCACACCTACTTGTAGAACAATGTGTGTACAAAGGGTCTTATGAGAGGCACGAGAAAGGAAAAAAGGTTAATGGAATATGTGTCCAAACTATCTACAAGGGTCAAAGCCAAGCCAGATTTTCAGAAAGAAAAGCGGACAGTGTAAATAATTACCATTCAGTGTCTAATAAATGCATTTTCATGCAGAGATTGTGAAAATCTGAACAGGTTCTGGTCATCACAGGCCAACACTGGACACATCAAGTCAGAATAATACCAAGCAGAAGAACAAGGAGGACGCTATTCACTAATAACAAATTGAAATGGCTGAATTTTAAGCTGGTTCCTAATTACACAATGGTCTTGTGTGTCAACACCAGTAAGGAGGAGGTTTTGTGGTAAGGCAGAAAGCTAATTTCACAAGTTTTTCTTACCTTTACTTATTCCCCTCAGCAGCAAAGTACAAGTTTTTAAATCTCTGAACAAGATTTAAACCAATCTTAATACGGAATATCAGTAGATAGAGCTAAATCATGCACAACTTTCAGATACAATCTTTGCTTCTGGTGGGGTGAGACGTCAGGTGACCATCTGACCAAGTGCTGCTACTGGTTCATTTTTGTGTACAAGGGGGGACTACAATGAGCAACACTAGATTTGAGTCATCATGGGCAGCAGGGGCTCTAAAGGGGAGGAGGGAGACTGCCAACAAAACAAGAGAGCATTAACAAACTATGTGTGTCATGACCCTTTCGAGCATATGATTAGCTAAGACAGTAGATGAACACTTATAGGTGAGTTTGTTGATGAGATTGAAGATGAATAAAAAGGTCTTGAGGTTTTTCCAGAAAGCAGGAAGAATGTGAGGTTGAGACTTCCAGGAGCTAGAAACTAAACTGCATGTCATGAAGCAGTAATGGTGATTGGTGGCACTGTGGCATTAATCAGAAGCCCTCACGTATTTTGGAGCTCTGGTGTGTTTTTGATTATGTTAATGTATTCTACATCCCTAGACAAAGACTGACATGATCTATGATTTCTTTTTCTGTTGTGTATGTTCCCAAGAGTGTTCACTTTGCAATGGATTTGCAAGCCTCATTCAAGACAAGCTTTTTGTGTGCAGAATATGCCTTCAAATTGTAGAAAATGTTCACAGTAATGTTTTCTGTTAGCAACTAAAAGGGACACTTACTTGTGGAATGACCATGTCAAGAGAATCTCTCGCCCAAAGGAAGCGTGGAGTACTAGCCGGTGCAGTACTTACCTGGAATCCTTTTCTCCACAAAGGCCAAGGCTAAGTATCCGCTTCCTTCTGGTAACTAAGGAAACCTACCTGTGACCCCCAGAAAGAGAGGGGGGGGGTGCACGACAGCACCAATGACATAAGATGGAGTGCGTGTAAAACATTCTTTGGATAGATTACAGGGCAAAAACATGGAGGCTGGTTTGGTGCTTCGAAACACTGATTAGTGCAGGAGAGATCCAAGGTGAGAGGATAGAACATTGGCAAGGGTTTAGGAGGGTCTACAGGGACCAGGCGTCTGCTGCATTAGCCTGTGTCTAGTGGACAGCGACGTAGAAGATATTCATTTCAATGCATCCTGGAATGAATTCAAAGCTTTGAGAAAGGGATGGGTTTCTGTTGCATTCTCTGTTGAGGTGTTTAGGGACGAGGTACTCACACTTAATAGTACCACACATGACCAGGAAAGGTGCAAAGCCTGCAAAAGTGTTATTTCATGCGAGAACACCAAGTTTGGCCAAATGGATTTATTTCCAGAGTGGAGTAAATTAGGTAGAGCAGGGGTGTATGTTTTACGATTGCTCAAATGCGAGATGGTACCCTTCTTTTGATTGATAATGTTTGTACAATGTTGAGAAAAGCATGCATAAAACAGGGAGAGGACGAGAAGGAGAGAGTGGAGGATGAATTAGAGGAGGAAGGAAAAGAGGAAGGAGAACTATAATGGAAGAAAAAAAGGAAACCAAAAAAGAGGAAGTAGAGAAGATGGGAGCAGGAAGAGAAATAAGAAGAAGGACAAAGAGGAAGAAAGGAGAAGAAGAGTAAGAAGAAACAAATGAAATATCAATACCACAAGTGAAGACAATAGAGGAATGAAAAAGAAGAAGCTAAAGAGGAAGTGGGACAAGAGGAAGGAGGAGTAGAACAAGAGGAGATGGAAAACGTGAGTTAAGAAGTAGGGGAGGAAGGAGAAGAAGAGGATGAAGGAGGATGAAGGAGAGAAGGAGAATGAGAAGAGTAGAGAAAGAAGAGGAAAAAGTTAAAGAAGAAATAAGGGAGGAAAGACAAAAAGAGGTCCACAAGTGGAGGAAATGGCCTAAGAGAAAGAAAGAGAGAAAGAAGAGAAACAAGGAAAACGTGAATGCAGAAGATGGGAGGAGAGGAAAGAAAGGGATGAAGGAGACAAAAGGAAGGATAGAAATAGACGAAAAGGAAGAAGCAACAGCGGAAGTCAAAATGGAGGAAGACAAAAAAAGTGGAGAAATATTTAGGGGGGAGAAGAAGAAGAAGAATAAAAAGAAAAAGATGAAGATGGGCAACCATAAGGGGAGGAAACAGAGGAAGAGGAAGACGTGGAAGAGTGCAAAGGAGATAAAAAGGAAAGGAAAAAAGAAAAGAAAAGTAAAGTAAGAATAATATTTTAAAAAATGGACAACGAGCAGGGAAAGGAGAAAAAGACAATAGCAGAAGAAGAGGGGGAAGAGAAGGAAAAGGGGGGAGGTAAGAAGGAAGATGAGGAAAGAACGAGGAAGAAGGGGGGGAAGAAGAGGAAGAATAAGAATAATAAAAAGAGGAAGCTCATACTCACCTGGTTGCTATCCACCTTGTAAGCATGCTTCATGGAAAACATTTTGCAGACTGAGATGGTGAAGGCATACGTTACCACGGCAACTGCAAATGCATTGCCCACCAGACTCCCAAAGAGGCTACTATCCGGTACTGAGGGGGGTCGCATGCTGAAACAACAAAACAAAGTCATTCTTGTCAAAGGATTTACTTTCAAAAAACAATAATTATTTCTAGTAAAGGCTGCTCAATTATAAAATTAATTACCTACTATCACTCAAATAATGGTATATCCAAGTGTGTCAGTCATAACTTGGGGGGTACAAATGGTGGAGCTGGAGTAAAGATGGGGGGAGGCAGAAGAAGGGACACTGGGGTTGGGGTGCAAAGAAATACATAGAGATCCGAATTGGGGGGGGGGAGGGGTGGACAGTGACAGACAGGGAGCAGAAGTAAAGCTGAGAGTTGTACGGTTACAGTCTTGTTATTTGAGCATTCTTAAAGTCCTGCACTTGTAGTGTGCTAGTATTATGGCAATTCTAGTTGT
The DNA here is from genome assembly GCF_964263255.1 of Lissotriton vulgaris. NCBI lineage: Eukaryota > Metazoa > Chordata > Amphibia > Caudata > Salamandridae > Lissotriton > Lissotriton vulgaris. The sequence goes on from NC_141697.1 coordinate 1,214,984,731, forward strand.
GGAGTTATATTTGCAGATCTAAAATATGTAGCCGAAGTGTTACTTTCTAGTGGTAGTATGTTAGTTACAATATTGCAGATTTGAGTTGTGTAGTCAGGAGTGTACAGCTTCATTGGAAATCTTTGGCGAGTGGTACCCCCCCCCTCCCCCCCCCCCAAATAAATGTTTACTTGCTTGGTAGTTTGGTCTGGAGAGCCCGAGTCATAACTGCTTTGTCAGTGTCAGTTTTTCTCATTGTTATGCTTTTGCTAAGAAGTTTTATCTTGTCAATATTTGGACTGGGAAACTTAAATATACATAGTGACAAGTTTATCAAAAAAATAGTAAATCTGCACCCACAGACATACTCAGTGAATGGGTGCAAATCTACTACTTTTTGGAATCCACACACATTGTCAGTAGCAGGCTTGGAAAGTTGTGCCAGTGTCAGTTTTCAAAGCATTCTACAGGCAATCCAACACCCAAAGGTGATGGGATGAATGCTTGCAAATAGACCAATGGTTGGCAATCGCTTGAGGCAGCATTCCAACCCATTGTTTTTTTGCCAACTATGCACACTATGCAGAGGCCTACCTAATGCAAATCAGTACTGACCCTGTTCCTTATGGGTACAGTCCATCCAGAACTTTGGTCATCTCACTCTTAGAACCTGCAGCCCACCACTTTAGTTGGGATATTTGAGATTCACACCCCCTGAATCCCACTGATTACGCTACGCCCCTGATTGTTGTAGGTGTATCATGTGGTGTAGTCTGGAGGACAGCAAGTGTCATCAACACGTAGATGCCTCTTGCATTCTTTAAATATATGGAACATGTGCCAAGAAAGGAACACAGAGCTGGCTTACAAGTCACTCCTAAGTTAGTCCCAAAATACCCATAGGGCAGGGTGTATGGTACTTAAAAAGTAGGACATGAAAATTTAATGTTATACATGTGCTGGCAGTAAAAAGAAACAAAGTTGTTTTTTCACAGTACCAAGGTTAGCTCTCCACAGGAAAGCATTGGGCTACTTTATAACAACTTCTAATGCTTAATTTCAGTTTTCGTGGAGCTAGAAAAATGGTTCAAGGACTCATTTAAATAGAACGTTAAAATCCAAATTAATGGTCAATCAGCATTTTATATTACTATTTAAGAAATTACACTTTTGTAAACTTGTCATTTTCCTGCCTAAACCAGATGGGCCTTTTTTTACCAGTGCCACCTGACTGGTGAATAGCTCCCCTTTGGGGAGATGTGGATTTCTCCTAGACAGTGGACAAAATGCTGGATTATGGAGAGATGTTTCCTCCTTGAGCCAGATGACTTGGGGGTTGTGCTCAGAACCACCCTGAGTTTTAAATAATGTCTACCCAGCCATTGGCAGATGTAGTTCACACCTGGGCCTGTCTCTCTTTGTATTACTAGTCAGCTTGGCTCCAAATCCAGTAGGACGGGGGGAGGTGCCCCACAACTGGTTTGGAGTGACCACAAGAGACTTTACCTATCAACATAGCCACACCTTCAGGTGGGCACAGAGAGTTCTGATTAGGGGAGAAGAGTTCTGCTATGTTGGATTTAGGTAGAGAAGGGCACTGAGGGACAGTGCACGTAAAACACACAGGAAGTGTTGTAAAAGTGGGCAGGGTCAGCCCTGTGCACTTTTTTCCTCCAGTTAGGAGAAGAGTTAGCAGAGTTGCTTAGCAGTAGAGTTTCCCGAAACCCACAAGATGTCACTGTGCACAGTTGTGGCAACCCATGGCACCCTCCTCAGAACACTTGTAGACTTGTGAACAATCAGAAGGACGGCCCTGCTGTCTGAAGGACCTGGAGGAAGACTAGACCTCCTTGCCTCGACTCCAAGGGTTTATTGGCTAGTCGCCTGTTTGAGCTATAAAAACCCAACAAGCTTTCAGAATTCTCTCTCCCTGCAACTTCCCAGTTGACCATCCCTACTTGAACTGCCCTGGACCCTACTGTTGGCCTCTGGAGAGTAAGTCTTAACCCTTAAGTGGTGCCTCCCAGGACCTTTGGCTGGTGTTAGAGTGTACTACACTTGACCAAACTGCAAAAGCTGGAACTTGGAAACTTTTTGCCAACTTTTCCTCCAGAGAACTGGCAGGAGACCAGACCGATTGTCGACCGTCTGATTTAATTTACTGGCTTGCCCCTCTGAGGGAGATCTGACTTGAAATGTCCCGCCTTCATTGAAACTTTCCACCGCACCGCCAACCAGACAGGAGGAGGCATCGCCATCATCCACAGGGACACCATCCGCATCACGACCTACACCGACAACATCCTGACTACCGCCGAACACCTACACTTCCAGATCCACACCGACCCGAAGACCACCCTCAGAGGCACCCGGGACCACGCACCCAATTCAGCGAGGACATCGCCGACTTCGTCAGCCCGCATGCCCTCCCCTCCGCTGACTACATCCTCCTGGGGGACCTCAACTTCCACCTGGAGAACAACAACGACCGCAACACCACCACCCTGCTCGACAACCTCGCCAACCTCGGACTCAAGCAACTGGTGACCACCCCCACCCACCTCGCCGGACACACACTCGACGCCGTCTTCTCATCCAGCAAAGACATCGCCTTCAGCCACGTCACAGGACTCCACTGGACGGACCACAGCTGCGTCCACTTCACCTTCAGAAGAACGACGACCCACCACCACCAGCAACAGGTCGCCCGCAGAAGCTGGAGCAAGATCACAGCCGACCAGCTCGCCGCTTCCCTGAGCCAGCACCCTCCCGCCAGCTCAGCGAACCCCAGCCAGGCCGCCGACAACCTCACGAAGTGGATCAGCAACTGCACGGACAAACTCGCCCCACTGAGGACCCCGCCCAGCAGACCCGGCAGCAAGAAGGCCCCGTGGTTCACCGATGAACTCAAGAGCTCCAAGAAGAACTGCCGAGCCCTCGAGAAAGCCTGGAGAAGGGAGCCAACACCGGACAACATGACCACCCTCAAGCTTGCCACCCGGAAGCATCACCAACTGATCCGCGACACCAAGAAAACTGCATTCAAGGACCGGTTGGATAACAACGCACACAACAGCAAGGAACTCTTCAACATCGTGAAAGAGCTCTCCAACCCCAACGCCGGAAACAACGACATCACCCCATCGCAAGAACTCTGCAACTCCCTCGCCTCCTACTTCCACAACAAGATCGCGGACATACACAACAGCTTCAACACCCAACCGACGAACGCCACGTCCAACTCGACCAAACCACCGCCCCCACCACCACCCTCCGCGCCTGGACTCCGATCTGCACCGAAGAAACCGTCCGCATGATGAACTCCATCCACTCCGGATCTCCGACCGACCCCTGCCCTCACCACGTCTTCAACAAGGCCGACGCCGTCATCGCACCCCACCTGCGGGACATCATCAACACCTCCTTCACCACCGCCACCTTCCCTGAGAGCTGGAAGCATGCCGAACTCAGCGCTCTACTCAAGAAACCAACAGCGGACCCCACCGAACTCAAGAATTAACGCCCCATCTCGCTGCTCCCGTTCCCAGCCAAAGTCATCGAGAAGACCGTCAACAAGCAGCTGGCCGCCTTCCTCGAGACGAACGGATCCCTCGACCCCTCACAGTCTGGCTTCCGAGCCAACCACAGCACCGAGACCGCCCTCATCGCTGCCACCGATGACATCCGAACCCTGATGGACAACGGAGAAACAGCGGCCCTCATCCTACTAGACCTCTCCGCGGCCTTCGACACCGTCTGCCACCGCACCCTAGTGCAGCGCCTCCGCAACGTCGGAATCCAGGAGAAGGCGCTGAAATGGATCATCTCCTTCCTCGACGGAAGAACACAGAGAGTCCGCCTACCACCGTACAAGTCAGAGGCCACCGAAGTCATCTGCGGCGTCCCTCAAGGATCCTCGCTGAGCCCAACCCTCTTCAACGTCTACATGAGCCCCCTCACGGACATCGCACGCCAACACAACCTCAACATCATCTCCTACGCCGACGACACCCAGCTGATCCTCTCCCTGACCAACGACCCCGCCGCCGCCAGAGCCAACCTTCACGAAGGAATGAAAGAGGTAGCCGAGTGGATGTCGACCAGCCGCCTGAAGCTGAACTCGGACAAGACGGAAGTCCTCATCCTGGGATCCTCGCCCTCCGCCTGGGACGACTCCTGGTGGCCCCCCGCCCTGGGCACCGCACCCAAACCGACAGACCACGCACGCAACCTGGGCTTCATCCTGGACTCCTCCCTCTCCATGACCAAGCAAGTCAACGCCGTCTCCTCGTCATGCTTCAACACCCTGCGCATGCTACGGAAGATCTTCCGGTGGATCCCCACCGAGACCAGGAAGACTGTCACCCAGGCACTCGTCACCAGCCGACTGGACTACGGCAACGCCCTCTACGCCGGAACCACCGCCAAGCTCCAGAAGAGACTCCAACGGATCCAGAACGCCTCAGCCAGACTCATCCTCGACATCCCACGACACAGCCACATCTCCGGACACCTAAGAGACCTGCACTGGCTCCCGGTCAACAAGAGAATCACCTTCCGTCTCCTTACCCACGCACACAAAGCTCTTCACGACCAAGGCCCGAGCTACCTCAACAACCGCATCAACTTCTACGCTCCCAAACGACACCTCCGATCAGCCAGTCACGCCCTCGCCGCCGTCCCACGAATCCGAAGAGCGACAACGGGAGGAAGGTCCTTCTCCTACCTGGCCGCCAAGACCTGGAACTCTCTCCCGACCTACCTGCGCCTGACCCAAGACCACCTCGCCTTCAGGAAGAAGCTCAAGACCTGGCTGTTCGGGTAGCAGCAGCACCCCCCCCCCCCCCTAGCGCCTTGAGACCCTCCGGGTAAGTAGAGCGCTCTATAAATGCCTATGATTGATTGATTGATTGAATGAACCAAGTACATGTGTCTGACCCGCCCACCATAGCGGTCTGCCTTGACTGTTAACTTAGCCCTAGTCTAGCACGACCATATAATCATGTTGCTGCACTATGTTTTTCTGCAGCATTCTTCATTTAACCTTTAAAAATGTACATCTCTGGTTCTACTTTTTGGATTTTTGCTGTGTAGGTGTCATATTATTTATGAAAATGTACTTTATTTTTCTACATTATTTGGGCTTTTTCTTGTGTTGTACTTTTACTTTATTACTGTTTGAGCACTGCATAAATACTTTAAACATTGCCTGGAAGTTAAACCTGACTGCTTTGTGCAAAGCTACCAGAGGGTTAAGAACAAGTTTATTTGGGGACATCAGCAATTCACCCTGAAAAAGATTGTGATTACTATTTAAGGTGAGTTCACACCTCCTCCCTCAACTAACACTCCAATTTCCTACATGCATTGTATATTGAAAACAAAAAATATTAGTTTTTTCAATGCAAAATTTGTATGTGTATGTCAGGACTCAGAACCCAAGCCAGACCTATTGGCTATCCCCACACCTGAGCAGCTTGGTTTGTGATGCACAATACACTGGAAGTGATTTCCATTTTAAATTAATAACTAGAAAAAGAATTACACTGACGTACCCCACTGGTATGTCACCCACGATGGCTATTCCAAACTGGGCATGCAGCTGTGCTCCATAAGATATTCCAGTGGCAAGAAAAAGCTGGAAAAAAATGAAAAAGGAGAATACAGTATTAAGAAAGAATGACCTTTCATACAATTAACATCCCACGCAATCTGAAGTCACTGGAGCTTCTCTTGTGGCATTGTAGTGAATGTGGCATATGATGTACCATTGCACAATGAATAGCAACACAGAGAACCAAGGGCTAGTAGATGTTCATATGGCCAATGAACTGTAGTATAAATAATAATGGACAGGTGTAGAGTTGAATATTACTACTTTACATTAAGAGCCAAGAACTGCAGGAGACATGGATCAGTAAAAGACACTGAAACCAAGATCTAAGGACGTTGTCTGTGAATGGTTCTTAACTGGTACCATGTGGATGAGTTCTTACCAAGAAGGATGCAGGTGTTGACCAGCGATGCATGCCAATAAGGGTAAGCAAGGATCAGTGTGAGCTGCATACAGCCAATCATTACGATCAGAAAGAACAAAGTCCTAGTGGAAATCCGCATATCGATAAGAGGCACCAACATCAAGGGATGGATAGATACCACAACCGGGCCCAATATGCCCTATGTTTGCGTTTGCCGGTGTGTTACTTTTTGCTGGTATTGATAATGTTTGGGAAAACTGAATAAAGAAACTGTATTTAAACAACAACAAAAACCAAGGAATCAGGAGAGAAGTTTGTATCAGCAATGGATATCAACCTTCTTTCAAACCCGTTCCCTTGTCATGCCCTTCCTCTTGATTATTTCTACAGCACATCACTATACCTACAGCTAGATACATCCTGTAAAAGAAATAAGGGATATGTAGATGGCAAGGGATAAGTATTTCATAACTAACACAAATCAATGATTGATGGAAACAGAAGTGTGGGCTATAGAATCATCAAGGACTAGTGCAGGTGTCTCCGACCAGTCGATCGAGATCTACTAGAAGCTCGTAGGCACCTTCAGAGTAGTTCACAGCCTTGAGCTCATTTTCAAAATAGCTCAGGGTTAGATTTTCCTTTTTTAAGTTAAAGGAAGGCTGTGTCTATTGTACATTATGAACACCAGGCTGCAGAGCAGGGCCTGATAGTGAGCAGTGCTCAGTCAGATTTGTGACCCACACTGGGTCACAGAGTTGAAAAAACAGTTCGACAGACATGAGGAATCTCGTAATATGGCGGGCGGTGGCCCACTCCTGCACCCCCAAACTCCTAATCGGGCCCTTGATCTTTTCTCCACTTTCAATTAAGCCAATTACGTCTTAATGTTTTAGGAAGCATTTTTTCATATTTTTTTTAATCCGGCCCATTTAAACAAATGACTGTATTTTTTCATATATAAATTTGGCACCGTGTCTACAAGCCACTGGGAACATGTTGCCTGCAGTTTGTAAATATGACACTTTGAAATGGAAGAAAATGTAAATGATGAATTTTATGGAATACATATAAACAAAGTTAACTCTTCTTCCATTTTAAAGTGTCACCTTACACACACTAGGCATCTTGCTCCCAGGGGCTGGTAGTCCTGGTGTCATATTTGTAACAGAAAAATACAGCCATTACTTTAGGTCGGAAAAAGTTTAAGTGCAGAAAAATTATTCTGGACATTTTTGCAGACAATGTTTTGCACTTTAAATTTTTCCATTTAAAAAAATTGTTGTAGATTTGTGTTACATATGTAATGGTGCCACATACAGTGAAAGGTATGTCTGTGCCACAAGTACATACAACACAGTCTCTCAGTCACCCGTACAAATATATCCCATTCATACGCATGCATGTTCTTACATCCCCAAAGACCGCACTCCCAATGACACATGGCAGCCCTGTCATAGGGCCTCTAGTCAAAGTGCTTTACTCAAACCATAGTATCTGGCTCTACGGAAATTAAGCTTAAAGTCAATGGAGCTGGGTGAGAGGGTGTCTGGTACTAATGTGCAAGTTGCTTAGCCTGCAGTAGATCACAATGATATTCACTGATCAGAAGTAGCTCTCGCTACAAAACAGGTTGGAGACTGGTGTATGTATAGGTCATAATGTACCCATTAGATAAGAACATCATAAACCAATTACTAGTGGAGACATGCACCAGTATTGTGGTTAATCAGTCTCCGTAGTCTTGTACAGCTGCCAACTTGAGCCAAAGTTTGAATACGAAGTCTGTTTTCTGTGTAGAGATCATGACTAGATATTTTATGTTCCACTACAGACCAGCACTGAAAAGGTTTTATAAACAAGCACTCTTCATTTTTGCTTAAACTGAAAAGTAGATTTAGCCATGCTTAACTAGAAGGGATGCAACCTTTAAAAAACCTTCAGAGGATCCTGGATTATAAGGACGTGTTGCAAATCCCCACATAACACATTAGACATTGCAGTTTAAAACAATGTCTTTCCTTCAACAAAGCAAACTCTTCCACGTTCTCGTGATAGGGATTCAGTGGTCTACGGACTATGCTGCAATTGCTGTTGAGGATTCTCCTTCCAAACTCAATTGGTTATGGTTCTTCAGCCCAAGCACCAACCCTCGCATCACACCTGGAGGGAATTTAAGGTCTCACCACAATCAGTTCGATAGGAATGGACATCTTTAGCTTGGAACTGAACTTCTGGTTCAGGAACTTGACTCCAAAGAGGGTCACCAAGGCAACAAGGCTGACCACGAGCGTTCCCAGGTTCGTCTGTGGCAGTCTGGAGCAGATCGCAATGATGGTCTATGGGAAAGACAAAGAGAAGGTTTGGTAAGGGTGTACATAACTGTACCACAAACATGTCACTGTCACACAAATATCACAAAGATTTTCAGAAGAAGCCCAGAACGCCACCTTTGAGAGAGGTGCAAACATTTCTTTTCTTTCACTTAGTCTTTATTGTATGCTGGTTATTCAAACCTGAATGGACCTACAGCAGAATAAATATACATCCAAAGTTAAAGTATCATTTAAGTTCTTGAAATGCAACTTTGAGAAAGTTTTCTACAAACCTTATCTAGTTCAGCAAGAGGCAGGTTAAAATTACATCTGTGTTTCCTAACATTTCCAGTGCATGATTCACACAACTCAATATTCTAAATTTACTAACATACATGTACACCTTAATTTGGAGTAAAAGTACATTTTTGTGGGCTGAGAGGGAATTATCGGGAGTATTTCTAGGAAACTGCAACACTAGCAGCTTTCTAGAAATACTATCACAGGAATACATAAATGCACACCATGCAGAAACTTATTGGCAAAAGTAAATTTTCACTTTTATTTCTTTTTTCCTCAATGAAAATATGCTTCCCTGTGAAAAGTCAGCTCTTTCTCGAGCAATGCCCCTAAAATGTGGAACTTCATCCCAGTAAACATGAGAATGAACCCTCCCTTCTTGAGCTTAACAAGACAACTGATGCTGCGCTGTATTGCACACCCCTGTTGCACTAGTGGCATCGATACGAATGCATGGATTACCCATGCTGTTTTTAGGTTTCGCCTGCACAGCTTGTGAAATCTATTGTATTCAATATAAATCTTAAAAGGGGCTTACATCTCACCCTCCTGCTTTTCATTGGTTCATTTACTTGCCACTTACTTGTCCTCCATTTCTATTGGCTGTAGACTACTATTTCCTATTGTTTCTCTTGTGTGTTTCACTCATCAGTGTCCTTAGGCTCAAGTACTGTTTTCATCCACTTTGCGGGATTTTTTTTTTTAAGTTTTCGCCTGCACAGTGCTTGCTGTTTCATTGTATTCACTGTTGGATTAACTGGATTCTTTGTTACTGTTTCTTAAGATAAAATGTGGGACTGGTTTTCCAACGGATTCTTTTGCCAGGCTATAAAAACAACGTTCTTAGCTCTCAATCAGTTTTTTCGCATTCAGACCTTTTGTCAGCCTTTTTGGAACAATGTTGCTGAGAGCACTTTTATATCAGCACGCCAGACTTGCCAAACTATAACTTACTCTATACCAGCTAATCATCCTTTAGAATTGAATTGTTCTATTACTGGAAATATTAAAAGCCTGGACGTCAACACAAACACTTGAACAGACTTTCAGTAACTTATATTGCACAAATATTCACCAAGCTACAACTTGCAAACAAAAAACAGTGTATTATTAACCACATAGGCAAACCTAATGCATTTACTAAGGGTTGTTTTTCGAGTTACTGTTTAATTAAAACCTCAATTAAAAAAACTTGGTAACATTTTTTTTTTTTAAAACTGAATATGGCCCATCTTTAGCGCTTTGAAGTAACCCTAAGGGAACTTGCAGCAAACTACAAAGTCAATGGTAAATATAAGAATTAAATTTAGAAAAAGCAGCATCTTTTCTCCAGTCTTACGTAAATCAAGGAGAGAGGTTGGTTGGTTTGGCTTAGACGCAGTCCAAAGAGGTTCTTCATCTGCGACACAGTGACATGAATAGAGGCGGCTGTTGTGTAGCCCCGGACCAGTGGCTCCGACAAGTAAGTGACGACAAAGCCAAACTGCAGCAGGCCCAGAACAATCTGGAAAGAAAAGACAAGTTTAAATCAAGGTTACTGATAACACAGACACCTATGCCATGCACTGGGCTGTGGCCCCCAAGTCGAGAGGAGGAGAGCTGGGAAGTCGGGACATAGAATGAGTGTCAGTAGACACCGTCTCTTAAGTGATCCCTTTGCCCCATAGTCTAAGCATCGAACCATCATCATGTTCAAATCTTGTATAAATGTCACACTGCTGTTCAGAAAGTGTCAGGGTTGCAAACTAAGACATGAAATGAAGCCTTTACATTGCTTAACTGTGCAGAAAATGTTACATCTTTTTGCTGGAATCAATTAGAAATCTCAGAATGTGCCAAATACCTGGTTTCACAAGCAAGGTCGGCTGGAGGACATAACATTTACTGACATTTTGAAACCTACATCTCATGCAGCACATTCATGGTGTTTTTTTTGTCACAACTAACTAGAAAGTGAATGTAATTACCTAACATTTTTACTTGTCTTTAAGAACAGAATTTTGTGTTGCTGAGACAGAAAGACAGGGAGAGAAAGAGGGAAAGAGAAAGAGGGTGAGAAAAGGAGAGAAAGAAAAAAATGAATAAAGGAAAGAGAAATAAAGCCAAAGCGCTTAGAAGAGGGAAAGAGAAATAAAGACAGAAAGAGAAAGGGAAAAATTAAGGGAAAGAGAAACAGATGAAGGAGGGTGCGAGGGAGAGAAACCTAGAAATCGAAGCCTTGAGAGATGGTGTTAGACCAGAGAGCCACAGGCAGTACTGCAGTAAAGGAAATCAGATTTGATTTTATAATGCCAACCAGTGCAAATGGATATTCAAGTGTTTGCTGTGGCTGACCTAAGATGGTATGTTGTTTATTTGACACGCTCTATGTCCATTAAGATTGCATCAAGCAAGTAGGGGGACAAAGTGAGATGGAAAAGAGGAAGCAGGGCAGAGGAAGGGGGAAAATGTGTGGACTCAGTACTCTTTTTAATAAAATGCTTGCCCCTTGCTGGGCAGAGCAGCAGTGTACTTTGAGTAGCTTGCTTGGGGGTACACAGGTTTGGACTGCAATCACAATATCCTTCATCTGAAGTTTTGTATGGCACGCTATATGTTTTTTTTTATTTTAAAACAATCATTATTATCTTTGAGAAAACAGTTGTAACTTCCCATTAAGGTTTTTCAGTGCAATGGGGCTTTTATTTAGATATTTTCACCCTTTGTCAAAGTAAGAAATCACTGTTCCTATGGGCGTGAGCAGTGGGAGACGACAAGGCCAGCATTAATGCCCTGCGCTGACCACCACCAAGCCCCCATAACTGGCTGAGGACCGCCTTTGGCCATGTGCAGCTTGATCTGAGCCGTATGCCGATGTGGGATTCCTGTTTTTTCCCCACATCTGCCAATGTGATATTCCAGATTTTATTTTGTTTTAATAAAGCTGCCAATGTGGGATTGATTCCTAGTTGTTTTTTTTGTTTTTTATAAGGGCTGCCAATGTGGGATTCCGTGTTTTTTTTTTCTTTTTAAAGATGCCAATTTGGGACTACTTTTTTTTTTAAATCCACAGATCTCATGTGCCTTACACCGGTGGCACCCATAAAAGGTTTTTTTACCAGCAAGGTCAAGACAGAATGGTGGGTCTGCAGATCTCCATGTATTTCTACAGATCCCAGAGCCCAAGATACATATTCCCACTGCCTCTCTATAATCTCCCCTCACAATTTCTAGGATCATGTACCACTTCCCAAACCCCATGATAACATCCAAAGTTTTGTTTTTTCTGATACTCAGGACCAAGTCCATTTCCAAGTCCATTTCCTCATATAATGGCAGAAACAACATTGTCAGTCAAGGCCATTTCCAATATTTTCACTCAGATTGGTCCGGTATCCACAAATTTATAAACGAGCAACGGGAGAAAAGCTTCTATCAAAAAATCCGATTTTTTAAATTGTAAGCTTGGTTTTAGTATTTTCTTTTAATACTACGATCCCCCACAGATAGGAGATCTGCAAATAAATAATAGAATATAGGTTGGAAGGCTGACTTACTCCTGTTTGCAATGCAGGCGACTGACTGTGAACCGATTTACAACTAACCACAAAAAAGGACTTATTTAGGCTAATTTTGATACTATTCCAGTTTTGTTGTCGTAGAGAACAAACATTACTATTGGATTGATCATTGGAAATCCTACTTTTAGTTCACGCATAATTAGTTTGGCGATTATGGACAAACCGTCGAATTTTGAGCACATTATTCAATCGGTGCCAAGTTTTGGTCAGATTTATAAAATTGGTACCAGGGTAATTAACAAATCATAAATACAATTCAAGTCCAAACCGAACCCATAACGGCATCGCTGATTTTACAATATGTATATTAGTTCACACTTTACAAACCACATATCTCTGAATTACAGATGATAAAAGCATGACACCACAATGGATTTAGAATTACACTAAGCCGCACCTTTAGTACACTCACTTCTATTGATCAGTCATTGACTGGGTCAGTACCACCCAATAATATCACTTATCAGTCTTAATTTATAGAAAGGTAAGTGCCAGGGCCCTTCTCAGCAGGCCACTGCCTCTTACACCACCCCACTGCCCCGCCAGCAATGTTAATGGCAGTACCAACATAACTACTAACCACCACGCTCCTACAAATGTGACAATTCAGGCTATTCTGGCAACTCAAAGGTACAAGAATTGTGTGGACGACAGGTAATATTGAATAGTTAAACAGCTATTGTTGTTCTCATCTCAAAATTCTACAACAGCTCCACCATGTGGCAGACTTAAGAGCAGGTGCTGAGAATTAAGTGCTGTGTCGGGCACCGGAAACCACCTGCTCAAATTAAGCACTGCTCCCCCCCTCTAGATTGGCAATTTAAACAAATCTCACACCTGAAAGATTCCAACCAGGAAGTTTAAGGAAACTGATATGTCCACCCGGGCCTGGTCCCTCGCTGCCACGTCCAGGACCGTCTCATTGTCAGGTAGCATGAAGTTCTCGTTGGGAGCCATGGACTCGGTCACGCTGCCAATCATGACAGCGATGATGGAGAAGGTACCTGCAGTAAGGGAAACAGACTCTTTAGACCTTGAGCGCTATGTTGTAAATACAAAGAAAACACTCGACAGCTGTGGTCCACAAAAATGCGGTCATTCGGACACAGGATTCTAACAAAGGTGTAAATTATGCGGCAGAGTTGACTAAATTAAGCAGCATGGAAAGGCAAATTATACGGTGTAATGTGCCGCAATTTGTAATAGCATCACTTTTAAAGATGGTAACAAGCTCTTCCCAGGGACTTCACCTTATTGGCGCCAGTTTAAAATCCAATCACAACAATAGGCGACTCAAAGATGACCAGTCAATCTTTGTGAAGGGCCTTTCACTACTACACAGCAACATGCGTACTCAAATTTTAAGTAACTCCTGAACAGTTTGATCTTGAAACTATTTATTTTGTTAAAATATGAAGATTATGCAGGAGATGATGTATTAGGTGGCAAATGCGGCAACTCATATTTATGCAGAAAACATTGCAGCTGCAGACCCACATGGGCTAAGGGGTGTGAGCTCTCCTGTGGCTCTCACTACGCTGGAGAAGCTCTAGCAAACCCCACTGCCGCTCTCCCGCTGCCCACACTGGGCTCCTACGGCTCTCCCGGGGCTCTCACAGTTCTAGTGCAGTTCCTTGTGGGGCTCCTGCCGGGGTCCTGTGGGGCTCCTGCGACCCCCTACTGGGCCGCCGCTGTTCCTGTTGAACTACTGCGACTTTTGCGGCTTTTACGGGTCTCTCTCCCCACATCTCTCTTCCCACGTCTCTCAAAGCTCCGCTTTTTTCGCTCTGTCTGTTGGCCTGATTGTCTGCCGCGGCTCCTGCTGGGTTGACGCGTATGCCACGGTTCCCGGAGCTCTCTCACGGCTCGCGACTCTTACAGCTCTGCGACCGCGATTCTTACCGGGCAGTAGCGCCTCTCGCTGCTGAGTCGTTGCTGGGTCGGACTGAACTGCTGGGCTGCTGAGCTGCCGGGCTCCCGCTGGGCTCCTGCTCCCGCTGCTACTGTTTGCTCCTACTCCTGTGACTCCCGTGTCTCAACACAGACGACGGACTCAGTTTGTGAGGAGACAACTCAGTCCAACCACAGACATTTCCAAAAAAAACTAGAGCAGAGCTGGATCTAGGCAACTCACATGCTCTAAGGTTAGGTCCACTAACGATATCCCATTTATTGTACGCCGATGATATTGTGCTGCTGAGTCACACAGAAATTGGACTTCGAAGATTGATCAAAGAAACTGAGGCCTGTACAAAACTTAAAACATTAATATTTGCAGTTAGCTTCTAACCAGATACCCCTCTTGGCATCATCCGTCTGTCCTTTCAATTGTATGTGCGATCTTTCAGTTCCTCTGTTCAATTCAAAATGAAGGCCATCTGGTTGGTGCAATCCTTCCAGCCAGAACCACATGATTTATATGTATGTATCTGGATTTGTGCATTTCTTGATATAAATATGTATCTATGTATCTATGTATTTATGAATTTACTCCTACTGTAAAAAGAAAATACGGTGGCGCACCAACCTATACCTTTCCTAATATATCCTCTACCTCCACTCTCTAACTCATCCCGAACCTCATTCTACTAGTATGATCTTCAAAATAACCCTTCTAGACTCTTCCCTCTTCTATTCCTCCTTGGATCAACCCAAACCTCCTTTTACTACGATGATCTCCCAAACAACCCTTCTAAATTCTTCCCTCACATATTTCTCATTCCAAAACTCATTTTACTACGATGATCTCCCAATAAACACTTTCTAGACTCGTCCCTCTTCCATCCCCATTATCCTTTTCAATCCAACTAACAGAGTCACATATCCACCACTCAAATCAACTCAAATATCAGACTACTAATCCCACCTAATCCATTTTGGGTTCCAGAGTAATGTGCCAATTGCCAAAAAGTGCTTTGAGGCCTCGTCATGGGAAATAAGCGCTATATAAATGCAATTACAATGCAATTCATAATTCCAGTGGCTCTGCGAATGAGTCCTGCATTACCTGTGGCATCCATAGATTGCATCTCTCCCCATGGATTGGACTGTCATCACACCTTGGCTTCAATCACGGTCTGAGCTACTGCCACCACCAAGAAATCTAGTTTTCTATCACACTTGCCCCGACCTGGGTGAAAGGAACCAAGGCGCGTGCAACCATACCAAAGATGGAGCACACCCATCTGGAGTGGAGACCACTGGAAGGAATGCGGTTGTAAGGGAGACCATGGTTCCATGGAGGACCCAGGAGGTACTTGGCCTCACCTGGAACTGTGTCACAACAAAGAAGGGGATTGAGGCTTTAAAGGCCGCACCAAAAGTCAAGTTCCTAACGTTAATCAGAGTCTGGGTGCGAATGGTCTAGGATACAACCCCCTAGATCCCAAAATAGAACAAATAAAATTTGTTCTGTAAATCTAGTTTCACAAGTTGACCTCGCACACCAAAAGGTTATATGATAAGCACAGTATCAATGTTCAATCAACATTCGTATTGTGAAAAAGGACAAGATTAAACTGTTCTCCCAAGAAATTTGTTCAAGTCAATTTTCTTCGTTTTATTCTTTCTTTATTTGTTCAAACACTCGCAGATAAAAATAGCCAACGCGTTTCGTCCGAAACCGGACTTCTTCAGGGCTACATTTAAAAAGATACAAAAATATATTTCAATATGTGTATGGATACAACAGTCCGTGCATAAATAATTAAATTTACAAATATTTTTAGATTCAAGGAGACATTTACAAAACACCAGACCATTCCGTTATGTACATCTTACAAAGAAAAGGCTTGAAACCATGCAATAAGATTCCTGGGAGAACATCAGCTATTGTAAAACATTTCGGTTGGTTCAACATATATTAGTGTGTTATATACAGGATGTTATTCACCAAGACATGTAAACAAAAAATCCCAATAAGCAGTATCTACTGAGTTTAGACGGAAAGTCACAATAAATGTAAACTGGATTTAAACTATAAAAACACATAACCTAATGTTTGTGTCACGAATCAATAGTCATAGATGATTTTAACTCTCTGTGCCCAAACAAAGGTTATATGCGAGCAGTGTCTACTAATTTATAACTTGAGTCATGAGATGACCATGTCTAATAAGCTTTCAACTGTGATACACATTTGACCGTTTCTATAAAAGCTCCAAAGTTGTAACATATTCTCAATACCTTAGCGCAGTGTACTCTCATGTCGAGCGTTCCATCCGTCCTGACAGGTATACAAATAATGAATTTCTATAAATAAATATATAAACGTTTTAGTAACGATGGTCATGTATAGAAAAACTTTTGCATGGCAAGAGACAGCTATCACTATCTGGCAGGCCAGTAATGGAAATCTAGGTCATGTGTCCGATACGTATGGCTATGCAAAATAAGTTTATTGAGCAAGCCCGACACCTGAAAAGCCTGCCTAATTGGTGGATTAGGGGCCATTTAACAGTCATTAGGAAATTAAAATGTGCACTTACTATGGTTATATCCTTGGCAGATTTAGTAATCATCCATTCATTTGGGATCCAGTAGAGTTAGGGGAAGAGTAAAGTATATGCCTGAAACCAAAAAAAATTTGGACACTAGTTATGTGAGGAAGTTTTCCTGACTTGCTAAAACCCTAATACAAAGTATCCATGGGTAATGAGTAGTCAAAAAAACAAATGTACCAATAGTGTGTAATCACTATTGTACCCATATTTAGGGCTAGATTTTTTGAGCATTTGACCTAAGTAAAAAGACCAATTACCGAAACAGGTAACACAGATAGCACTGATGTCTACAATTTCCAAAGATTTAACATAAATTGTTTACACGGTTGAGGAAATATTTATTAATTAAACAACTAACAGCCAAAACCTTGTCTCATAACGTTCACTCGACAAGAGTTAAGAAAACCGACAGTTCAAGGCAATAGTATGACCATCGTTACTAAAACGTTTATATATTTATTTATAGAAATTCATTATTTGTATACCTGTCAGGACGGATGGAACGCTCGACATGAGAGTACACTGCGCTAAGGTATTGAGAATATGTTACAACTTTGGAGCTTTTATAGAAACGGTCAAATGTGTATCACAGTTGAAAGCTTATTAGACATGGTCATCTCATGACTCAAGTTATAAATTAGTAGACACTGCTCGCATATAACCTTTGTTTGGGCACAGAGAGTTAAAATCATCTATGACTATTGATTCGTGACACAAACATTAGGTTATGTGTTTTTATAGTTTAAATCCAGTTTACATTTATTGTGACTTTCCGTCTAAACTCAGTAGATACTGCTTATTGGGATTTTTTGTTTACATGTCTTGGTGAATAACATCCTGTATATAACACACTAATATATGTTGAACCAACCGAAATGTTTTACAATAGCTGATGTTCTCCCAGGAATCTTATTGCATGGTTTCAAGCCTTTTCTTTGTAAGATGTACATAACGGAATGGTCTGGTGTTTTGTAAATGTCTCCTTGAATCTAAAAATATTTGTAAATTTAATTATTTATGCACGGACTGTTGTATCCATACACATATTGAAATATATTTTTGTATCTTTTTAAATGTAGCCCTGAAGAAGTCCGGTTTCGGACGAAACGCGTTGGCTATTTTTATCTGCGAGTGTTTGAACAAATAAAGAAAGAATAAAACGAAGAAAATTGACTTGAACAAATTTCTTGGGAGAACAGTTTAATCTTGTCCTTTTTCACAATACGAATGTTGATTGAACATTGATACTGTGCTTATCATATAACCTTTTGGTGTGCGAGGTCACCTGGAACTGTGCATGGAAATGGAAGGGGCACAGCTCTGCTGTCTTTGTATTGAACGAGGGTCTACCCTGGTGCTCTAATGAACAGTCATGTTCAAACACAGCTCTGTGCACTATTGTTTCTGTTCCTTTCACCATGGCTCAGGACACCCATTCCTTGCTGGGCCCAAGCTAGCCCTAGGGAAATGGCACATGAGGTCATAAGCACTGAGAGACGTGAACACCATGCAATAGTTGAGAGAAGAGAGCTCAAATAGGAACAAAGTTCAGCACAGTTGTGCACATATTAGAAAACTGGGCCAAGGAGGTCTTCTTGAAAGTGCCATTCCAGTGGAAATACTGTAGATCTCCCTTTAATGTTGTCCCTGCACTAGTGTGCCAAACACAAGAACTGGGCAGGAGGCCAACTAAACTGGGGAGGATAAATTATAACTTCCTTCTATTAGAAAGAAATGAGAGATGGCGGACGCAGGCATCATGTGGAGAAGATGTGCGACTCTAAGTAAAGCAGCAGAAGGTACAATGCCTGCTCTATGGAAGAACCCGGTCACAAAACGACCAATGGGAAGTCAGTCACCAGGAGCTCTAGAGGCCATCTTTGAGTCTTGCACAGGCACGTTGAAGGACATATGCCGCCCTCCATTATGAAATCTGGTCAAGGACGGGCAGTTAAGCAGGGCCTTCAGGGCAGGTATGGTACTGCTAAGGAATCATGGTTGGGGGGGGGGGAGCCCTACTAGAGCTAGGGGGTAATACCAGATCATCACCTACAACTGAATAAGAGTATAGTGGTTAAACAGGGAACAGTAAGCAACAGGCACTTAACAATAACACTGTACACATCACAAGCAATGCAGTTGGGGAGGGACTGAGCAGCAGTAAGACCATGCCTGGCTTTGGAACCAGCAGGATGCTCTACAGATCTGAAAGAACAGCCTACAATAAGGAACTGGAGAGGGGTATAGTGGCTTCTGACTGACAGAGTTGTGATAAACTAAGATTCAGCTACAGGACCATGAGCTCGCCAATAAACTGGGGGCACAAGAGAAAATCAGACCCCCTCTTAGCCGCACAGTCTGAGAAACCACTGATGAATTTGGTACAAAGGTGATTGTTGTGCAGCCAACTACAGTTGAAGGGAAGCACAGTGTGAGGGAACTAAAGCAGAAGGGATAGCAGAAGACACAATAACAAGCAAAGAGACACTTATCCAGGAATCTTGGCATGCATTCCACAGCTCGAGTGGGCAGAATGATAAGGAAAAAACTAAAGATAGCAAAACAAAATAACGGACAAATACATCATCTCAGTGATCAGAAATGAAGTGCTGCCAGGAAGGAAGGTAGACCAGGAGGCCTGGACATGAATACTGTAGCAAACAATATAGAAGTATTGTCCAGATGGCTTTTAGGGCTTGTGGTATCATCTGGGAACCAAAAGAAGTTGGTGGAAATTATACTGAAGTTAATCATAGCTGACCTCAAAAAAACATCAGACTGAGCGAAAGGAACACATGTTGAAATAGATAGCCTACGTCAAGACATAAAGGGCTTTAAAAGTCCAAAGTTTATAGAATGGTGCACTGAGCACAAAAGTTGAAACAAAGAGGAGGATATGGAAAGCCATGTAGTAATAATTTAAAGATTGTGGATCTAACTGAGAAGAACAAAGGCCATATAATAAACCTGCTTCTGGAACAGCAAGGTTGTACACGAGTTGTGCCCTACAAGTATGTCTTAATTGTTCTTTTTTGAAGGCATGACAACCACCAGTTCACCACAAGGGGTGACCCACAGAGCACTAGTAGCTTGATCGTTCAATTAGTGGGATGGGTGCACCCTATTTAAGAGGAGAATAAGTAAAAGGCCTAATGAAAACTAGCATGAGAAAAGTGAATAGCTGGTTGACCACAGCTGGTGCCTCCCAAGATGAGAAAGATGTTCAAAAGGTTTTAGAACAATTGCACAGCATGGACATATACCAGATGTTACACAGCTAATTTGAGGTTACTGCTGGACAGGAAGTCTTTTTAAAAAACAGACTAGCAGCAAGCATAGATTCAGGTGATGGATGTCGTAAGACAAAAGTCTGACATCTCAGCACACCAAAACCAGGACTCGATCAGACGGTAAACGTTTGAAAGCCAAGATAGTGGAACAGAGCCAGAGGACAGCATCTGCATGCGTTACAATCCTGGAAGAAAGTCTGCTCCAGATGGAGGTAGGAGAAGGATGAAGACCCTGACAATGAGAGTGATGCTCAGGAAGAGTGGCTTGGTCAGGTTGCTGGACTGAGCACTGGTGTTGCAAAAATGATCCAAGTTGTAGTTCAGGCAAGTGATATTTGGTAGCTGGGACTCCGAGCCAGTGGTTAATCTGAGGCAGTGAGTGGCACCAATACTTTTTTATGGGACTGGGCTTCTTTTAGGTCGCTCCTGCGGGTTTTGCCTCCAATAGGACTCTTGTTTAAATAACAGACGAATTTCTAGACTATTCTTTTGAACTGTACAAATGTTCACCTTTTATATCACTACAGGCAGCCGCTGGGAGAGGGAAGGGCTTAAGAGCCGGCACCCGACCCAATAGGGTGCATGCATCCAGCGGTGACTAGCCTAAGGAGACCGTTTCCATATCTTGTGAGGGTACCTTCCTCGCTTGGGCATATCTACAAATCGAGATTGCAGACCACATAATAGGGCGATTAACCCTGCGGTCAACCCCAAGTGTCCTCTCACCTATGTGGGTTACCATCTCTATTCGGAACCCCCTTTCTTTTCTGACGTGCCCATTCACTGCATTAGTTAGGTCCTGAAGAAACGTCACTGATCATTCAGACTCCTAAGGCATGAAACTTGTCGACCTTTTGTTTAGTTACACGGGCACATCAGGCCTCATAGTAACTCACCAACCTTCAGGTTTTTTAACCTACCAGCAGCACCACACTATTAAAAAGCTCACTAGTGGATACCCCTAGGTAGTTTTATTTACCCCTGCACGTACCTCACCACCTATTTCACCGGATCTACCCCACACACCCGCACTCACCAAAAGGCTTTTCTCTCAAAAGATTTTTGTTTAAGTGACCCCCCAGGGGCCCGTCGGGCATTGCAGTGCCAGCCCAACGAGGAGCAAGAGCCCGATGATGAAGCAGGACATCCTTCGGGGTGTGTGAGGGCAACTAAGAGGCAAGACTTGGCCCTCCCCTTCGAGAATGGATCCTTCATACTGGGGGTGAACCTCTGCCTCTCTTTTTCATCCTTCTCTTCTCATCTCCCCTACTCTACATCTTTCCTTTTTGGACTGGGTGACATCTTTCACCCTCCACATGGAACAGGGCCACTTGTGATTTAATATACACCTTTTATATCTGACATAGTGAAGTTTTTATTTTAAATCAAAAGTATGCAATGTTATTGCTTCCCCAGTGCACTGCAGTATCACCACCCAGAGCCACTTTCCTGCCCTGCTCCTTCAAGCAGAGACTGCTTCCTGCATGAGCCTGCCAGGCCAGGCCCCTTACACAAGCCACTAAGGCTGGTGCTGGGCTCCTGGGCAGCACCGTAACCTGCAGCCTGCTCTTGAAAATGGTGCTCTAGCAGGAAGTGGTGGTGTTGTGCAGCAGAGGTTACAACACGCACCACAAGGCAGTTACGTCACAAACTGCAGATGTTCAGGCTGCTGCCACACACTCCTCTTGCAGCTTCCGGAACCTGACACTAATAGCCCTCAGCTGGTTTCAGCTGGTGTTCCACACTCTTGACCAAGAGCCCTCCTGCTCGCAGCCCCAACCCCTCCACCATCCTGCTTCAGGGTCTGCAGGGGGTTTGCGAAAGAGGTCTCAAGCTCCTCATGGCCCATGATGAGCAATCCATAGCCCAGTGTCTCATTCCAGCAGAACTCAAGCGCACTTGGAGGGATCGTGGCTCCACTTCATGCAATCGACCACTTGAACACCGCATTGTCCACAACCAGCAACCCCAACAGGACACCGAGAGAAGCAGTCGCCGGCTGGAGGGCTCTCTTCTGGTCTTCCATAACTTTTTCAGTGCCTCGCCACAGAGACACACTATCAAACTAGGCACTCAGGGCAGGGGCTTGTCCCTGCAAACCGAGCCCCCTCTATTTTAAGGCACTATGTGGCTTTCAAAACCCTAACCTCTTCTTCGGGGAAATCTCCAAAGAGAATTTAAGGGGGGTTGGAGCTGAAGTGAGGCTTGTAGCAAGGGTGGCCCTGGGAGAGAGGGAGTACTCTTGTGGGCTAGGACACAGGAAAGTTAAAGCGAAGGGATTGTGGAGAACTACTGGGAAGGTTGAGCTGCCAGCAAGTTAGACACTTAGAAGAACACTACTGGATTTGAGCAAAAAGGCTCACTGGACACTTGAGCCTAAAATGCTTTCTAAATTGTCAAGTAAATTGAGGGTCACAGTAGGCATTCTCCGCGTACACCCCTCCATTTACAAATGTTGGCATCAGGGAATACACTTAGGGCCATATTGTTACAATCTCAGGGAACTCAAAACACTGTTTGTCAAATAGTTGAGCGTTGTGTGGCTTTTGTTTGTATTATTTTTAGAGTTCACAAAGGTTCTGATTTTGTTTTAATTGACTTCAGTAGCTGTATTGTTAAGACTTTTGTATTTGTCGTTTATTTATTATGAGGTATTATGTAATTTCGTACAGAACACCATTGCTTTTCAAATCTTGTGTTCGAACCCGGTACTATTTTAAATAAAAAACAAATACTTCAAGATAATGACTCAGGCATGTTTAGTGTTGGTATTTGTGTTTTTTAGGTATGAGGGGGCACATTATACGTTGCATGCTTGTACAAATGAAAATTTTTAAATACAATGTTAAAGCATAAGAAGGAAGCAAAGTGTCGAACAGTTTTGTGGAACCTGCAGTGAATCTGTTCCATGTGTGAAGCGCCTTCACAGGCGTGTTCTGCATTTCACAGCTGTGTTTCTCCCCAGACGTGCCTGGAACGAAGCATGGTCTGTTATAAACCTGCATGTGGGGACAGTGTCAGGATTCTACAGGAACAAGCTTTGGGTGGTCACAGGTCCTCAAAAGCAGCCAGTCTGAAGATAAATTGCAAGGATGTTTGCATCCTCCAGGTGAACTGACATTTTGTTGCCTTAATGCTCCTGCTTCCGAAGCAACAGGGCAATCCCAAGCCAAGCGCTCAAATCTGGTGGCCACTTGTGGTAGAGACATAAGATAGCTCCCTGAAGTTACCATACTAAAGCACTAACTCAGTAGCCAAGTTCTACTTAGAAGACTTCACAGTCTCCCAGGCCACTCAAGTCCTTCCAATCATTGGCAGATCCATTGGTGGAAGCACTCTGCAATACAATGGGGTCTAATTTCCATTTTGCTACTTTAACCTGCACGACAACTTTCAGACCCTCCTGGCTCCAATGTCATCCCACTCAAAGCAAATGGATGAGAACTTTCCTGCTTATCTAAAACATGTATCACTGGTCTCAGAATATGCTTCAATCTCTTAGTTTTTGGGAAAGCAACGGAGACGGATCTTTCTTCCAACCACTAGAGATCAGCTAAAGAGGGACACTGCAGTTTTAAAGTACTTAAGTTTGGGTACAACAAAAATGCATACTGCATAAGTCTGAGGGGATGTTATGAAATGACAATGTGTTTTAAGGTAGGACAGTTATCGCCAGGTCCATCATGCGGGAAGGGGGAGCCAGGGGGCTTTCACCCTGGCCCGCAAATCTTAGGGCTCGCTTCACAAACACATAATTGATAATAAAACAGAAGGCGGGAGTTGTTCCTTCTTAATGCAGCTAATGTGACATCACCACTCGATAAGTGAAACCAGAGATTAGACCCTCAAAGATGTTAGCCCCTCCTACACCAAAGGTTCGGATATGCCTGCGGACAGTGTGCCATCTGAGAAGTAGAGACACATGGTGAGAAATAAGATGTAAAGATAATTAGATATACAAAGAGAAACACTGTGGACAAAACAGAATAGGGGTGTGAAAGAAAGAAATGAGATGAGGGGATAAGTGGGATAAAAGGAATTGTGCACTCCCATAGAGGTCCTCACACACAAGTGCATAAGTCCCATCACACACACACACAAAAACACAAGCACCCAACCACAAGCCTACACAAGATGTAGCAAATGTGCACCTAGTATTGTCCTGTTTGCATCCTTAGGAGGCTCTGCTCACCTGCCGAGATGTGCCGCGATGTCCCAAAGATGGAATACAGTAGCACAGGGTAGAAGGAGGAGTACAGTCCAAAGACTGCAGGGACACTGGCAAGGAGGGCGTATGCCAGACCTACACATACAAGGAAGAGAGCAGAAAAACCATTAATGCACATTCTTGAGACCAGGATAATAGAGAGCAAGTCATCATAAACGCCGGTGCTGTCGCTTAGCTTACCACTCTAAAGGACTACAAACAGCCACCACTGTGACGGGCAATTTAGCAAATATCAAAGCATGGTTTAAGCTGGTTACTCACGCAGGCAAACTTCGTGATAACTAAGAAATGTAGATATACTTCTGGTCGAGCAATGTTGGAGCGTTAGTTATAACTGAGCGCATCTGACCACTCTGGTGCTAGGTGGGAAGTTAACATGCACCTAGTTGACAGCGAAGCTAACACGGAGGTAAAAGTGCCTGCAGATAAAGATTAAGCAATCCAGAAATGGCACTGTGTTTAGAGCAAGAACCCCACCACCTCTTCTGCAGTCAGACAACTGTGTTGAAGGCTGGATGTGTCTGAAAAAAGACAGAAAATTACCACATAAATAATCCTGACACTTCTCCTTTGGTAGCTCAATCAATCAATCAGGGAATTGTAAGCGCACTACTCAACCACGAGGGTCTCAAGGTGCTCGGGGGAGGGGGGAGAGGTAGCGGTTCCGCTTAGTCGAAAAGCCAGGTCTTGAGAGCCTTCCTGAAGGTGTTCAGGGAGGGGGCACGTCTGATGTCGATAGGGAGTTTGTTCCAGGCCCTGGTCGCGATGTAGGAGAAGGTTCTTCCCCCAGTTCTTGCTCTGTGGATGCCCGGGGTTTCAGCGAGGGCGAGGTTGGCAGAGCGGAGGTTTTTTTTGGGTACGTGGACTGTGATTCTTTGGTTGAGGTATTGGTGTTCTGTGTTGTGTAGACATTTGTAGGCGTGGGTGAGTATCTTGAAAGAGACTTTTCTCGATGGGGAGCCAGTGGAGGTTCCGTAGGTGTTTGAGATGTGCTCGTGTCAAGGGATGCCGATCATGAGTCTGGCGGCGATGTTCTGTATCCTCTGGAGTTTGTGGAGTAGGGACTTGTTGATATAGAGGGCATTTCCGTAGTCCAGTCTGCTGGTTATGAGTGCATGGGTGACTGTCTTCCTTTACTCGGGGGGGATCCATTTGAAGCATCTGGAAGCTTCACTGTGGGACCCTTACCGTGCATGTGAGAAGGACAACATTGGACGCTGGAAGGTGGAGGCAGAATACAATGCAGAGGTGCACCAGAGCAGGTAAAGAAAGAAATGCGCTGAACTAGTGAGAGAACCGTACAGAGACACTAAGTAAATCAAATGGGTCAATCATGGAAAACCAAACCATATACACAATTTACACAGGGAGCACTTGCCCTTTGGCACTGATCAGCAGTAGCAAAGGGCCCAAAGCATCTAGACCAGCAAAAACGAAATCTAGCACAGCATAAAAAAATACAGGCAGTAGAGGCAAAAAGATAGGGAAACCACGCCAAGGATGTCAGATCTAACAATCTGGCATGTTTAAAACTTTAAAGAATCCACTAAAATAACTTTCATGTCAGTCTTTTTAAGTTCTTCTTCAACTCCTGCTTGTGTCATGATGTTTGCTTCTCCAAGTCATCTATACGCCCGCTCATCTTATCAATTCTGCCAATTAACTGATCCAGTATGGTTTGAAAGTTGCCTGGCATTTGTTTAAGTAGCTTCTGTACCACCGTTGTCAGGTCCTGGAAGCGTTTGGGGTTGGTTTCAGCCATGTCTCGGGCCTCTGTTGCTTTGAAGGGTGCTCCTTTAATAAGTGGGAGCATTGATGGAACACAAAGTGCAATTTTAGATCAGTGACTGAAGGTTTACCCTGTTTACGTCATGGCCCTAGCCCCTTCAATGTGTTTTTCTGCAATAAGAGAAGCCATTGCTCTGCAGTTCTGGTTTAATGTCACGGCGGGGGTGGGGGGCTGGCACACAAGGTAGAACTCTGTCTATTCTTAGGTGCCCCGCATTTTCAATTTACTGCAGCCAAAACCCTTTGATGGTTTGTCAGAAGCACAGTTCATGAGTGTTGGGCTGTGAGAATTTTAAGACCAATGTTTGCAGCCTCAAGTGCATTGATAGCCTGATGATTCGGTGGACACCTCCGCCAGTTTCTCATTGGCAGGGGCCTTTCCATTTATTTCCCTTGATTATTAATACAACTCTCTTGCTTCTTCTAGTACAGTCCTGGTGTGCTGGTGAGACACATCAACCACCAAGCTCCTTCAATGCATCTTTGATTCTTAAAGAGTGCACGCCTGCTTTAGTCCTGAAATGATTGTCCAGGCAAGTTGTTGCTTCTCTTTGGAGTGGCGGGGGGGGGGTCCATAGGGCTGGAGGGATAGATGGGCTGGCATTCTTCTAGGAGGAACCTATAAAAGCTACAGCTCCCTACCTTTGCTGGTGAAAAGGTCTTTTCACTCTCTGAAAAAGCCCTCCTCCGACTCAGACAGACTGGGGGCAGCTACTGGAATAAACATGCAGCGGAACTACAAGTTAGGCAAGTACCTGTGCTGTGTCTGGAAGACAACAGAGGCGTAAGCTCACTACTCCGCAACAGCACATAAGAGGTGCAGCAACACGGCAGCTGACAGCAGCACTGGCTAAATGTCCTCTGCCTGAAATGCTGTAAGGAATGGACAGTCATGCTGCTGTTGCTCTTAGAAGGCCCAGCGGGGGAGCTCTTGCTTGCCACTGCAGACCTACAGAAGGGAACCCCTAGCCATTAGGCGTGAGAATGAAAGAGAGGAACAGGGCCGGGCATACGAGTAATCTTGCTCTAGATTCCAGGACAACCCTCAAACCAGCACAGCAATAATGCTTCACATAATGGATGAGGAGTGCAGCACATACTGAGGCAAAGAAGATACTGGCATGGCAATGGGGCTTCGCATAGTGGGAGAGGTGTGCTGCACATACTGAGGCAAAGAAGATACTGGCATGGCGATGCTGCTTCGCATCGTGGGTGAGGAGTGCTGCACGTATGGAGGCAAAGAAGATACTGGCATGCCAATGCTGCTTCGCATAGTGGGAGAGGTGTGCTGCACATACTGAGGCAAAGAAGATACTGGCATGCCAATGCTGCTTCGCATAGTGGGTGAGGAAGGTAGCACATAATGAGGCAAAGAAGAATCCGGCATGGCGATGCTGCTTCGCATAGTGGACGAGAAGTACGGCACATACGAAGGCAAAGACGAAAACAGCATGGCGATGCTGCTTAGCATAGTGGGTGAGGAGTGCTGCACGTATGGAGGCAAAGAAGAATCCGGCATGGCAATGGGGCTTCGCATAGTGGGAGAGGTGTGCTGCACATACTGAGGCAAAGAAGAAACTGACACAACAACAGTGCTTTTCAAACAGAAAACAAGGTAAATGAGGTTTCAATATCTGCTTTACACATGGCTGGAAATGTAGAAATTGGCGTGAAAATGTTGCTTCAACTATGGAGTAAAAGTGAACTGAATCGTCAATGGTGCTTGTGTGCTGTGTTGGCAGTACATAATTGGAACAGCGTGAAGCTGCCATGACAAGGGGTGCATGACATACTGAGGAATCTTTGAACTTACACAGTCATTCTATGGCAAGATGAACACTCGAAACATGGAATTGTCTGTAACTTTATATACAACTAATACAAAACTCTGTCATCAGACCTAGGGCCCACACCCACTCCCTCTGACCCTGTCAGAAACACCTTGGACAACAAAGTCACCATGGAATCGCAGATCAATCCCATCTACCTGCTTCCTTACTCTCACATGCTACATACAATCTCCAATTGGCTACCCTAACACATGAGATGCACCGTGACACAGGCCCTTATCACCAGCCAACTGGACTACGGCAATGCCCTCTACATAGGCATCTCTGTACACCTCCTACAGAGACTTCAGACCATACAGAACACCACAGCCAGACCCATCCTCTGCTTCCCCAACAAACCCACATCAGATCCCACCTCAGGCAACTTCACTGGCTCCCCGTACAGAAGAGATGCCAATTCAAGCTGCTGACCCACGCACAGAAGCCTCTACACAACAAAGGACCTGCCTACATTAACCACCACCTGAACTTCCACCAACCATCGAGAAGACTACACTCAGCCTTCCTTTCACTTGCCCATACTCCTCGCATCTACGGAAGCAGAAGTGGAAGACGCACCTTCGCCCACATCGCAGCAAAGACCTAGAACAAGCCTCCCCAGGCACCTCCGGACCGTCACCTCACTTCCGGGATTCTCAATGGTCCTCAAGACCTGGCCTTACGAATAAGCCTCCCGGACCTGCAAGTATCTGGATAGCCTATTGGGTGATTAGCCACACCTCATGATTGATTTAAAGTTCGAGGCCTGTAAGATCAGTAGCTGGAGGTAACAGGCAACCAGCATCAGTCCATGCATCTTAAGCATCCACCTGGGCCCTTGGTCATCTGGCGATGGAAAATTACATGCCTATGAAGAGCCCTCATCCACCTGTGCATATTAAGCAGGACAACCCTTCTCTTTCAGCAGCACAGCTGGGAGGCTGAGTTATGGAGAATCCGGACACCCTGGAGCATGTGAGCACCGTTTAGATACATCTTTGATGCACTTGGTCCTATAATGCTGGCACCCTAGCAAATAACAGAATTGACATGGAAAACAGTGTAAAAAGTACAGGACACAGAGAACATACCTTGTGGAAGCTGCATGATTCCAACACTGAGGCCAGACATAATGTCTCCGAGGAGCCATTCCTTGACGCGATACTGTGGGAGCCAGCGCAGGACCGGGATGAACTTCAGCAGCAGGGATTTGGCAATAGGTCCCGAACATCTGGAAGGATTGACGGTATTGGTGAAAGTTACAAGTCACCGGAGCAGAACACAGTTCAATTTATGTGTGTTTGGTGAGAGGAAATGTATAGGTGCAGTAAGTTCTCTTGGAGATCAGCAAGAAGGTCAAAGGTCAGACAACATGGAGCTGCACATAGAGGAAGAGGAGTAACAAGAAAGAGCTCAGATCAGGAGCACAAGGGGGGAGAGCATATTGCAAGGAACGACACAGCGGGTAGATTTGAACAAGGCTGGAACAGATGCAGAAGAACACAGGAGGGCACTGAAGATCAGGAGGAGAGAGTGATGAACACAGTGAAACCTAGGGATGAAACATGATCAGAAATGTGTAAGATCAAGAAAGGAGTCACAGGGCAAGAAGTAAGACCCAGAACGGCCAAACAGAGAGAAATGGAAAGAGATTGTACAACACTGAACTGGCTGGGAGTGCAAAGTCACAACAGAGAAGGGGAGATACTTAGCAGAGGGAGTAAATAGGACATGTGGATGTACAAGTGATGTAATTCTAGTACTAAAGATGACATTATACAACATCAATAACAGTTATGAGACCACCACTGCGGAGGGATGGTGGTGGAGACCCTAAAAGGCATGTCAGGGAGGCCCTTGGCACTGGAGTCTCTTGCATTTATGTAGCCCATGGACAGGGGACCCTTGGCAGGTGAACAGGGGGTGGTGCCTAATTAGGACACGTGACCCAGAGATGCCCTCACGATAAATAAACGTTTCAGCCGTGATCATGTTAACTCTGTTGGTCTCACGGTCTCCCTGATAGAGGTGCCGTGAGATACAGTGATGACCAATGATGGTCGGACAATGGCCGAAGAGCAGGAGGGGTTCAGCTCAATAACGCAGGACTCTAGAGTTCAGAGAAGAAACTTTGAGCTGGGGAACATAGTCTTTACAAATTTGTTAATAAGTGATGAGCAGTCAGACAGCAGTATCTCTGGGCACTAGGAAGGAGGGAGACCAATCAACTCCTCTTATTTTTATTCATTTTTTTTAATTTAATATAGCGCAGACATAGCCTGAAGGCATTGGAGTGCTTTACAACAGTAAAAGGATACATGGGTTACAGTGAGTTATAGTTACAGTCATTAAATTCAGATGTTACCAGCTCTAGCTGTGTGCAGGAGTTACCACACGAGACAATTACAGCCGTTGGTCAAAGGTCGTGAATAGTTAAAGCATCGATTTAGATGTTGGGGGTCACATAACAAAGGTAGTTCAGATCCGGGGAGAGAGAGTACTTAAGTATGGTGAGGGTGATTAACTAAGGTGTCTGTCAAATAGGAGGAGCCAGAGGTCCATTTTGAAGGGGAGAGGAGTTGGCCTAACGGCTAGGGCATCGACCTTGAATCTGGGGAACCGGGTTCGAGTCTCGGCAATGACGCTGAACAACCTGTGATCCTGGGCAAATCACTTAATCTCCCTGTGCCTAACAAAAATGAATTTGTCCTCATGTAACGCAACTGGTGCTATGTAAGGCACTCTGATGCCCGATTCGGGTCAAGTTTGAACTATATATAACTCTGTATGAAGAAAAAAAAAAGTGACTAGGCAGGCAGTTAGGCGGAGGAGGGAGGCAGAGAGTTCCAGATTCTAGTGGCTCTATCAGAGAATGACTGGCTCATGTTTCGTTCTCGACTGAAGGTGAGGGGGGTTCCAGGAGTAGGAATCGGGCATTTCTGGAAGCCCTATCTGCTCCAAAGATGTTCACTTTCTGGTTTAGACGGGACTTTGACCGTCCTGGTGGCTCATGGTTGCCTGTTGATGTGCAGCAACTGGAGGTGAACACTCCAGGCACAAGTTACAGTGGTCGGTTCTCCCTTGGTCATTCCAGTTCATTGGGCTAGTTCCACGGACGAGCAACCACTACCTCTACGGCCAGTGATGAACTTGGAGAGGATGATAAACCATGTGTGCTGCAGACATGAGGTCCAGAGCATCACGCTGTGGAGAACTTTCATTTCCACCAGAGACCAGGGTCGGACTGGCCTACGGGGCTGCCTGGCAATGCCCGAAGGGCTGGTCTGCATGTGTGGGCCATTTTTGGGCTGTTTTGGGGCTGTTTGTGGGTCTGTTTTATGGTCTTATGAACCATTTATTTGCTGTGGATTTCTGTGATAAATTATTAACAGAACCATTGCCTGCAGCAAAGAAATCCAAGCACACTCCCATTTCATGCAAAACACTAGGTGTCTTTACAAGTTCAAAAAAGAGCTGACCAACTTTTTAGCTATCTGATTTGCTAGTAATAGAGGCCACTTATTTTGTTGTCCGGGCCTATCCCAGTCCGACCCAAAGAGAAGGTTTGAAAACAAAACACTGCATTCGAGTTGAACATTTTCGTGAGGGAAACTGGTATTTGACAACAGGACCGACGCCCTGGACGCACAACCACAAAATATAATTGAAGTCTTTGTCGATGTAAGTTGAAGGTTTAAGAAGCGTCAATCACTGCTTGCCCTGGTAGTTTACAATTGTTTGATAAAGGTTATAGGCCTGCAATGCGTTGAGCCGGTTGGTGGTGAAATAGATACATATACTGGTCTCTTTTTTTCTTTTCCTCTTTGTCTTGTCTCAGGAGACCAGGATATTTATCTATTTCACCACCAACAGGCTCAAGATGAAGAGGCCAAAAAGACCCCCAAAAGCCCCCCCTCACACCTCCCACCCACATGCGCGGATAACATCAACAGATTCACCAGTTATGTATGGCGCGAATCAAACTTCAATCCCGAAGCTAACAACATTGTTCTAGGAGACTTTAATTTACACTGGAACGATAGTGATGACAAACAGGTCAATGCTCTTAAAGATCTTCTAGCGGAGCTAAACCTTAACCAAGCATGCACACAACCGACACACGAGAAGGGAGCCACGTTAGACTGGATAATTTCAAAGACGAACAATACCTCAATAACAGCAATTGAGCCAGCCGACTGGTCAGATCACCATGTCATAACCTTCCTAATAAACACTATGAAGAATACCAGAACCAGTCAACCTACCAGACACAAGAAATGGATGCGAGATACCAAAGAGCTGAATATGAAATTACTAAGAGAAAGCTGTGAGAAGAACCTAAACCCACCAAACAAGATGCTGAAAGTAGAGGATCTTACGAATCATTATACTACAACAGTATCAAACAGTCAATACCACGATGCCATTAAAGCTGAAAAGAACAACAGAGAAGATCAAAAATCCATGGTTTAGTGGAACATTGAATGAAGAAAGGCGGAAGCTCAGACAGGCGGAAATAAAATGGAGACAACACCCATCAACGCACGAACTGAATACCCTTAGGAGAATCCGGAGCGGGTACAA
Organism: Lissotriton vulgaris; assembly: GCF_964263255.1. Lineage (NCBI taxonomy): Eukaryota > Metazoa > Chordata > Amphibia > Caudata > Salamandridae > Lissotriton > Lissotriton vulgaris. Next base: position 1,215,017,084 of record NC_141697.1, read on the forward strand.
TAAAAAGATCCTAAACTCAAAAAAGGAATTTATTAGATCGGAACTAGATAATGCCAAAAATAGGCCGCGGAAACTATTCGAGATTTTAAAACAGCAATCTAATAAAGTGGCCAAAACTGCCCAAGAAACGACAAAAAACTCAACTAAGTTGTGAAGAGTTCGCATCTTTCTTTACTAACAAGGCTAATACTCTGGAAAGAGAGCTTAGGAAAAATGAAGCTGACAATATTGATAATACAGACAACCGTACACCGCAAACAGTTATTATCACCTCGGAAATCACCCATAACACAAAAAACATGGCGCATTGGGATAACTTTGAGATACTGGACCAAAACACCATCGCCAAAACACTATCGGACATAAAACCCAATAACCACTATAACGATCCACTCCCATCAAAGTGCATCAAAGAAATAAATCATATTGTGATTCCCATATGGACGAAAATAATAAACGCCTCCCTATCCCAAGGAACCCTGCCTGATTGCCTAAAAACGGGTCATTTGGTTCCCATCATCAAAAAACCCACAGCGGACCCAACAGATCCAAATAACTTTCGCCCTGTGACCAACATCCCTATTCTTGCCAAACTAATTGAAAAATGTGTTCAAAACCAATTAAGCCAACACATCACGAACTTCTCACTACTAGACGATTGTCAGTCAGGATTCAGAACAGGACATAGCACAGAGACAGCGATCCTACATATTGTCGATGATGCACTACAGGTGTTAGACCTTAATCAGACATGTCTTCTTATCCTCCTAGACCTATCATCAGCATTTGATACGGTAAATCATGAAAAATGATTGAACAGGCTTCATAACAGGATGGGATTGGCAGGAAATGTGCTAAAATGGTTTGAATCTTTCCTTCAGAATAGAACACAAAGATTCCTGGTCAATCAGTCACTCTCAACATCAAGTCCTAATTCAATTGGAGTACCGCAAGGCTCTACGCTATCTCCATCACTATTTAACCTATACATTGAACCTCTCACAGAAATCCTTCGAAATTCAAAGATATCCTACCACATGTATGCGGATGATACGCAGATTTACATCAAGATAACATCCATGGAGGACGTCAAGAGAATGAATGAAGCCTTAAAAATATCGTTACAATGGCTAGCAGACAATCATTTGAAACTAAATGCACAAAAAACAGAATTTCTATTAATCACACCACCAAATAAACACACAGAGGGGAAAGAATGGTGCAATATGATCACAGCATTAAACTGCACCCCTACACTTGTTGGATCTGCAAAATCATTAGGAATCACACTTGATGAGAACCTAAACATGAAAGCCCACATCAAAGCTATGGCAAAAAGCGCACGCTATCACCTGAACTACATCAGAAAAATGAAACCATTCATATCCACGACGGATCTCAAAATGGCAGTACAATCACTTGTCATTTCAAGGATTGAATATGGATGTACAACGCTAGCAGGGCTCCCAAAAATTTCAACAGCACCACTAAAGGCATGTCTCAATGCAGCTGCAAGACTGATAACAGGATCGAGAAAATTTGACCACATATCACCACACCTGAAAGCATTAAACTGGCTACCTTACGAAGCCAGAATCCAGCTAAAAATGGCATGCATAACCCACAAAGCGCTACACCACAACACACCTAAGTATCTGGCTCAGAAAATTAAAATCTCCGGAGGAAGCAGACCGGCCAGGAGTGCAAAGGAGCTGCTACTGAGACCAGCCTTCTTCAAGAAGAAGAAATCGTACGACAGAGCATTCTCAGGAGCAGCACCAAGGATCTGGAATTCACTTCCGCCAAGCATAAGAAAAATTACAGACACTACATCCTTCAAGAGGGAAACGAAAAGCTTCCTAATAAATAAGTTCCTTCCATAGGTCGGACCGAGGTCAAAAGAACACTTGATAAAGGAGTGAAAACAAAAGCAACACAAACAATAAGCATTTGGGAATCATTGATTCTAGACCACTCATTTCAGCCATATTCAAACATATATACTATCTATTATATATTACAAATATAAGTATTAATGTAAACATCGGAATATGACATACCATGTATATACTTACTATATGACGTCTAATGTATAATGTCTATCTATTGCTTTTGTATGTACCTACCTCTTTACAGTGAACGATTTTACAAACTCTTGTCTATAACTACCTCACATAATGTAAAGCGCTCTGATACCTAAGAGTCTTGTTCGCGCTATAGAAAACTTTAAATAAATAAATAAATAAATATAAATAAATAAGTAAGGCTCCCCGTTTTCCATTTTTACTGATTTTTACAGATAAATACAGACAGAAAACCATTTATTTCTTTGTCCGTATTCATTTTTAAATGTGGATAAAACTGGAAATTGGGTTGCTTTTTGAGTGATTATAAATGCTCTGTACCATGACTGCCAGGCTAATGGCTGTGTGGAGTGATAGGTAAGGCGGTTAAAATAGAAATGAAGTTTGATTAAGAGGCTTAAACAGCAGTAGATATGCACAAGGTTGATAAAGAAATTTACATATTCTCTAAAAGTACATGGATTTATGTTCTGCGGGTCTTCATATCACTGAACCCTGGCAGGCATTCAAGCAGGAGTGCTTATTTATCGGTTAAAAGAATGTGGAAATATACCAGTTTAAGCTTCATTTATTTCACAAAACCTAAAATAAATATGGATAAATACAGATAAAATTAGCAAAAAAATAAATATGGATAAATACAGACGGAAATGTAAAATTTTTTTTTTTTTTAAATAGTACCATAAAACGGGAGCACTAATCATGTGACCCCGCCATCAAGACCATAACCCCCGTCAGGGGAGGAGGTTGGTGGAAGTTTAAGGCATCTAGAATAGCAAGCGGCTTAAACCCCACAAAATGGAGCAGGAGGGCTACCTTCTGGAAATAAAGGGAATCGCGCTCTCGTACAGAAAACTCATTATGCGAGAAAGTCAAAACCAAAAATACTAAAAGGATATACCAGACTCAATCAAGTCGAAAGTAATGTCGCTCTCCAGAATAGAAATATGCTCCTTTTTGAGCCTAAAAAGGCAAATGAAGATTCTAAAATCATCAGCTGTATAACAGCGCGCACCAGAGAGCCACAATGAGACGCGCCAGATACTATGTAGGGCTTTGAGACTTAAAATTGCGGGGCCAAAATTGACAGTAGACCTCAGATTACCATTTGGAGGTCAAAATCACTCAGATATAAACTTATATCGAGTCACCACTCGAAATAGAAACACGCCAGGTGGTCCCCGACCTACGAAAAGATTTTAGAAAGGCACTACATTTAAATCTTGTAAGGTCGGTATTTACTGTACCTACGTGCGAACGCAATAGTGAATTGATTCAGAAGATCACTAAATGCCTGAAGTAAAACGGAGTTTGGTGTATACGTCCTTATCTGCAGTTGCTGAAACAAATACACTGAAAGAAAATCCTTCCAGTCCTCAGCCGTATCCTTGAGCACTTAAGAACAGTACGCAATAAGAACAAAGATTATCCTGCAACCAGCCATTTTGAGATGTTTCATGGAAGTGCTGATAAATTATTTAGATATTTTGTAATAGACGGCAAAGCCTGAAATATTAGATTACGTAACAGAACACTAGCGTTGAGACAATTTCAATCTAGGGCACATATTTACGGAGGGCAACGCAAGCCCTTAAGTCAGATTTACCCGGCCACGCAAAACCACCTTGCGTGGCTCTGTGTGAGTTTGTAAATCCAGTGTAACGCAAGGCAGAGCAAGTGGCGGACTAATGTTACTCGGCGCTGTGAAGGCATTCCAAGGGTGGAATGTGGGCGTTCCCAGGCATCCACCTGCGGATTTTGATGCATTCCCAAATTCGTTAAGAATAATAAACTTGGGATTGCACCAAAAATCTACGCCTTCCCAACAGACAGGTTTAGTCTTCCTGGTTATTTCCTCTTTCAACGTGTGCTGCAAATGCCTTAAAGGATTGTTCCTTCCTGCACAAAAACAATCTTGTCAAAAGCGCAGGCACCCTTGCACCATGACACACGAGTGCCTGCATTGGTGCTAGCAGGAACGCCTCATGTCTTAGTAGATACGGCACATTCCTGTTCCCCCCTATCACGCAGTGTAGCAAGTTGTCTTGCAGCACCCCATGACTTTTTGGTATAACTGGGCTCAACTATATACTGGAGCTTGATGCTGTAGAGCCACATGGCTTGAACATGAGTGAGAATCCTCCAGATTGCTGGGAAGAGGGCAGCCAGTGATGCCCAGTCTTACCCTTGCATTTAAAGGGTATCCCACAACTGAGGCTGGACAAGGATCTCGAGGAGGGCTCCCACAGCAGGAGACTTACCGCACTAGGAAACAGTACAAAACATTGTACAAGAGAAGTCACTGGCAGCAAAGTGACAACATTGCAAAGTAAAAAAATTTAAAAAGACCCCATACTTTTGAAAAGCACCAAAACGAGACAGAAAAGGATGACAAAGAGCGCCAGTGGAATGCTACAGGGTCCCCGGCAGATGCAGAGATCTGGCCAGAATAGATTGCTGATTTACATAATTTCTGCTTCCCTTTCTGTAATCCATGACCCTACTACAGAACGGCCATACTCCCATGACCATAGTGATTTTACTTATTCTTAAAACAAACAGCGCCTTGGAATGTGCTTGACGTTGACCCTCTGAAAGCAACACTGAAGGTGTACCCCGAAATATTAAACATGGAGGTGCTGCTTGATACAGCATCAAAGTTATGGGTGAACCAGGAAGTTCAGAATGGGATCACATGAAGGCGCAGCTAGAGATGTTGAACCAAAGGTGCAAAATACAACTAAGAACCTGGCGTTCAAAGCCTTCAGGCACGACCCGGGGTGAAGTCCAATGCAAAGGAGGGAAGAGGCCAGCCACTCATTCCGGATGTGCACGCCCAACCACTTTCAAATGTCACCAGCCGCCACTGATTTTAACCAGTTTTCAACAAGGTCCCGAGCTCAGCCGCGTTTAGTCTGACACGGAGTGGTAAGCTCTTGGAGCCAACATTTAACCATATGCCGACGCTGTTCAAAATGTTCCAGTCTAAACTCAGTTTAGTGTTTATCTCAGTTTATAGCAGGCTCCTTGGCCACACCCTACAAATCCTCCCTGGTTAGGCTATAGGTTTGAGTCCAGCTGCGCAACAGGGATATCGGACAAGAAAGTTGCTGTGTATTCTGAGCCTTCACAGACTTTTGACCAAGATAGCAGGCTTGCTATTCAGAGAGAACAGCAGGGACTTACTGCTCTGAAAACAAGAGTGCCAAGGTGACCCACCTTTGAAATTCAGAATTATAACAGATTAGTGCAGATTAGTGCATAAACTGTCTATCTTGCATAGCGCTTAGAGACAGCACAAAAAGGGTGTTAGGGCTATGAAACTTAATAATCAAGTTAGAATTGTTCTTGTGGTTTCCTGATTTATAAAAATGTTTTGCTGCATTACGATTTGTTTTCTATGTTGTTAAAATCATTTTATATGCGCTAGGTTAGGATTTTAAAATACATATCGTAAATGCACATTCTGTTTCCTACTGCTTTTTGTGCGCTGTTCCTTTCAGAAAGAGGGTTTGGTGTCCACTGTTGGCCCCTGACCCATCTTTTGGGCCTGATCATTAGCAGAACAACTTCTTGGGCAAACATTGCTCAGTGGGTTTGTATTGGTTGCGGTCCAACTAGTTTTCAGATTGACACACGGACTGAGTGATTGGGGTCAGTGGTCAGAAATGCAAAACCTGCAACTCTAGGAGGGACCTAGAGAATGGATCAGCAGCAGAGGCAACCGATGTTGGGAGTATGAGTATGGAGGAAGAGGGGTGGGAGGTAAGGTGGACGCATGCCAACAGTACATGCACACAAACATCCCTTATAATCCTATGCCAATTTGATGTCTGTGTGACAGTTGCCTTGTGCATATCAGTCGGCTGTGGGGTCAGGCTTAGAAATAAAGTTCTACATAGCTCGCCAGACAGTCTAGATTCTGGCACGATTGTCAGTGGTACTGGGAAACTCAGGCCAATGCAGACTGGCATCAGAATGGTGTTTTACGTACTAAAGACATTTGGTTGGTTTGTGGCATGACAATGGTCCTTTCCCTTCTAGGGCAACACAAGGACTACCATGGCAATTGAGGGGCTCGGTCCGCTCAGTTGGGATGCTGCCTCTTACTCTGGGATGCCTCTGGGTCGCCATGCGCTCTATAAATGATGTAAATAGAAATAGAATGTGTGGTGTTCATGGAGAAGCAATTGCGACACTGCCATCGAAGCAGTATCTGTCCCCTAATGGATAACACTAAAGTCTGAGGGCCCGATTCACAGAACTTAAGACAAAATCCTAAACTTACTACTTTTGGTATTCACAGAAGTTAGGATTTTGTCTTAAGTTTGTCTTAAGACAGACTTAAGACAAAATCCTAACTTAAGTCTGTCTGTCTTAAGACAAACTTAAGACAAAATCCTAACTTCTGTGAATACCAAAAGTAGTAAGTGCATTCTGTGAATACCAAAATAGTAGTAAGTTTAGGATTGAGTCTTAAGTTAGTTCTGTGTAAATTAGAGCGCACCATATACTAAGCCAGCCTCCTACAGAAGGTCTTTGAGCCATGTTGTCTAGCAGCACATCTGCTGTTCAGCATAGCTAAAAGTCACTGAAAAAAGCGCTATGATGTGGCCAGCACAGACCACGTCATAGCGCTTTTTGGGTTATGAGGGGCAGGACAATAAACTCAGCATGGGGGTGGGGGAATGAAGAGATTTGGTGTCAGCTCAACATCCTGTGACCCTGGACTTTCAGTGATTTTCAGCCATGCTGAACAGCAGATGTGCTGGTAGACAACATGGCTAAAAGGCATTCACATTGACATGGCCAATAGCTCGGGCGTTGCTGAGACCTATAGACTTCGCCAGTGCTTATTTTTGTGTAGCAGTCAGCCACCAGATGGCATGTTTGAAACAGAAAACCAACTGAATATTTAGTAAACTACACAGACAACAGTAGCGGCTGCCAGAGAATATTACCTGGGGGCATGGCAACGGGTGTAAAAAAACAAAAATAGGCAGGGGTTAGGGGGTGGAGGAAAACAAATTTGACTTACCTGGCTGCCAGCCACCGCCTCACCTCCAACCTCTTCTATTCCAGCAGGAAGCACACACAGGCTCCCCTAAGCCAATCACGCCAATCACGACATGACAGCAGCGTGGTGAGTGCAGTGGTTCGGTGCTCAGACGGGACTATGAGCCTGTGCATGTTCTTCACAAGGCTGTGCATTATAGTATAGGCTGGTGCGGAACATGCAAAGTGCGCATGACTGTTTGGCCGGCCCAAGACAACCGGTCAAACCGGCATGAGCACTTAAGTGCCCCAACCCCTCCTCCCCTGCTGCCATCACAGACCAGCTCCACCACGCCCCGTAAACATCCCTCAGTGGAAAAACATGGTTATTATCATTTTATTTTCCCTTTTTTCCCCTTTTTCCACAGTGAGGCAGCGCTCCTCCGCCTTAGCAGAGGAGCCGCCACTGACAGACAATGACATTTGATCTTGAGGAATAAGCATTGTTAAAAGTCAGTTCCCCCGTGTCCCACCTCTGTGGTACCTTATTTTCTTCCTCAGTCGTCTCCAGAGGGGAGGAGCCTCGGCCCGCCTTGTGGGCGCGATCGTTTCCAGCTCCGCCTCACTCAGCCCAGAGCGGGTGACCTGTGGGGTCGCCACAGGCCGGTGGTGCAGCTGCGGCTCCTCCATTCTGGGGGGTCGTCGAGCGGCCGCGACCTGCAAAAGAAGGCATGGCCTTGGGTACTCAGGGATGCATTGGGTCATTAGCAACACAAATTAACAAACCGGGGAATCCAACTTGTGTCTCCCCCTGTGAGAGGGTCAGCACATGTACAAACAAACAGAAGAGAGTTCTAGGGCATGGAAAAGCAAATTGTCTTTCTAAAATATATTAAAATGGTGCCTACAACTAACAAAGAATATAGCCTGTATGCACTCCAGCATATACGGGGTGAATGATTGCATAGAAAGAGCCAGATTGTGGACTTGAGAACTAAAAAGCATAACACTTTAGATACAAAAATACACATATTAAAAAAAATGGGTAAGACGTGAGCATTATAAGATTAGAATATAATAATATACTACAGAAACTGCTGTTCAGCGTTGAGAGCCCCTTTCAATATGCACAAACTGCAGATAGGGGCCAACTGTGGTAGGGCCGGGCCAGATTGGAGTTACATTTTCTGGAACTGCCAAAAGTTTCACAAATTCCGGGAGGACTTTGGCGCTGCCATCTGATTTAGAGCGGAACACGGAAAGGGTCATTTCTGGTGTCAACTCTGCTAAGAGTGTATTAGGAGCACCAGAAACAAGTTCACAAGCTCCTTTCTATGGCCAGACAAGGGGGCGTTGCATTGTGGGTATCCGGTGCCCAGCCCAGGACCGAGGACATCAGTGGGGTGCCCTACGTCACAGTGTTGATATTTACAAGGAGAGGGGCCTGGGAACAAGAATGACACTTAGAGATTACCCTACAACCAATGCCAAAGAGAAGGGGAACACAAACACCCACTGCAGTTTAAGAGTTGAGCTGGGCACAGGAATCAACTTACTTTGTGGTTTTGTGTAAATGTGATTTCCGAGTGCTGAGGGTGGGGTGGTGGAAATGCTGGCCTGCATTGTCTTTTCTACCCCTAATCCTGTTTACCTACCTCTTGTGTCTGTTTCATTTAAAACGAGAAGCAGAGTGATTTGCAAAAGGTATTTTCCTCTAGGACAATTCAGCACTCACACAGAAGATGAGCAAATAACACAGAAGATGAGCAAATAACACAGAAGATGAGCAAATAATTCAATGTGCACTGACATTGGCTTAACGCCCTATACTCGCTTTTGTAGCCATTTTGGGTCTTTTTATACCAAACTGTTTGTTTGTGGGGAAGCTGCCAGGGCTTCATCTATCAAAAATAAGTAAATAAATGGCTAAAAACAAAAATACTTTTTTGGGTCTCAAGAAGCACACATTGCTATAGAAGTCCTTCTCACTGAAAAACACATTTTAGGGGTGTTATAGTTAGCTAGACATTTCACTCGTACAAAACCATTGAAATTCCTCCGATATAGTTAGTTGTACTAACTATATCACGCGCCCCCGCAATCCACTGCTGATGTCACATATTACATAATTCATGACATGGTCAGTGACATCACTGATGACATCATCCAGTGACTGTGGTTTGCTTCGTTATTTAAATATGTATTATATATATAGCAATTTACATTGAAGAATGAGTGGATATATAAATATAAATATCTGGATGGAGGATTTAGTAGCAGTCTGATTGTCTGTTTACTTGACTAATTTAAAGTGTCTCACTAAATATATTGGATAGTGACTAAACTGTGTGAACATCTGTATCACTTTGTCAGTTGTTGTGTAAACGACTTCTCCAGTTGGTTACTAGCTACTTGAAAGTCTATATTAGTTATTGATTAGTTAACTGAGTATTTGTATGGGAGGGTGAATGTGTGTGTGGTTCGGTGGGAGGTGTGTGACTGCCCAAAGATGTGTGAATAGTTGATTTAGTAGGTAAATGACTTTAAGACTACATGTTATAACAGTTGTTTGGGTGAGTGAATATCTTTATGGGTGTGGTGATGAGCAAATCTCTCTCTCAATGGTACATGTCCAGCAAAGTAGAAAAATGAAAGGCAATGTATGTGTCAGTTGTTGTTTATAAATAAGTATACATAAGACTGATTGTATGTGTGACTGTATGGATAACTGTATACTTGTAATAGTGATTTTATAACACACTAAGTATAAGTTACTATCTATATGAATAGATGAAGTGGTGTTTGTATAAGTGTATAGCTAAGTAAATATGTAAGTATGATCCATTGTTTGCATAAGTGAGTAGGATACCTTCATAAGTAAATAGGATGTGTGCTGGTGTGTAATGTAGATTTAGGTGTATAAGTATATTTGATAGTGTTCTATTGATCATTGACTGCATGTATGAGTGAATCTGTAGGTAAGTGATTAGATGTGTGTATACATGTAGGAATCACTGAGTGGGTTTTTAGAAACTTGTATCGGTGCGTCAATGGATTCAAATATCATACTCTGTATTTTACACTGAGTGATGAAAGGTTATACTAGTGTATGATGAGGTGTATCTGATTGTCACGTGGATGATGTCATCAGTGATGTCATCAGTGATGTAATTTGGGATGTCATCAGTGATGTCACTGACCATGTCATGAATGATGTAATATGTGACATCATCAGCAGTGGATTGCGGGCGCGCGAGATATAGTTAGTACAACTAACTATATTGGAGGAATTTCAATGGTTTTGAACGCGTGAAATGTCCAGCTAACTACAACATCCCTAAAACCTATTTTTTTTTCCAGTGAATTTCTAAGGTTTTTTAAATGCTAATTCCTAACTATATCAGGCCTGAATCCCATGGTTTTTTCAGTGAATTGCAAAGGTTTTTTAAATGCCAATTCCTAACTATATCAGGCCTGAAACCTATGTTTTTTTCAGTGAATTCCGAAGGTTTTGTAAATGATAATTTTTAAATGTATTGATTGTTATATATTTTTTTACACTGATTTACATTTTTTAAACTATTTATTTTTAGATATTTTATTTTTTAAATTACATTGTAATTACATTATACATTACATTACAAAATATACCTTCTCAGAATGAATTACTTTAGTTTCAATACTTTGCAAATAGGCAACAGACTTTTAAGTACAGTAGTTACAGTTGTTGCAATGGGCAACACAATTTCAAAAACAATGCATCATTGACCTCAATGTGTTTTTCTAGTTAAATACAATTAGTTACTTTATGGATTACTTTTCTAACCAAAGGACTGGATCCTAGATTCAATCCTTGGACATCTCCTGTAAACGGTTGAGTAAAAGTGTTTTAGTTACAGTAGTGATTTTTAGGTCTCGCTTAACAAACGCGCATGCGTTGTTCTGCGAGAGTATAGTACGGCTCTCAAAAATGCTCCCAAGTCTGCAGATTGGACACAGTGCATGTGCGCCGGGCACTCGCACACCACCTGTCCGCCTGCAGGCTTTGGGAGCATTTTCGCGGCCGCTTTGATGTTGCTCAGTGAGCCACGTGGCCACTGAACATCAAAGCGGCCGCGAAATTGCTCACCATTTGCCACCCCTCCCCTCCCTTTTCCCACTTACTGCTTGTTGGAGTCGGTCCCGCCACTGTGGTTGCTTTACTGGCCTGTACAACCCGCTAATCTGCCCATACAGGTTGAGCATACAAAACAAAGCTAGGCCTCTGCTCACCCTCTAATTTCATTTGTCCTGCTGCATTCCTCATATAAATTGTCAGTGAAATCAACTGCTTACAGTTATTAAAGATCCAAGCAGCGGATGGCAGTAAAGTGTGTCCTCAGCAAGGGAATCTTTTAGCGACACTAGGCTGCGAACGCAGGTTATTCATTCCAGGCCCGTCCCTCTAGTTAAAACAGATTGCAAAACCATCTTTCGCAAGAACATTGACCAAGCTACACAGAGTGGCAGAATCCTGACCTTGCCCACATATTTCCCTACAAACAGTTCGACGTCTATTTCATTTTCAAATCCAGCCAAACTCACTTCCCCCATATGGTAGGTCTTGTTTATAGCTGGTATTTACCGCTGTGTTTCTTTATTTTGTATATAGCCATTACATATTGCCATGAAAACTCCTGCACGTATGTAATGTTTCCCAATATTCATTTTCCCATAGTTTATTTTCCCAGGAGACTCACCCTCACACACACTCTGCACTGTCACACACACTCTGCACCCTCACAAACACTCTGCACCCTCACAAACACTCTGCACCCTCACAAACACTCTGCACCCTCACAAACACTCTGCACCCTCACACACTCTGCACCCTCACACACTCTGCACCCTCACACACTCTGCAATGGAACATTCACTCCAAATACCACTCAGTGCCACATAATTACACGCCACATAATTACACTGATCAATGCCACATACACTCCAAATACCACTCAGTGCCACATAATTACACTGCACTCAATGCAACATACACTCCAAATACCACTCAGTGCCACATAATTACACGCCACATAATTACACTGCACTCATTGGAACATACACTCCAATTACCACTCAGTGCCACATAATTACACTGCACTCATTGGAACATACACTCCAAATACCACTCAGTGCCACATAATTATATGCTACATAATTACATTGCGCTCAACGCAACATACACTCCAAATCACAATCAGTGCCACATAATAACACGCCATATAATTACACTGCCCTCAATGGAACATACACTCCAAATCACACTCAGTGCCACATAATTACACGCCACATATTTACACAGCACTCAATGCAACATACACTCCAAATACCACTCAGTGCCACATAATTACACGTCACATAATTACACTGCACTCAATGCAACATACACTCCAAATAGCACTCAGTGCCACATAATTATACGCCACATAATTACACTGCACTCAATGCAACATACACTCCAAATACCAATCAGTGCCACATAATTACACGCCACATAATTACACAGCACTCAATGCAACATACACTCCCAATACCAATCAGTGCCACATAATTACACGCCACATAATTACACAGCACTCAATGCAACATACACTCCAAATACCACTCAGAGCCACATAGTTATATGCAACATAATTACACTGCACTCAATGCAACATACACTCCAAATACCACTCAGTGCCACATAATTACACACCACATAATTACACCCTACTGAATGCAACACACACTCCACACAATACCACTCAGTGCCACATAATTATATGCTACATAATTACACTGCACTCAATGCAACATACACTCCAAATAGCACTCAGTGCCGCATAATTACACGCCACATAATCACACTCTACTCAATGCAACATAAATGCACCCTGTTTTATTATCTATCGCCCTCACTCTGTCTATCGCACTCACTCTATCTATCTATCGGCCTCCCCTATCTATCGCCCTCCCTCTATCTGTCTATCGCCCTCACACTATCTATCTATCGCCCTCACGCTATCTATCTATTGCATCACCACAGCATCAATCAGCACCACCACAGCATCACTGAGGGGCACCATAACATCACTATGCGCTATCACAGCATCACTGAATGCCACAGCATCACTCGTCGCCACCACAACATCACTCAGCGCCACCACAGCATCAATCTGTGCAACCATTCAACAACAACTGGTTCAAATATGTTCTATCAATGTTTCAAGCTGTATTACAAATGTCACAGAAAGATGTTAATATTTTCGTCACAATAAAATACAATGAACATAATCTTCACAAAAGTTATTTACAAAAGTTTAAGCTATTGCCATTATAAATTACAATAACTTTTATTTAAGTATTAATCAATAAAAAAATTAAAAGCCATTGTTATTTGTAATATCAATACATCTAAGTCACGTAAATACAACACATATTGCATACAAATGCTATAGGTGTTACATTTGCAAAAGTTAAAAACTATTGGCATTGTAAATGACAAAGCTATTCATTTCGGTATTTTCAAAACCAACACATAAATAACAAAATTGTCATTTACAATATCAATAGCTCAAACTTTCCTAATGCGAGACCTATTGCATTGCAAATGCTTGTTAAGGAATATTATTGTATTTTAAAAGTTGACACTTAGAAATGTTTTCACATAGAATCATCAATGTTATCCTATGGGAGGAAATTCACTTAGCAGGTAAGTAGTGTTATCATTACTTTTTCTTACTCAGTTGTGGATCCTGGATCCAGCACTGGTGCATCTCCTGTAAACAGTTGAAAGAATGGGTTTAAGTCATGCAGGTGATTTTTAAGAAACATTTTTAGTTTGTGAAAATATACGCTTAGAAACTTTTCTGGTGAAAACCAGACAATAGATTCCTATTGAAGGAAATACAAGTCACTGGTAAGTACGGTTAGAATTACTTTTCAGGGTCAGTGCTGGGCTAAAAGATGCAGCACTGGGTTCTCTCCTGATAACATGTGAGTAAATCGGAATTCGTAGTTCGGATGATTTTAGAGGAATATTTGTACGTTTCAAAAATAGACACTTAGAAACTTTTCTACTGAAAACCACACAATAGAATCCTACGCAAGGAAATACAAGTTATTGGTAAGTACGCTTAGATTTACTTTTCAGGGTCCGTACTGGGCTCAAAGATGCAGCACTGAGGTCTCTCGTGATAACAGGTGAGTAAATTGGAATTCGTAGTTCGTCTGATTTTACAGGAATATTTTGCTCAATAGTGAAGGAAGGGGGGCGGGGCCTAAGGTGACGTGTGCAAACACGCCCTGTGGCATGTTTTAAGTTGGAGAATTAATTCCTCATCAATCCTGAGGTCCCCTGTCGGCCAACTAGCCCACCAGGTACCTCCAGTATGCGCCAGGGAGCTGCGTTGCAGAGAGGTGTTCAGAGGCCACGCCCCCTTTTTACAACACTCTGCAACGCTCATAGTGGGACCCCCTGACCAGGCCTAGGGGGTCAGGGTGTTTCTACCCTGTCCCCTTTTCTTGTTTTTCGTGTTTCTTTTTCTGTTTTCTTGTACCTCAGTTCTACCGAGGCACAAGATGGCTGCCAACACTTCCTGGTTTGGAGTGTTGACAGCCAATTAGCATGCAGCTCGTGCTCGGGAGGGTAAGCGTATAATCCTCGGACGGTACTTTGTCCATTGATACATCTATGATTTTACATTTTATTTTCTCAGGAACTACTGAACGGATTTACACCATTTAACAAAAAGAGTCATCTGCGAACCAAACTCTACCTTTTTGCCAAATTTGGTGTAATTCCGTTCAGCAGTTCGGACTGTAGCCCGTCTTAAAGATCCCTACGGAAAATTGCATGGGGAAAACACGTTTTGGGACCTTTTTTCTCGGCCCCCGCTTGACGAATCACCCAGAAACTTTCAGGGAAGGAGCGGAGCAGGCTATCTTCTTGGAGAATTTTGCTTGTATTCATCGACCGGCGCCAAAGTTATTCCAAATAGAATGTTGCGGATTTCCTATGGAAACTAGGTCCTAACTATATCTACCCACTGGGGACCACCAGTAGGATGGATGGATGGATTGATATATATATATAGATATATATATATATATATATATATATAATATATATATACATACAGCAAACGTCCCTTGTTTAGGAGGAGCGACCAGTCACTGGTGCAGGCGACGAGTCAAGGACTGGACTCGTGATTTATTTCCAAGCAAGAAAATAAATACGCCGCACAAAACTTCCTTCACCAGGTGAAGGAAGTTTTGTTTGAGCTCAAATAAATCGCATGAAAACAGATCCGAGAAGAGTGCGGCGTATTTATTTTCTTGCTTGGTAATATATATATATATATATATATTTATTATACCTGGCTGTGAGGAGAAGCCCACCGCTGTTGCAGGTCAGCGGCGGCCCCACATGGTGCTGCAGCGTGTTGGAACGAAGGGGAACCGTCGCCCTTGCAAGGGGGTGGCCGCTTCCAGAGCTCAGTGTGACAGCCAGAAAGCGGGGCAGGCCCAGTCCTGAACCTTTGCATTGTAATGAAAGCCAGTCCAGGGACTGTTAAGCAACACAACCACTGGGTTAAAAACTAGTGCACTACATCACCCAGAACACCACAAGGTTGGTGCCGCCCACAAGGGCAGGTGTTGGAACATAATTGTGCACTTCCTGCAGCCCTTCCAGTTGTGCTGAAATGCCACTGAAGAAAGGTACAACCCTGAAACGTGTCTGCCATTCAATGTTGTATGCTGTTTCCTGACGATATCCTGCTGGCAGGCTGTCAAACGAATAAAGATGAGCTGATGCATACCTACACATATATACAAACATATATTTGATGTTTTAATAATGTACTTTTATAATGTATATGACTTTACCACACATGCATTTGCATTATAATGGCATGCGTGATAAAGTCATATGCGTTGTAAAAGTTTTAGAAATGATGTCTTTGCGGAGTGATAGTCCTGCGTTATAAAAATTGCAGAGTGATGGTATGCGGGATGTTGGTTTGCAGAATATCATCACATATTCCCGGGGGAGGGATAGTCCCTTTCTTGCTATTTCCGTGGAGAAGGGCATTGTGTCCGGATATGCGTGGCGCGAGGCCTGTGCGCAGCAGAAGTGGAAAATCTCCAGTGTGCGCTTCAGGCGTCACCGGAAGTTAAGGCGAGATTACATTCCCTGCACAATTGCCCCTGCTTGCACTCCTTCCAGCCCTTGGGAATAGCGCCATGCCAGACCTTCATACAGTAAAGCAGGTGCACGTCACTGGGAGCACGGGACAAGCACACCCGGAGCTGGAATGTACAGAACCTGGGAAGAAAAAACAATGAAATATTGGGCACAACGCTTGCTTTTTTTCCGTAATACCGCGCCCCGCACATCCCCATGCCCCCAGCACACGCCCACAGCACACGATATGAGACATGGCATGAAGGGCGGAACGTACCACATGCTTCCAGTGTTTGTCACGCCCCAAGCACACGCCCACAGCACAACGCAGACACGCCCACAAGGGACTACTTTGCTGGCACGGTTCTTTTACCTTTTAAATGTATATGCGTCTGCATAGCCTATGTCCTTCTGCTGCAACTGCCCTTTCAAACTGTATTGGGTGTTGTGATTGGTGCTGTGGTACCTGAGATTACCCGCCTCAAAGGTTTGGGCTCTCTCTTTATTATATTAGTATAGATATAGATAGATATATATCTCTGATTAGTTAATTTACTGTTAGACCTCTAAGCTTCTGTAATAATTTGATTAACTTTTTCACACTGCATGGCTGCAGAATGATCCTTTGACACCAAAAACACATGAAAACCAGGGTACGTATCACAAATATGGAAACACAAGGTTCCTGCAAATATTCTGGGAGCCTAGACCAGCTTTAAAGCGTCTTTCTATCAATAGCAGCAAATTACACTGAGCCGAGTAGGGTAGAGGATCTGAAATAAAAGGAACAGTCACCAGTGGAGAGACCAGGACAGTCTGAGCCTTAGCTGTGCAGGCAGCAGGAGCGGTGTCTGCTAACCCCCAGTTGAGGGACGGTGAGGTACCTAGGAACTTGCAGAGCATCTCTCACCTGGCCAAGCGGCCGGTCCCTAGCATGTTGAGCTCAGTGTCACTGCCAGCGCTCCACTATCAATGATTGTACCAGGGACATCTCCTCTCCAGGAGCTTCAGGGCACAGGGACACCTATGAGGCCATTGTACATACTGCTGATTATTTAACTTAGCAGTGTTTTCATGAGCTTTACCTGTGCACCGGTCAGTCCTTTCACCCTCTGGTCCAAGCCCCAGAGGACAGGAGGAGGGGGAGGGGGAGGTAAGAGCTATCTTGTTCTCTAATGGGAGCAACTTTTATTTTGGTGCCCGTGCCTCTTTTTTGTCCCAGTCAGACCTTGATTTCACACCACGTTAAAGGGTTCTCCAGGTAGTAGTAAGCCTCATTAAAGGACCAAGAATGTAAAAAACTATAGGAGCCAGGACTCCCCCCCCCCCCCACCCCCACACTCGCCTCCAAGCCTCGATCGACCTATTGAATCATGTTCAGATCTGAACCTCCAACACACCATACGGTCTCACAGACAAGATGGAGATTAAACAATCTCATTTAATAACCCAATCAAGAGCCAAGTAATCAAAGCAATCAAATTCAGTCATCTCATCAATGTTACTTCAGGAGAGCAATACAAGTAATCTCCATCTGAAGTCCAGTAAAGTGTCATTTAATGAAGAGCCAAGTAATCAAAGCAATCACCTTCAGTCATCTCTTCCAGGTTACTTCAGAAGCAGAAAGATTCTGGAGAACTAAACCATCCATAATCCATCTTCTACAGCTCAAAGAGGAACGCAGGAAATACAATAACCACATTGTGAAGGAAAAGGCCACATTCTTCCCCAGAGCACTAGATGAAGCAAAATACCACCCTAAAGAACTTTACAACATCATTAAACAGCAAACCTATAAACCAGCAAATAAGAATCCTCGTGCCTCAAAAGAACGCTGTGACAATCGCTAACAATTCTTCAACAATAAAATCATGAAGATCGAGCTCTCCTTAGACCATCAACACCCAGCCAACTACTGAAATCTCTCCCTCTTTCCTCCCGCCGAAATCCCAAGTATCAGCCTCCCTCCCTGAGCCCACAGGATGCAATCAAATCCCAGGATAACCCACAAATCCAAGGAGCTTGAAGATATTCAACTCAGGGGGGGATCTCAAAGATGCATGTGAAATCTAAGCCTCCTCCCACCTAGCAGACCTTCTGCCAGCCTCCTTGGTGAAAAGTCTAAACCACACCCTACGCCCTGGCTGGATTGAGATAATAAACAGCTCCCTGAGCAATGGAGTTCTGCCCGACTACCTCAAACTAGGTCAAGCCACCCCCATGCTAAAAAAAGCAGTGGCTGACCCGTATGATCTCAACCACTTCAGGCCCATCTCTAACCTTCCATTCTTGGCAAAAATTCTTGAGAAATGCGTTCCATCCCAACTCAACCAGCACAGTGACTCCAACAATCTTCTCGACTCATTCCATTTGGGTTTCAGCAATGGATGCAGAACAAAAACAACTCTACTGAATATAGCAGATGGCATACGCAAGTCACTGGATGCTGATAGATGCTGCTTACTCATCCTCCTAGACTTATCAGCGGCCTCTGACATGATCGACCACAAGCTGCTTTTAGAATCCCTCCATAAAACAGATCGGAGCAGACGGCTTGGTTTTGAAAGGGTTCACCTCACATCTACATAACCGCTCCCAACACATAAAAATAAACAACTCAACCTCACATACTTCCACAATAACCCGGGGTGTCCCCAAAGATTCAGTGCTTTCATCATCACTCTTCAATATCGACATGGAACCCCTCACCACCATACTCAAACAAGCTAACATCCCATACCGCCTTTATGCAAACGACACCCAGCTCTACTTAGAAATATTGCTAGAGGGCTGAATACTACTCTCATAAAAGTCCAAAACTAGCTGTCACACAACCACCTGAAACTCAACCAAGACAAGACAGAAATCCTCCTCCTATCAAACAATGGACAGACCACCCAGATCCAAGAGTGGATAAATAAAATTGATGCTTTTAACTGCAAATTGACTTTGGCTAATTCCGTCAAATCCCTGGGGATCGCCCTGGACCAAAGTCTGAGCATGAACCCACACATAAAGAATACAATGAAGAGTGCATTCTACAACCTAAAATTCCTACATAAAATCAAGCCCTTCCTCCCCTGAATGATTTAAAAACTGCCATGCAAGCTACAGTTCGATCAAGACTAGACTCCGGGAACACCACCCTCACTGGCATCGCGAAGTCGCACATAGCGCCCTTCAGAGCCACACTAAAAGCAGCAGCAAGGCTGATCACTGCAGTCAAAAATCGCAATCACATCACCCCCTCTTGGAAAAATCCAAACTAGCTCCACATTGAAAACTGTTGGTGCTTCAAAACTGCCTGTCTCCCTCACAAAGTCTTTCACACAAGAAAACCAGCTTATCTTTCGACCAAACTCACAAAGGCAGGACAGACGGGAAATACACGGAGCTCCAACACTTTGCTTCTCATCCCCACCAAAAATCAAAAACAAAAATCCCTAAAATACACACGCTTTCTCGGGCAATGCTCCCAAAATCTGGAACTCCCTTCCAGTAAATATCAGGATGAACCACTCTTTCATGACCTTCAAAAGACAACTAAAAGATCTTCTCCTCAATCAGCACCTTAACCCCTCGCGCTCTAACGCCTAGCACACAACTTAAAGCTCAACTGGAATCTCTTCACCGAGCTGACCATTGTTTGTTTGTTCCTCTGCATGAAATGCTTTCATTTGACTTAAAAAGACTTTATTTTGAAACTTATATTATCCAAAACTGCCTTTGGGGACTTGCCAGCGCTTTATATAAAACTCTTAAAATAAACGCTTTTAAATAAATACAGTGGTGAGACTGACTGACTGAATGAAATATTTTTAAAGCGCTCTATTGCTGAGGCGTCTTGGCGCTATAGAAGACATTATAATATAATATAATATATATATATATATATTGAGAAGACATATGCCATACCACTGACCACGTCACATTGGCAGGCATCTACTGACCACACAACAAACCACGTGACAATAAATGGAAGAACAGTCACACACCATATTCTGGCCAGACGCCAATTCACTGGCAAGCAGCCACACAACTCTCTTCTAACCGCACATCAAGCCAACACATGACACCCCACTGATCATGTGCCATAAAAACTAACAAATATCCACACACAACACCACTGACCACAAGTAAATAAACATGCATGCAGCCTCGTGTCAACACCCATAGTATTAAAACAAGTGAGCAGTCACAGACACCACTCAAACTGGTAAGTAGCCACACGGCATGCTCCTGGCCTCCTGTCAAACTGCAGCCAAAACCATGCCAATCAACACGAGTCAGACTGGCGACGGCCACATGTGATACCTAGTGCTTAATTTGTAAAAGAATAGGTGCAAGGGCTAAACGTTTTCTTCAGAGCCCAGCTCTAGCGCTGCCAAATACCAGGGGCAGCTGGTGGAATTTGAAACTGGTGGGGCGCGTATGCAGAACGAATAAACGTTTGCAAGCGAGCCCGACGGCAATAAGGGGGTTTGGGGGGGGGTTATCCCCTGTGAAGAATTTTTTTTCTTCAATTGCCATCTTTTTGGTGCGCTTTTCAGCACTATTTCTGTGATAAATGGACTAAAAATTCAGTTCTAGGCATTAATAAAAGAAAACATACATTATTTCAGAGAATTTCTGGGTTACCAAGCAAGTCTGACTCCTGAAGAGGGCTAGGGTACTAAGCAAGACTGCTTTGGCTGTACCCTTTCCAATGGTTGATCGCAATTCACGGAGGGCGGTGCTTTAAGAGAAACGGTATGTAAACAGCCGTAAGCACTATTGTGCCAGTGGTGGAAGGAGAGACTTGGAAAGTTTTTAGTCCATCATATAGGTTATAAGTGTATCTGTCTTATGTAACTGGCACCTTTGCCATACCTGGCATTTTAGGCATGAGCCCTGTGGATTCAGGTTAGTAGAGTAGGGACCTAGTGCAGGCACTTCCGAGACAGTGCATGAGTGTAAAGATCGTTTCTAAATATTGGATTACACAAAAGGGGACAAATGTGGACATTTATGTCATAACATGTACACCGCTTATTTGCTTGTCTCGTGCTCTATTAGTATCCAAATTGTCGCAAAAAAGCCTTAAAATACCACACAATCATGATGAAAAGTTGGAAATGTCACACAGGCAAACTGAAAACTTGTCAGCTTGCTTTGAGACATCAGACTCAGTGGCTGTTCTCACCGTGAGTGGACATAACCCCCAGGAATTGGAAGAGGTGAGGAGGACACAACTTGTCCTTAATTTATTTAATTCTGGCGGGCATGCACCGCCCAGGCGACAGCGGCAAGTCATGGGGGCCTGTGCTGGCAGGAATTTGAAATGAAAACATCCTGCCTCCTGCCACACCGACTTGACCCTTTTGCTTTAATTAGAGTCTCTAGCCAGCTAGAATTGTTGCTGCAGCCTGGCACCAAACTTGAATAAACAGTACACTGAAACCACGAAAAAGTCATACATAAACTATGTGAACCCTTGGCAGCTAGGTCTTTTTTGCATCTTTTGTGGCGATACACAAAAGCAGTGATCGATGGGTGAATTATGACCTGCATCCTTTGCCAGCACATTTCTCAGTAACAAACTCCTCTGTGGCCCGTTTTTGATCATAGCCCCTTCATACCCGCAGCACACCCTGCCAAATCAATCAGTCCCCGACAGCCACGAACTGCAACGTCCACTACGCCAAAGCAAAACCGTCTGGCAGCATGCCACTCTCTCATCAGCACAGATATGTGTGATCTATGTCTGTTTAACATAGGCAGATGGCGAGCCATTCGCTCTTATTTTCCTGTCACTAACAACCCAAACCATCTCCCAAGCATTTTATACTGCATAACTAACTAAACAGGGCCAGAACCCTCAAGACCAAACAACGTTGCGTCTACACACCGAGCTGCCGAGCATTTACGTCCAAGTGCAGCCGAATTCCATGTGGCACTAGTCAGCCCACAGCTCTAAAAAGCCTTCTTTGTGGCAGTCTTAGGCCAGAGAACAGCTAACAGGCCAATACCATACATGCACCACATACCACGATTCCTCTGACCCTAAACTAGAACAGAAAAAGTAAACACTGCACACTGCCCCACAGGCAGCGAAGACACATTTTCTTGGTTGGGCTGAAGTGAGGCTGATATATCTCGCTGTTCGGCAGCACAATCACATCATGTCCTCACACTGCATTTGGATACTCATGTACCAGCACACACGGGCCTTGCACAGGTGCAGCACATGGGCCTGCCTTGCACAGCAGAGCATGTTCATGGCGTCCTTCAATGTATCCCCATCTTGTGTGGGGCACCCTTGTTGGGTACTGACCTCCTAGCCACCAGCAACTGCATTAAGGAAGCTAAGAGACGTACCTCTCTAGGTATGTCTGCCTATAGGGCTGACAGGCCCAAACATGCAGAGGGATGCCGACTAAAAAACTAGGAATTCCTGCAGATGTTGCCCACGGAGCTCCCAAGTGACTCCATGTCATGGTTAGTCATTTCCACAGCACGTATTACTAGTTTTTAGCTCATTTCCAACCACTTCCGATTTAACCAGGCTTGGGATCTGTAGATCAGGAAAAGTATTTTGTCCAAGATCACACACATTGGTCAAGTGGGAAGGCATTATTAGAAGGACCGTCTCCTTGAGCCACAAGCGTCAAGCAAATGCAAACCGGACTTTCTGTAAATGGAATCTCTCTTCAGTTATAGACTATGAATTTATAATAGCATCAGGGGATTTAAGATGCATGATAAACAAAACTACAAGTACCAGGATGCATCGAGAAAAACAGATGTGGGCGAGCTATGCAAACTTGACATGGGCCAACTGTCAGTGCTCGAAGCTTATTTGTAAACACCATCTTGTGTACACAGAGAGGCGCCGAACCTGAGCAGCTCGCACAATTCCCGCTCAATGGTACCGCCTGCTACGCGCTCGACTACAACACTGACGCATCAGGCAGTGCATGGCTTGATCATTGAAATTATTAATTTAGCTTTGGGCCATTTATACAAACATATTTAAAGAAGGTTAAGAACACTGTCAGAAGGTCAAAAGTTAAACCTTTTTGATCATAACACACAAAAGGCCATTGTCAGGTACGGAGGATCACAAAAGCCCAACTACTCTAAATCCCCAGATAATTTCAGCTTAATACGAGGCACGGCTGTTAATTCCTTCAGTTCCTCACTCCACAAATACTCAATTTACCTTCCCCCACACTCTCAAACATACCTCGGGCCTCTCCAACTTTTCTGCTGACCTCAAGATAAAAGAATGGACGTCCACGACACAAGGAGAAACTCCGGAAATCTGCAGCATGTTGCTTTTGTGGCACTGGCACCACCTGTGCGTGTGTACCCCTCACTCCCCACTTGACCGCCCACTGGTGCCAATAAATGCATGGAGACAAAAAGTCATCACCTGGCCTCTATAAATTGATAATATAGCGGATTTAAATAAAATAAAAAAAACTTACCTGACCAGGTCCGCGCCGCCTCTGCTCCGGGGTCCCGTTGGCACCTACACTGGAATAGCTGCGTCACTGCTGGCAACCCCTCGCTCTCAGCCAATCCTAACGCTGCTCCAGCAGCGCCAGGATGGATTGGCTTAGCAGGGCAGGGCTGCTGTCCGCCCGCCTGCCCATTAGGAGAACGAGGTTTGAGCCTTTGCTCAACCCTCGGTCTCCTAATGCACAGCCACCCGCCTGAGCAGACACTAGTGCGCATGACTGGGCTGGTCAGAAAAATTTGCTGACCTTCTCCAGCCATGCGCACTTGTGCTCAATGCTGCATGCCTGGTCTGACAATGCATGTCAGTCAACATGACGTCAGACCGCCCACTCCCTTCAGACTCTGAAGGGGGTGGGCGGTCCGACATCATGCTTACTGACATCATACTCCGTTCTCCCTCTGAGAGTTTACTTAAGTTCAGAGACTCCGAGGGAGCTGCGGGCGCGGGCACAGAACCACCTTTCCTTCAGAAAGCAGCTAAAAACCTGGCTATTCGATGAGTAATGCACACACCCTCCCCCAAGCGCCTTGAGACCCTCTGGGTGAGTAGTGCGTTATACAAATTTCTGAACTTTAACCTGAACTTGAACTTGTGGGGCAACCCCCCCAATGGACGCACCGCCACTGCCAAATACCAAAACTGATGAATACCAAAGGTTTCTAGTACGGATTCCACCTACTGCCTCTTTCTTCCACTGTCCAATCCATACATGCCAGCATTTCGCAACAGGAAAGTGGGAGATTTGGAGGAAAAGAAAAATAATATGAATATACCGGGGGGATGCATTTTCCCTATTGACTTGTATTGAAGCAGAAGCGATTTCAGACGACAGGTAGAAAAAAAGATGGCTTTAAATAAACTGTGGAGTCTCCCACATAAATGCTGGCTTGTGTGCCTCGACTTCCCACCTCAATGTCTCCCTCTTTAGATTCTTTTGAATCCCTGCTTTTTTCTTCAGTCACTGTGTTCGTGCCTTTCTCTCCCTCCTTTCTTCTTTTACTGCGGTTTACAGTCTATCTCTAAAGTTCTGTGGCCTTCACGAGAAGAGCGAAGAAATCCTACAGAAATGAAGCTATGAAGAGAGAAGCCTTTGTGGGGCTTCAGCAGAGCCCAGCCAGAGGTGCCAACAGGGCCCCCAACTCCCAGTGAAAGGAAAATGGAAAATCATCAAAATGACAGAATTCAAGTTCATGCAGTGGTTCAAATGTCTTTTGCTTTCTTTTTTCTAGTCAATCTAAGAAAGACGTGTGGTATTTTTACCTTTTCAGTCCCAAAACAACCTGTTCTTTAGCAGCCTTGTAGGTCTGGCTTGACAGCACAGCTAGCTGCAAGACCTACTGTTACCAATAATTCCAACTATACATAGAAGGGGGTTCAGCTCCATCCAGGAGCGTCACACTTCCACCTTATCCTATTGGCTGTTTCCTGCACCATTACACCTCTTATGGAGTGCTTGAATTGCAGTGTACGGGGGACTATTTTACACCCATAAATACACTGAATCATCTCACGTTCAATTTTTTATCTCTTACATGCATTGTATACCAGAATTGTTGACTACAAAGACCTATTGTTAACATTTCTTTAAAACATTTAATATATATATAGCATCAGCTTTTGGTCCACCCAGACGGGTTTTACTCTCTCTCCTCAAGCTGTTGGCTATTAGATGCACCATTCTGCATCCTCTGGGGTGTTTACATTGGAATTCATATGTTTACATCTTTATGAATTGATTGG
The DNA here is from genome assembly GCF_964263255.1 of Lissotriton vulgaris. NCBI lineage: Eukaryota > Metazoa > Chordata > Amphibia > Caudata > Salamandridae > Lissotriton > Lissotriton vulgaris. The sequence goes on from NC_141697.1 coordinate 1,215,042,612, forward strand.
TTTCTCTCATGGATATCCTACATACTGAAAGCATTAGTTTTGTTTTTTCACTGCAGCAGACTTTAAAAATATTTTAAGCAGGACTCTAAATACAAGCAGCACCTCCTGCGACGATGATGCTTGTATAACCCACCTCTTGGGGACAACTTCCACATCAGAGGCGGGTTCTGCCTCGGTTCCTATAGTATGGCTGTTCGTCACTGTAAGAAATTGGATTCTTGTTTTGGGTCAGCTACTATCTGCCTCAAGGAGCAATCACAACCCTTATCAGGATCAACCTCAAAGTCACCAAATTAACCTGAGCTCAACCCCCAGTATCTATGGTAAAGAGCAGACAGGTTTAATTTGTAGCAACGTGTAAAGTATTTATGAAGTACTAAAACTGCAATTTAGTCAAATTGCAAAACAATAGAAATCCCAAACGGAATTTAAAAAATAGAGTGGAATTTATTAAACAAAATGATGCAAAATAACAAACAAAACAAGCATAACGGGAACTGGAGATATTATTTTTAAAGTTTTATAGAAATAGTGCCACAAAGGACCAGTGATCCTCAAGCCTAAAACCCAAGCCCAGCTTTCATGTGGCCGCTGCTGCCAATTCACGTACCATACAAGAGAAAAGAGTGTGTCCAGAAGGACTAGTTTGCACACTTTAAAGAGAATACCCTAGACCATCAATTCTAGGGTTCCTATTGCTTTATTTGGCTTATTTTAAATTATTTAGATTAGCGAAGCAAATAAATATTTTTTTCATGTCTTAGAAAAGACGGTATTGTAGCAGACATCAGGTGTGTGGAGAATGTTCCAAAACAATTTAATCCAGACTAAGTTTAAAGAAGTGTGGAATCGGGACGGGTGTCGCCTGAGCAGCCTCATGGAGTGAAATTGATTCCCCTGGCAGTGAGGCGCCAATTACTGACTACAGTCAAGCCGTCAGTACAACTTTATAAAGTCTCTGTGGCAAATGGGATTTCTAACTAAAGATTTTTCGTCACATCTCATGGCAAATTGAACCGTCAGGCACTTAGAAGAGGAACTGGGCGGATGCACACCGCTCCACTTTCAAGATATCAACCTTGTCCAAGTCCTGAGGATAATCCGTGAATTGGGTGGATTCGAAACGCATTGGCTCTTGTGAGCTCGGGGAATTGTGTATATATTGGGCCTTAAGAAACGTAGTAATCATTTTTTCCTCTTGTGTAGGCAACATTGGTTTGAATACATAACCCCCGGTCTTCTGGTGTAGGCAAGACAATTAACAACGTCTAGTTAAGAATGCAACGTCCGCTTGATGCCTTATGTAAAAACTAGGACTGGTGTTGTACTTTCAATGTTAATGTTATTTCACACGATTGTCTAAGTTTGTTTCACTTGTCATTTTTGTCTTTAAGTGGAATATAAAATTGTGTATGAATGTGTTTTTGTAAATGTGGCGCTCTGTAAATGGAAGGTTTCTTTTCTAAGACATGAAAAAAATATTTCTTTGCTGCGCTAATCTAAATAATTTAAAATAAACGAAATAAAGCAATAAGAACCCTAGAATTGATGATCTAGGGTATTCTCTTTATAGTGTGCAAACTAGTCCTCCTGGACACACTCTTTTCTCTTGTATTTACAGTGGTCCAGTCCAGGAGGTTTTAGGACCCCAGCCTTCTATGTTCTCAAAATTCACACACCATGGCAGATACTATTGGTGGAATATGGTTGAGAGAAAAAGATACCTTTGTAGTGGCTGAACTGCACAATGTTAAACCAGAAAACCTATCATCAATCCCAGCTTCCCCACTAGACAAACTGTGTGATCCTAGGTAATTATTTTATTTTACTGAGCCTCATTTTCTGCATTATTACACGCGAGAAATGCAAAAACCACAGTTGATGGACAGAATGCAGAACAATGTCATACATTCACCCCAGTACAGAGATCTGGGCCTAAATCCATCGTTTTTTTGCACTCCACACCACCCCAGTTCAGACATGGCCATATGCAAATCAGCCTTGACTTTGTGCCTCATGGGAACAGTCCAGCTCGAACTGCCAAGCCATGTCTTCCCTGGACTGAAGACGGCTGATAGCCAGAAACTGGTCCTAGGATGCTTGATTCCGGTCCAGGAAAGACATGGCTTGGCAGTTCGGGCTGGACTGTTCCCATGAGGCACAGGGTCAGACTGATTTGCATATGGCCATGTCTGAACTGGGGTGGCTTGGTGAGAAAAATAACATGGATTAAACCCAGATCTGTGACTAGGGGTGAATGTTTTGCCATTGTGCAACATTCCGTCCATCATCTTATGCGTTTTGTTATTACACGCGAGAGCAGCTACATAGCAGCGTGTTCGGAATGTGCGCTGTTAGAGGCGTGTGAGTCACTAAAAGCTTCAGCCTGGCTCGGACTCAGCTTGAGGTTCTCGTGGAACCTCGAGCCCAAACCAAGGCTAATATTTGTGGAGGAGATGTGGCCCAGTGGCTATAGCTGCGACCTTTGAACATGGAGAGTCTGTTGGAATCCCGGCCTTGACTCAGCATTCTCTGAAACTGGGTAAATCATTCAATCCACATGTGTCTAAAAAAAGATTTCACTTAGTCTGGGTGTGCTGTGAGGGGCTCCTATGTCCTCGGATAGGTTTGTGCTATTAAAACGGCAACATGTGGCCTCTGCTGCCAACCCCTCTCCCCCGCCCCCCACTCTAACCTCACACATCAAGATTTAAAGACAAAGCATTCACTTTTGATATGAGAAAGATACTCAGCTAGTGAAGCTGGAAAGCCTAGTCTCAATCCCCACTGCTCTGCTTGACCAAACTGTGTGATCCTAAGCAAGTACGTCATTTCACCAAACCTTATTTTCCTTCATCAGCACATATACGAGCACCTTCAAATGCGTGAGTTCAGGATCTGTGCCCTAAACAATAAAACGTGTTAAATAAACTAGAATGTTGCTTCTTGTATAATATGAATCTAAGCCACATATGGGGTGCAAAAGCCAGCTGGCTCGCTTGCCTCTTGGCTCACTGGAGGAGGTATGGGCTTCGGGGCAGAGGGGGTTGGTTGGAAATGAAAAACGTACTTGTAACAAATACTTTTTAGTGCAGTGATCTCAACTAATGCACCTGGGTGCGTTAGAGAAATGCACACTTTTGACTGTCGGCGACTTTTCAACACATGAGATTTGTTGCACGATTTACACGCCAAATGTTTTCAGGCTCGGCTCGTGCCCGCTCGACCCTTGGCTCAGCTCTCCCTGCTCATTTGCTGGTGGCCCACCTCTAATCCATAGCCCCCGACTCCAGGTTGTGAGGCTCTGACAGCTGCTGGACGGCAGCAAACCCCTTTTCTCCAGAGCCAGGGGGTGAAGCTTCGCCAAGTGTCCCGCGTCACTCGTGGAGCTCGGTGGCTGTACGGGCTGCGCCGGGCACTGGAGCAAAGTGACCCGAACGGGGCGTGTGCGGGAGAGGCCGGCACGGCAGCCGCCCGGCGCGTGGAGGGAGAAGGGTGGGGGGCCCTCTGGGCCGGGCAGGCCTTTCATGCCACCGGCAGGTGTCGAAGGGGAGGGAGGGACTCTTCAGGACCGCGCATTCCCCCAGGGGGCTGGATGGAGCACTGGGAGGCCCCTGCGCGGCTTGGAGACTGTCACTTTTCCCAGCTGGCCGGCAGGCAGGGGAGGCTTCAAGAGAGGAAGAGGAGAGGTAGAGAGAAAGCGACCAGAAGGCGAGGGGAGCGAGAGAGTGGATGGAAAGAGAGAGCCCGTGAGGAGACCATGAGATCGGGCCTTGCGCTTTTTTAGTTCTCCAGTCCGGCCCTGGCCCTGCGCCCTTCATCAACCCGCGGAGGGGATGCTAGCCGCCTCTGCTGGGTCACAAGTCTCACTGGACGTGCACTCAATGGTGCAAGGCCCCCCAGGTGCGCTCCCTCTGGGTCACAAGTCTCACTAGGCATACACTCATGGGTGCAAAGGCCTGGGGATGCTTCCCGCCTCCGCTGGGTTACAAGCCTCACTAGACATGCACTAACTGTTGCAAGACCTGGGGACGCTTCCGCTGGGTCACAAGTCTCACTAGACTTGCACTCACTGGTGCAAGGCCTGGGGATGCTTCCCGCCTCCACTGGGTTACAAGCCTCACTAGACGTGCACTCACTGGAGCAAGGCTCCCCCAGGTGCGCTCCCTCTGGGTCACAAGTCTCACTAGGCATCCACTCATTGGTGCAAAGGCCTGGGGATGCTTCCCGCCTCCGCTGGGTTACAACCCTCACTAGGCGTGCACTCACTGGTGCAAAATCCTGGGGACGCTTCCCACCTCTGCTGGGTTACAAGCCTTACTAGACGTGCACTCGCTGGTGCAAAAGCCCAGGGACGCTTCCGCTGGGTCACAAGTCTCACTAGACGTGCAGTCACTAGCACAAAGGCCCGGGGACGCTTCTGCTGGGTCACAAGTCTCACTAGACTTGCACTCACTGGTGCAAGGCCTGGGGATGCTTCCCGCCTCCACTGGGTTACAAGCCTCACTAGACGTGCACTCACTGGAGCAAGCCCCCCCCCCCACTCACTGGTGCAAAAGCCCAGGGACGCTTCCGCTGGGTCACAAGTCTCACTAGACTTGCACTCACTGGTGCAAAGGCCTGGGGATGCTTCCCGCCTCCGCTTTGGCACAAGCCTCACTAGACGTGCAGTCACTAGCACAAAGGCCCAGGGACGCTTCTGCTGGGTCACAAGTCTCACTAGGCATACACTCATTGGTGCAAAGGCCTGGGGATGCTTCCCGCCTCTGCTGGGTTACAAGCCTCACTAGACGGGCACTCACTGGTTCAAAGGCCTCCCAGACGCACTCTCTATGGGTCACACGTCTCAATAGAGATGCAGTCACTGGTGCAAAGGACTGGGGAAACTTCCCGCCTCCACTGGGCCTATGCTGGGTTACAAGCCTCACTAGACGTGCAGTCTCTGGTGCAAAGGACTGGGGAAACTTCCCGCCTCCACTGGGCTACAAGCATAACGGGAACTGGAGATATTATTTTTAAAGTTTTATAGAAATAGTGCCACAAAGGACCAGTGATCCTCAAGCCTAAAACCCAAGCCCAGCTTTCATGTGGCCGCTGCTGCCAATTCACGTACCATACAAGAGAAAAGAGTGTGTCCAGAAGGACTAGTTTGCACACTTTAAAGAGAATACCCTAGACCATCAATTCTAGGGTTCCTATTGCTTTATTTGGCTTATTTTAAATTATTTAGATTAGCGAAGCAAATAAATATTTTTTTCATGTCTTAGAAAAGACGGTATTGTAGCAGACATCAGGTGTGTGGAGAATGTTCCAAAACAATTTAATCCAGACTAAGTTTAAAGAAGTGTGGAATCGGGACGGGTGTCGCCTGAGCAGCCTCATGGAGTGAAATTGATTCCCCTGGCAGTGAGGCGCCAATTACTGACTACAGTCAAGCCGTCAGTACAACTTTATAAAGTCTCTGTGGCAAATGGGATTTCTAACTAAAGATTTTTCGTCACATCTCATGGCAAATTGAACCGTCAGGCACTTAGAAGAGGAACTGGGCGGATGCACACCGCTCCACTTTCAAGATATCAACCTTGTCCAAGTCCTGAGGATAATCCGTGAATTGGGTGGATTCGAAACGCATTGGCTCTTGTGAGCTCGGGGAATTGTGTATATATTGGGCCTTAAGAAACGTAGTAATCATTTTTTCCTCTTGTGTAGGCAACATTGGTTTGAATACATAACCCCCGGTCTTCTGGTGTAGGCAAGACAATTAACAACGTCTAGTTAAGAATGCAACGTCCGCTTGATGCCTTATGTAAAAACTAGGACTGGTGTTGTACTTTCAATGTTAATGTTATTTCACACGATTGTCTAAGTTTGTTTCACTTGTCATTTTTGTCTTTAAGTGGAATATAAAATTGTGTATGAATGTGTTTTTGTAAATGTGGCGCTCTGTAAATGGAAGGTTTCTTTTCTAAGACATGAAAAAAATATTTCTTTGCTGCGCTAATCTAAATAATTTAAAATAAACGAAATAAAGCAATAAGAACCCTAGAATTGATGATCTAGGGTATTCTCTTTATAGTGTGCAAACTAGTCCTCCTGGACACACTCTTTTCTCTTGTATTTACAGTGGTCCAGTCCAGGAGGTTTTAGGACCCCAGCCTTCTATGTTCTCAAAATTCACACACCATGGCAGATACTATTGGTGGAATATGGTTGAGAGAAAAAGATACCTTTGTAGTGGCTGAACTGCACAATGTTAAACCAGAAAACCTATCATCAATCCCAGCTTCCCCACTAGACAAACTGTGTGATCCTAGGTAATTATTTTATTTTACTGAGCCTCATTTTCTGCATTATTACACGCGAGAAATGCAAAAACCACAGTTGATGGACAGAATGCAGAACAATGTCATACATTCACCCCAGTACAGAGATCTGGGCCTAAATCCATCGTTTTTTTGCACTCCACACCACCCCAGTTCAGACATGGCCATATGCAAATCAGCCTTGACTTTGTGCCTCATGGGAACAGTCCAGCTCGAACTGCCAAGCCATGTCTTCCCTGGACTGAAGACGGCTGATAGCCAGAAACTGGTCCTAGGATGCTTGATTCCGGTCCAGGAAAGACATGGCTTGGCAGTTCGGGCTGGACTGTTCCCATGAGGCACAGGGTCAGACTGATTTGCATATGGCCATGTCTGAACTGGGGTGGCTTGGTGAGAAAAATAACATGGATTAAACCCAGATCTGTGACTAGGGGTGAATGTTTTGCCATTGTGCAACATTCCGTCCATCATCTTATGCGTTTTGTTATTACACGCGAGAGCAGCTACATAGCAGCGTGTTCGGAATGTGCGCTGTTAGAGGCGTGTGAGTCACTAAAAGCTTCAGCCTGGCTCGGACTCAGCTTGAGGTTCTCGTGGAACCTCGAGCCCAAACCAAGGCTAATATTTGTGGAGGAGATGTGGCCCAGTGGCTATAGCTGCGACCTTTGAACATGGAGAGTCTGTTGGAATCCCGGCCTTGACTCAGCATTCTCTGAAACCGGGTAAATCATTCAATCTACATGTGTCTAAAAAAAGATTTCACTTAGTCTGGGTGTGCTGTGAGGGGCTCCTATGTCCTCGGATAGGTTTGTGCTATTAAAACGGCAACATGTGGCCTCTGCTGCCAACCCCTCTCCCCCGCCCCCCACTCTAACCTCACACATCAAGATTTAAAGACAAAGCATTCACTTTTGATATGAGAAAGATACTCAGCTAGTGAAGCTGGAAAGCCTAGTCTCAATCCCCACTGCTCTGCTTGACCAAACTGTGTGATCCTAAGCAAGTACGTCATTTCACCAAACCTTATTTTCCTTCATCAGCACATATACGAGCACCTTCAAATGCGTGAGTTCAGGATCTGTGCCCTAAACAATAAAACGTGTTAAATAAACTAGAATGTTGATTCTTGTATAATATGAATCTAAGCCACATATGGGGTGCAAAAGCCAGCTGGCTCGCTTGCCTCTTGGCTCACTGGAGGAGGTATGGGCTTCGGGGCAGAGGGGGTTGGTTGGAAATGAAAAACGTACTTGTAACAAATACTTTTTAGTGCAGTGATCTCAACTAATGCACCTGGGTGCGTTAGAGAAATGCACACTTTTGACTGTCGGCGACTTTTCAACACATGAGATTTGTTGCACGATTTACACGCCAAATGTTTTCAGGCTCGGCTCGTGCCCGCTCGACCCTTGGCTCAGCTCTCCCTGCTCATTTGCTGGTGGCCCACCTCTAATCCATAGCCCCCGACTCCAGGTTGTGAGGCTCTGACAGCTGCTGGACGGCAGCAAACCCCTTTTCTCCAGAGCCAGGGGGTGAAGCTTCGCCAAGTGTCCCGCGTCACTCGTGGAGCTCGGTGGCTGTACGGGCTGCGCCGGGCACTGGAGCAAAGTGACCCGAACGGGGCGTGTGCGGGAGAGGCCGGCACGGCAGCCGCCCGGCGCGTGGAGGGAGAAGGGTGGGGGGCCCTCTGGGCCGGGCAGGCCTTTCATGCCACCGGCAGGTGTCGAAGGGGAGGGAGGGACTCTTCAGGACCGCGCATTCCCCCAGGGGGCTGGATGGAGCACTGGGAGGCCCCTGCGCGGCTTGGCGACTCTGTCACTTTTCCCAGCTGCCCGGCAGGCAGGGGAGGCTTCAAGAGAGGAAGAGAGGAGAGGTAGAGAGAAAGCGACCAGAAGGCGAGGGGAGCGAGAGAGTGGATGGAAAGAGAGAGCCCGTGAGGAGACCATGAGATCGGGCCTTGCGCTTTTTTAGTTCTCCAGTCCGGCCCTGGCCCTGCGCCCTTCATCAACCCGCGGAGGGGATGCTAGCCGCCTCTGCTGGGTCACAAGTCTCACTGGACGTGCACTCAATGGTGCAAGGCCCCCCAGGTGCGCTCCCTCTGGGTCACAAGTCTCACTAGGCATACACTCATGGGTGCAAAGGCCTGGGGATGCTTCCCGCCTCCGCTGGGTTACAAGCCTCACTAGACATGCACTAACTGTTGCAAGACCTGGGGACGCTTCCGCTGGGTCACAAGTCTCACTAGACTTGCACTCACTGGTGCAAGGCCTGGGGATGCTTCCCGCCTCCGCTGGGTTACAAGCCTCACTAGACATGCACTCACTGGTTCAAAGGCCTCCCAAACGCACTCTCTATGGGTCACACGTCTCACTAGAGATGCACTCACTGGTGCAAAGGACTGGGGAAACTTCCCGCCTCCACTGGGCCTATGCTGGGTTACAAGCCTCACTAGACGTGCAGTCTCTGGTGCAAAGGACTGGGGAAACTTCCCGCCTCCACTGGGCTACAAGCCTCCCTAGACATGCACTAACTGGTGCAAGGCCTCCCAGGCGCACTCTCTCTGGGTCACAAGTCTCATGAGGCATACACTCATTGGTGCAAAGGCCTGGGGATGCTTCCCGCCTCCGCTGGGTTACAAGCCTCACTAGACATGCACTAACTGTTGCAAGACCTGGGGACGCTTCCGCTGGGTCACAAGTCTCACTAGACTTGCACTCACTGGTGCAAGGCCTGGGGATGCTTCCCGCCTCCGCTGGGTTACAAGCCTCACTAGACATGCACTCACTGGTTCAAAGGCCTCCCAGACGCACTCTCTATGGGTCACACGTCTCACTAGACATGCACTCACTGGTGCAAAGGACTGGGGAAACTTCCCGCCTCCACTGGGCCTATGCTGGGTTACAAGCCTCACTAGACGTGCAGTCTCTGGTGCAAAGGACTGGGGAAACTTCCCGCCTCCACTGGGCTACAAGCCTCCCTAGACATGCACTAACTGGTGCAAGGCCTCCCAGGCGCACTCTCTCTGGGTCACAAGTCTCATGAGGCATACACTCATTGGTGCAAAGGCCTGGGGATGCTTTCCGCCTCCGCTGGGTTACAAGCCTCACTAGATGTGCACTCACTGGTGCAAAGGCCTCCCAGACGCACTCTCTATGGGTCACAAGTCTCACTAGACATGCACTCATTGGTGCAAAGGCCAGGAGATGCTTCCCACCTCTGCTGGGTTACAAGCCTTACTAGACGTGCACTCACTGCTGCAAAGGCCTGGGGATGCTTCCGCTGGGTAACAAGTCTCACTAGACTTGCACTCACTGGAGCAAGGCCCCCTAGGTGCGCTCCCTCTGGGTCACAGGTCTCACTAGGCATACACTCATGGGTGCAAAGGCCTGGGGATGCTTCCCGCCTCCGCTGGGTTACAAGCCTCACTAGAGATGCACTCACTGGTTCAAAGGCCTCCCAGACGCACTCTCTATGGGTCACAAGTCTCACTAGACATGCACTCATTGGTGCAAAGGCCAGGAGATGCTTCCCACCTCTGCTGGGTTACAAGCCTTACTAGACGTGCACTCACTGCTGCAAAAACCCAGGGACGCTTCCGCTAGGTCACAAGTCTCACTAGACTTGCACTCACTGGAGCAAGGCCCCCCAGGTGCTCTCCCTCTGGGTCACAAGTCTCACTAGGCATACACTCATTGGTGCAAAGGCCTGGGGATGCTTCCCGCCTCCGCTGGGTTACAAGCCTCACTAGACATGCACTAACTGTTGCAAGACCTCCCAGGCGCACTCTCTCTGAGTCACAAGTCTCACTAGATGTGCACTCAATGGTGCAAGGCCTCCAGACGCACTCCTTGTCTGGGTCACAAGTCTCACTTAGTCAGTAAGTGGGCACTCACTGGTGCAAAGGCGTGAGAACACTTCCCGCCTCCTTTGGGTCAAAAGTCTCACTAGGCATGCACTCACTGGTGCAAGGTCTACCAGACGCACTCCCTCTGGGTCACAAGTCTCACTAGACACGCACTCAGTGGTGCAAAGGCCTGGGGACGTTTCTCGCCTCCTCTGGGCTACAACCCTCACTAGACGTGCACTTACTGCTGCAAAATCCTGGGGACGCTTCTCACCTTTGCTGGGTTACAAGCCTCACTTGTCGTGCACTCACTGGCGCAAAGGCCCGGGATGCTTCCGCTGGGTCACAAGTCTCACTAGACTTGCACTCACTGGTGCAAGGCCTGGGGATGCTTCCCGCCTCTGCTGGGTTACAAGCCTCACTAGACGTGCACTCACTGAAGCAAGGCCCCCCCAGGCACACTCTCTCTGGGTCACAAGTCTCACTAGGCATACACTCACTGGTGCAAAGGCCTGGGGATGCTTCCCGCCTCCGCTGGGTTACAACCCTCACTAGACGTGCACTCACTGGTGCAAAAGCCCAGGGACGCTTCCGCTGGGTCACAAGTATCACTGGACTACACTCACTGGTGTAAAGGCCTGGGGATGCTTCCCGCCTCCGCTTGCTTACAAGCCTCACTAGACGTGCACTCACTAGCGCAAAGGCCCGGGGACGCTTCTGCTGGGTCACACGTCTCACTAGACTTGCACTCACTGTTGCAAGGCCTGGGGATGCTTCCCGCCTCCACTGGGTTACAAGCCTCACTAGACGTGCACTCACTGGAGCAAGGCTCCCCCAGGTGCGCTCCCTCTGGGTCACAAGTCTCACTAGGCATCCACTCATTGGTGCAAAGGCCTGGGGATGCTTCCCGCCTCCGCTGGGTTACAACCCTCACTAGGCGTGCACTCACTGGTGCAAAATCCTGGGGACGCTTCCCACCTCTGCTGGGTTACAAGCCTTACTAGACGTGCACTCGCTGGTGCAAAAGCCCAGGGACGCTTCCGCTGGGTCACAAGTCTCACTAGACGTGCAGTCACTAGCACAAAGGCCCGGGGACGCTTCTGCTGGGTCACAAGTCTCACTAGACTTGCACTCACTGGTGCAAGGCCTGGGGATGCTTCCCGCCTCCACTGGGTTACAAGCCTCACTAGACGTGCACTCACTGGAGCAAGCCCCCCCCCCCCCCACTCACTGGTGCAAAAGCCCAGGGACGCTTCCGCTGGGTCACAAGTCTCACTAGACTTGCACTCACTGGTGCAAAGGCCTGGGGATGCTTCCCGCCTCCGCTTTGGCACAAGCCTCACTAGACGTGCAGTCACTAGCACAAAGGCCCAGGGACGCTTCTGCTGGGTCACAAGTCTCACTAGGCATACACTCATTGGTGCAAAGGCCTGGGGATGCTTCCCGCCTCTGCTGGGTTACAAGCCTCACTAGACGGGCACTCACTGGTTCAAAGGCCTCCCAGACGCACTCTCTATGGGTCACACGTCTCAATAGAGATGCAGTCACTGGTGCAAAGGACTGGGGAAACTTCCCGCCTCCACTGGGCCTATGCTGGGTTACAAGCCTCACTAGACGTGCAGTCTCTGGTGCAAAGGACTGGGGAAACTTCCCGCCTCCACTGGGCTACAAGCCTCCCTAGACATGCACTAACTGGTGCAAGGCCTCCCAGGCGCAGTCTCTCTGGGTCACAAGTCTCATGAGGCATGCACTCACTGGTGCAAAGGCCTGGGGATGCTTTCCGCCTCCGCTGGGTTACAAGCCTCACTAGATGTGCACTCACTGGTGCAAAAGACTGGGAAAACTTCCCGCCTCCACTGCGCTACAAGCCTCACTAGACGTGCACTCACTGCTGCAAAGACCTGGGGACGCTTCCGCTGGGTCACAAGCCTCACTAGACTTCCACTCACTGGTGTAAAGGCCTGGGGACGCTTCCCGTCTCCGCTGGGTCACAAGCCTCATTACACGTGCACTCACTGGTGCAATGGCCTGGGGACGCTGCCCGCCTCCACTGGGTCACAAGCCTCATTACACGTGCACTCACTGGTGCAAGGCCTCCCAGGTGCGCTCCCTCTGCTCCACTGGTTCCTTCCTGTTGAACTCTGCACTCTGACGTGGCACACAAATGAATCATCACTTTTATCAACAGTGTAAAAACAAGCCCCGCAGCCAGGGGCACAATGACTGGCCACGACCCCTCACTCCTGCACACAAAAGGAATGTAAAACAGCAAAATAACAGTCCAGGCAATGTGCAAGATTTGTGAACCACCCATCTTAAAGATTGGGACACAAAATCATGAACCGAGACTCCCTCCAGGCTACTGGTGAAGCGTCATAGGCATATACAGGGCTCGAGTCAGGGTACCACGCGGGTGGACGGCGTCCCCCCACTTATTTTACCGGGAGCTCGATAGCTGGAGCAAATGGAGCCACACATTCACTCTTTGGCTTCTCTGGGGCGAGATCTCGCCCCAGAGAGGCCAAAGAGGGAATGTGTGGCTCCATTTGCTAAGGGGTGAGCGAGGGCAGGCAAGGAGTCTTATGGTGCAAGCCACCTTTTGTGACGTCACTTCCTGTTGTGACGTCAGCGTCCCCCCACTTCTTTTTGTGCCCTGGGCATATATGGATTGGGTGGGATCCCTACAGACTCGGCTCTCAGCAGCAGCTTACCTGCCTCTCAGCCGACCACGGCCGGGCCTCCAGGTCCAGTCAGGGGGAGCGGGCATTTAAATTTAAATGACCTATTTTGGACCGAGGGTCACAGAGCATAAAAACATGAGAAAACGAGAGTTCAGTCACTGTCGCAAGACGAAAATGAAACACACGTGAATGTTTCTCGGCTCGGTTGGCTTAGCACACCAGAAGCCAACATATAAGCACACAGTTTAAAAAACATAATATTAGACCCTGTTAGAGGGGCCGTCTCTAGGGCGGGACAGACCTAGTTGTCTCCAAGGAATCACCCTTATGGGGTCTCCTATTTCCCCTTACCAGCTATGAATGGGGCTCGCATCATCCTCAGTGGGGGAGAGGTGGCAGTGCTTAATTTGTAAAATATTAAGTGCAGGTGCTCAATTTTTGGGGAGGCCACACCCACTTCCTTGGCCCCACCCACTTCATCTACTGGCCCCACCGACTTCCTCTATGGCTTCACCCACATCCCCAACTAGCACTGCTAAAAGCCAGATGTAATACCCGGCCTGAATTTCAGTGAGCACCGACTAGAAGAAGAAAGATCTTTCCTCCCAACTGTGAATCACATCTCCTGATGGAGAGCTATTGGAGAAAGCTGGGCAGTGATCTGTGTACTGAAGAATCTTTCAGGATGGGTTTATGATTTAATGGGACAAAGGCCCGTTTCCATCACTACCCTTCCCCAAAGTTAAAACCCAACTACCTTTGACAGCTATTGAAGTAGATTACCTACCTTATCACTAGAAGTAGAAAAGAGATTCTGGACAGTTACTTTTTTGTTCTAAATAAACAAACAACAGGCTCTTCTGGGAATTAGTAAAGGGCACAACAAGATCAAAATAAGTAATAAATAATGCCTCTGTATCAGAGTCTGGTTGGGTAGTTCATTTATCTAAAATATTTCAAGATCTCACAACATTCCTGAAAAGCATAACAAACAGTAACAGCAAATCGCTGGACCCCAAACTCTGTGGGAGGAATCGCCCTGGACCACAAGACCTCGGTACCTCCTTAGCCCCACCACCAGCCCTGGAAAGTCAACATTACACTGCAGAAGACATCTCCAGAATTATAAAACAGGGCCGCAACGATGGGTCCCCAAGGCCCAAATGGCATCCCGCAGGCCATCTTCAGGGGTGATCCGGACTAAAGGGCAAAATCGTTAGGTCTTCCTAGCTTACTTACCCTTTCCCAAATCTATCAAAGTGCCCTGCCTCATTACCTCAATATTCAAAAATTAACTCTAACTCTGTTATTACCAAATCTTGTAAAGCGGTCTGATACTCGTGTCAAGCCAGTGCTATATAAAACCTTTAAATAAATAAATACATATTGAACTAATAAACTACTGTTGTGCTGATCTTTAAATTTGACAAACATTATGAGGCGGCCTGTCACAAGTGCCAGTGTTGACAATTAAGTTCCTGTGCCGAGCACACAGAAACCACCTGCTCAAATTAAGCACTGATATGAATACATTCATCTATGTTAACACAGATTTATAGGTAGTAGTTTTATACCCCATTTTACTGCATACATTGGTGCGAATAGCATAATTGTGACCCAAAACTAAAATAAGACCTAGTACTGTAACCATAATCTCTGACCAGCAGACTGCTACATACAATATAGAATGTCCACTCTTGTAAGGTGGATAGAATGTGCACACAGTGAAGTGCTGGGTCGCCACTGCTCTATAAACATGCTATCAAAAGTAATACAACGCAAACCTGCCAACTTGAAGAACAAGCGCACAGTGGGAAGAAGGGGAGGAGCCTAGAAGGGGGCCAAGTGGCAAGGAGTACCTAGTAGGGACTTTTGAACACAACCCAGCCCCCAAGCCCCCTACTTCTCCCCCTAAAAAGCTACCTGATGTAGTTGTCCTGGGGAGTTTTCACACTCCTAATGGAGGTCGGCAGTTCAAAGCCTCGAAAACAAGCTGGAAAACCACTTTTTACAGTAATTTTTAGCTAGTTTTCCCTGTCCCTGTGACCGTGTGATGGGAGCCGATATCGTGAGTCACACTGTGGTATGGCCACCAAGGAAGGGACACAGTCCTGCTTACCTCCATGCGCGGCACGTGCTGCCTCTGCGGTGCCCACGGGACTGGATGCATTGCAGGAGGGTGCAAATGTCACATGTATTCTTAACCATACACTGTCAAGCATTAACTTCCTGGGAAGGCTCCCACAATGTCTTACAGTTTACATATTGTCCTGGAGAGGCCGCCGCTGTGGCGCGTCAGTTAGATTAGGAATGTTTCAGAGTTTATCTTTTCTTGTAAGAAAGTAAACCAAACAAGCATTGGTAATGCCAGCAGTTCTGGCCTGCACACGAAAGTGCCTTTTGTGTCATGGATGGGTTTTTAGGCACTGGAGTCATCAAATTGCACCCTGCCACTCATCTTTGCACTCATGCATTCACTCATCCATCCATGGACTCATTCTTGTATTCACCCTCTGACTCAACTAGGAAAAAAACAAACACAAACTCAACAATGTATGCATGAAGAATTAAATGAATACAAGAAGAAGAAGAAAATAAAACATACTGCTGTCTAAACCTCAGAAGCATAGCCTTGCAATAATAAAATTAACATGGCAGTGGGAGTCCATATTGCAGTGGTATTGCACATAGCCTATCATCATGTTAACGTTTCAGCATATTTATTTATTATTATTTTTATTATGTTTCTTATATAGCGCCAGAATCGACCCCCGAAGGGGTATCTCTGAGCTTGCCTTGGGAACCCGTCCTGGCTTTTCCCTGTGAGATAGCCCCTACAGGGCACCCCCAAGGTGAAAGCCAGGCATCCCGCCGCGGGGGGCCGCCATGTTCAGAACCTATGTTCCGGCCATCTTGGAATGGTAAAACAATAATAGACATTGGACAATAGCATTCCATACTAGTCAGCTGATGTAGAGGAAGCAGCCATTCAGGATGTGGAGCAGTGCACAGGACATGAGCAGCAAGGATGCAGTCCGTTAGCACTCCCAGGGAGCTGTAGTATGCACATAAGAATTCAAATAAATAAATGAAAGAAGAGGAGAAGCCAAGAAATAAAAGAGGAACTGTAGAATGATAACATTGAAAATGAAGGGACTGGACAACCACCTCTAACATTGAAGCACAATCATTTGTAGGTGGATGTGCCCATGAGACCAGAAATGCCATCATTCGCAGGGCAAGAGACCCAATGACTGATGAGGACTGAACCATTTCTCCATGCAGTCCGCTGCCATAGGTGGAAACAGAGTATAAATGACTCTCGGACAGACCAATGCAGAACATGGCTGATCCAAAGGTCCTCAATGTATCTATATGGATATATCTATATATAAGTGGTACGCATTATTATTATTTTTTATTACAAGCTTCTGACAGACAGCTAAGCCTGCAAAGCCTTCATAAAAGTTTCTAGCAAGAATATTTTAGTGGAAATCTCCTACCCCTAGGACTTGTCAAAGCCGCTAACTAACACCTAAATCCAACCCTAGAAAAGTGATCTGTGAACGTTCATGTGACAAAATACCGGATTGCAGGCTGCAACACAGTGCGAAAACAATTTACCCTTAAAGGCCTATTGGCTTTGGCAGGTGTTACATAGTAAATAAATCAGTCCTACAGCTCTTGTAGTAACTTTTAATAATAAACAGCTCAGACCTATGACATCTGGAATACCTTTTCAAGTGAATCTGTAGAGCTGTTAATATTGACTTGTCACCATCGCCAACTCAGGCCTACGGGATTGAGCTTTCCCACAAGGCGACCATCAGGCAGACATACAGTCATAAAATGACAAAAGTATACACAATTACGGTGGGCACAACAACATACGATCTCTCCCAAGGAGGTCTTGCAAGGAATCTCACAGTGCAAATCTTCTATACCCATGGTTTGTCTGAGGGGTTAAAGCAGGGCTAAATATGTAAAATAATAAGTGATAATAAGCAAAGGTTCATATTATTTGGGAACGTCCTGAAGTTGCGGCTTATTGGAACGGGGTGTATGATGTAATGAGAGACGTTACGGGGGTTCCTCTCTTACCGGAGTCCAGGCCCTGCTTGCTAAATGTCTGGGAACCCACGGATTACAAGGTGGCCCAGACCCAGTGGGCGACCCTGGGGGCCATGATCGCTAAGCGCGATATCGCACAACTGTGGGGGTCCCAAAGGCCGCCTACGGTTGATGTATGGAAGGAAAACGTGGACTGGTGCATGTTTCGGGAAAAAACGGTGTATCTGGCCCGGGGCCGCCCTCGGAAATAGCATAGAGTGTGGGGGCCATGGAACAGGTATTGTGGAGACATATGTACACCACCTGCAGTAGATAACATCGATATCCCACTTTCCATCTGACCCCACGTTCAATGTTTGCAATATTGTATGCTTACTGCTTCACCCCTGTACTCCTCCTTGAAATGTTTGCTTATTATTTGATGTACTGTTTATCTGGCCTCATGTGAGCAAAGCGCTATGTATATTGTTTTTTTGCCTTGCTTGTTATACTTAATAAAAATAAATATAAAAAAAAGACAATACGCTAAAGTTCTGAGAAGCCCACGGCCGGCGCTGTTGAATGTCGGGTGCTTAATATCTAGGCGTAGTCTTGTTTGCACCTCATGCCTTTCATCCACCGCCAGGCTCTCTGTCCCTTTAGCTCATTCTTGCAGATTCTTTTTCATCCCTCCTTTCCCATCTCGCTCATCTTCCTTCCCGCTTTTTGGGTTTTACTCTCTCTTGCTCCAAGTAAAAGTATTATGAGGAAAAATATGTTACTGGGCCCAAAAACGAGAGCCAGTGAGCCCCCACCTGCAACCACGGTCTCAAATTATGCATTGAAGTAGCCAACATCAAAACTCTTGCCTAACACAGTAATCTGTGACATTCATGGGCGGTTTCCCGTCTAGGGCGGCCGGGCTCTGCCCCCTTAATTTGTACCCCTAAATTCCAAAGTAATTCAAGTTTTTGTATGCCTTTAGGAAAAAATGATGCGCAAACACAGGCTGAGGGTTGCACTCACCTCAGCCCTGCTTGCTCGTTTTTTCTGAGGATTTGAAATGGCCTGTCCCTTCTCAGGATGTCTGCAACTAAATTTATTTGTAAGGCTGATGACCTTCCAGCCCTGAGGTCTGTGACATCATCAGCCCAGTAAAACCATAGCCTTCTAGGCTAAGCTCCGCCCCTGACCCATATTCACCAGAAATAGCGATGGCGCGGCTGGAAGCCCTACCCCATGGGGGACACTGGCGGGGCATAGATGACTGGGTGCAGGTGTGGGCCACAAGGATAGGAAATCTTTTCCGGGTTGGGGAGCTGCTCTCCTGTGAGGACTTTAGTAATGACTGGGGTATCCCACAGGGGCACTTCCTACTATATGGAGCAGTTACTGGGGCCATGAGGCGGCAAAGGGGGAACGGGCACGGCTGAACCGAATTGGCAGACCACCTATGAATACATATGCCTGTCCGGGGGAATTATCAAGGCGGTTGCAGGTCTTTATAGGGCAATAGGACGAGATGCCATACAACCACTGGACCGGCTGAAAAACCAGTGGGAGGGAGACATCGCCAGCCTGCTGGTGGACAAAGATTGGGAGAAGATACTCGAACGGGCAGCCAAGGTCTCCAGAAATGCCCGCTTTAATCTGATTCGTTTTTATACATTCCACCGGGTTTACTTAATCCCAGATGGTATTAACAGATATTTTGCTAGGGAGGACGCCCGATGCCCGAGATGCACTACTGTGGGAGCGACCTACATCCACATGATGTGGAGCTGTACTTCTTTAACACACTATTGGCAGGTAGTGACACAGGAGACGGCTCGGATCACGGAGAGGGTAATTCCATGCACACCGACACATGTACTGTTGAGTTTGTTTCCACACACTGCCAAAACCAGCACCACAGACAGGTTCCAGGACCTTGCCTTCGTCCTACCAAAGCGAGAAATCACTCATAACTGGAAAGACCCGAGGGGCCCCATTGTGCAAGGGTGGTAACGGGAGCTTGCGACATGGGTGGGGTGCAAGAGCAGGGTCCTCTTGAAACGTGGGACAAGGAATAGGCAAGGAGGAGCGAGCTAGAGCTTGGGAGGCTCTGGTGGGAGACATACAGCGAGATGGTCGGGCATCTCCCACTTCTACCCCCGAGAGACCATCACAACCAGAGCATCACTAGTGATCGAGGTGGGACAAAAAGGCTCAGGGTATCCCGGACAGGGAGGGACGTGAAACAGGCCCTCAAAGAAAAGAGTAGCTGCAGCGCAGGGAACACCCGCGAAGGGCTTCCGCAAATGGTCCGATTGGAGGGGGTAACCTTCTGCGCTCCAGGGGTACAATGGGGAGACAGCAGTGCGGGGAGGGAGGGGACTTAGTCATCTGTTTTTGATTCATTGGGGAAAGGAGGGGAGGGGGGCACACGAGGCCAATGTACCATTCTCGCCTCAGAACCAAGATTGGGCGAGGACATATTTGCCTAGTGCTTAAGGGGAATGCAGAATGGGGAATTGGACATACTGCTAACAATTAAAGTATGAATATCAAAATGTATGGTTGTCCAACTGATACTAAATGCCAATAAAGTTTGTTTAAAAATCAAAAAAAGCTTCGGCCCCTGATAACGTTACAGTGAAGTTAGGCCGGGGGGCTTCAGGTTGAAGCTCAGCAGCGGCAGGGGCTCACGTCAATCAGGGACTTTACCCTCACTCACCCCTCGTCATAGTGTGGTATAGGGCCAGTAAGCCTCGTGACCCTGTGATAGAGGTGGGCAAAAAGATACACCTGGGAAGTTGAGCACTTGCATGTGTGTGCATTGTCCCAGCACCAGTTTGAGGTTACTCTGCAGATTCTAGCAATGTGAGGAGAATCCCTCGTTGACCTGCACTTAAGAAGTGCACCTCTCAGTCACCTCCATATCCTGAGTGGACACAAACTGGCTGGGCCTGCGTTTCAGCTTCATCCAGTACCACCAGGAGCTCAGCCGAGACGCAGGAGCAGTCGCAGGTAGTAGGTGCACAAACGCGATTCAACTGGGCCCAGTTGAAGTGTTTACATTACTGAAAATTACCACAGGAGCTCAGTCAGTTATTCTAACTCTGTGTAGTGCTTCACTTGCTGATTGAAGGGAGCGCGTTGTGGATTCTGTGATTAGATCATTTTAAATTTCTTTCAGTAGTGCTCGGTTAACGCTCCAGTGTGAATTAAAAACAAATTAGCTAGCCAATTGAATCCCAGGCAAAACAGAGGTTCTAAGTAGTAAAATATGAAGTCAAAACTGGTAAAAATTCCTCCTGAAATACCTACTGATCCAGGGGTGGCTCCTCCGCCATGGCGGAGGAGAGTCGTCCCACTGCTTTCAAGAAGTGCGAGGAAGAAGAAACCTAAAATGATAACTTAGAAATGCAAATAGCTCCAACTTCAACCAATGATATGCCTGTTGCATTTTCAATGCTTGTTTACAGATGGGCCACAAGAATGCGAGCTAAACCTCAATATTGTCCCAATTGCCATGGTGAATGGCTGCACTTTTTGGGCTTTGTTCGGCGCCACCTTAGGAAACCTATCAGACCCAGACATTTCTGAAAACTAGACATCCAGGGGAGTCCAGGGTGGCAAGTCCTGCGTGGGTCCCATGATGGTTTCTTACCCACAATGTTCTGCTTATTTCAAACTGTGCCTAAAATCACACATTTTCTTCACATTACTGTGATGCAAACTTTCGGAATCAGCAGGAATCTACATTTCCTTCTGGCCAGAGTTCCCCCACTTGTTCCGATACAATTGCTGCCCCAGTTGTTTGGCCGGACCTCGTGCCAGTGACAGGAATGGATCAAACCAGGGTTAATGGGAGACTTTTCGGTTGTTGAATATCTGCCCGGTACGGAAAGCGCAAAGTACGTCAGTTGCTTTACATTGGGAAATTCACCTGGCAACTTGGAAAGAATGATTTGCAATGTCTGCTCAGTTTTGCAGAGTTACTGAAAGGTTCAAGGTGAAGGAAGTGGCCCGATTAGGGCCACCAGGGTCACTCACGACCACCTCTCAGCCTTCTATACAAATGAAGAGTTGGTCAGACAGTAAAGAATACAAACCAAGTATATTCTATTCAGATACACTTGAGCGGAGTCCAGTCTGACCAGCCTCCTGGGATTGCTGCAGAGTGACTGACTTCTGCAAACAGGGCGATACATTATGCAGAATTCAGAACCAATGCAGACACGCCCCGACTGGAACTTTCGATTTGGAGGCAGCTAGACAAAGAAGGTATAGAAGGATGAGTTTCGATCCGGAGACTGGGGACGCATTATTTTAATGCCTAGGTCGTTCAGCCTGTGCCTGTCGCTCTAAAGTTGGAAGCAGGCCTCTATCTAGTGGGAAAGGTATGCGCTAGTAAGAACAGTGTATTCATTAGTACAGCAAGGCCCAACCTTGGAGAAACAAAAACTACCACAGCTGCTTTCAGCAGAGGCAGCGAGGAAAAGTAGTTTAGATCATGGTTCAAAATGGCAGCTACACATAAAATGGTGCAGCAAATGCTTACTTAAGATGTACAATACATAAACAGCATAGCTTAAAGATCTTTATTCCAACAAAGGAAGTCAATGGGCTGGGTCTACACCAAATCCAGCTTCAGCAGCAGCTTACAGCGCCACTACAAATGGCCGACAGATGTCAGCATATGTCCTGGATGCGGGGTATAGGCAGGACCACTTGAGGTAGAAGGCAATGGATGACCAGATTATGTGGCAGAGTGAGGCTAGAAAAGGCAAATTGTGTGGTGTCATAGAACATAGCCTGTGGCAATAGACATTCATTTGCAGTTTTAACAAACATTAATTGGGTCTGGTTAAAAGGTCTCACCTCATTTGGTCCAGTTTAAGCCCCGGGAAGAGGAATCAGCAACTAAAAAGGTGTTCCATCAACATTGCAAAGTGTTTGTCACTCTGCAGGAAGGCATTGGGACAGATGGGGGTCTTTCATTTTTGAGCTGCTTGATGTAGAAACATTTCTAACCAATTTACTAATTATTTAGCGAGTCTCGGACTCGAATATGCAACTGCAATTGCAGGGGACCCGGCCACGGAGAACACAGAAACATTTAAGGTTAATGATAATGAGCTAATCCAACACGTGCAGTAAACTAGTTCAGCGTGCTACCAGCAAAGAGGTCGTGGGAGGGAGAAACCACAAGAAAGACCACAAAAGTTCACCAGCACAACCGCGATGGCGAGAGGTGGACCTGAACAGATTTTTCGAAATGAAACAGACCTCTAAGCAGACAGCAGGATTCGAACCATCGCCCGTTAGGCTGAGAATTTCAGACCAAATCGACTAGGCCTCAACCAGCATTCTAGTCTGAAAGCAGCCACCTCATTGGCTGCTAGACAGCAGCATTCAAGTACCGGCACGTGCAGTCTGTTGTAGGACTGAGGACGGACAAAGAGCATATATCTGAATTAACAAGCTGAGCTCTCCGTGTACCTCACGGACAGGTGGGCACCCTAGTTCGCCTTAAAAGTGCTGTGCAGCAGCAAAGGTACACGAAGCATCGCGTTACCGTTTTAAGAAACGAGCCATGCAAAACAAAGTAACTTAGGGCCAATTCGCAAAAGCATTTAGAAGTACCGGAAGGAGTACTGCATCAGTACGATTTCACATGCCTTTGTCAATAGTTCCGAAACGTTCAACTCCTTATTAGTGTAAGTGCCCAGAAGGCACATTCTTTTCTATTTGTACTAATTGTGTATGTATTTTCTCTGAATATTAACGTTTTCTTTCGATTTTAGATGTCTTAAGGCCAATTCATTGAAGCATACAAGAGTGCTTTTAACAGTACTAATTTACTCACTCCCATAAGCATTTGTGAACAGGCCGCTTGTTGTAATAGTAGGAAACTTCAATCCTGCATAGCAAAAATATTAAAACATGCACTGGCAAAGCCAATAGCTCTCTGCAAAGCGAGAGCTATTGGTGTTGTCAATGTCAAATGTCTGTTAGCCATGTGGTATAGCAGCATGGCTGAAAGTCGTGGAAAAAAGGGCTATGAAACGGCCAGCATTGGCCATGTCATAGATCTTTTTTGTCTGGCAGGAGGCGCGAGACAAGGAACACAACACATATTGAATACAACAGTCTTTTCAAGACAGCGCATGTGCTGTCAAGCCGAGACCTACAAACATCAGCTATCGCCCTTAATACACGCAAAGGCTCATGATTCCACATTAAAGCCATGGAGAAGGAGCATTGGTTGTGATAACGACCATCGTTTGTACAACGAGAACGTGACCGCAAATCACAGGCTCAGAGTTCATTTCCAAGTTTGTATTTATTATTAAAGCAGGCTTTTCCTGAGTAAACAGGACATGCCCCCGCATCCTCCACAGCCTGGCAATTAGCATGTTAATTAATTACATCAAATTGCTTTTAGATCACTATTAGGTGCGGACTGGTTCCCAGGTTTCATTTTTAACTGTTCTCGGCCTCGGGGACCACAACCTCTCCTGGGCAGGTCCTTAAAAATTAAAGGAAGGGGCTGCACAGTCCCCCTACTGGAGCCACTAACGGCCCTGGGGACCGCCACACCCTAGGGCCAGCTCCCTATGTCCTGGGATACCCACCCCCCCGGGACATAGCGGTTTGCTGTCGCTTGGCAGGAGCTTTCACAGCTCGCAAACAGTGAGTCCGCTTCCAACAGGTACGGGGAGGAAAACTGCCCACGCTTGCTGGGAGCAGAGTTTTCTTCTGTACAGCGGGCAGGAAACTAGATGACAGAATTGCTCCTAAACGAAGAGAGCAGCATTTCTTGCTGCTCTTTCTGCATGCAGGAGCAAGGCCGGCTCCTGCAAGCTGACAGGGAGCGCAGGGGGATTGGGGCTTACCCCATGGTCCTCAACATAGCAGACTGGGTGGCTTGGGTGGGCTCCGGGGAAATCAGGAGCATGAGGCTATGCCCCAGGGGATAATTTTTCCAGGCCCCAGATCCCCTGAGGCCAAAATCAGCCCAGAGAGGGCGGCCGCGCACCCCCCTCCCCTTTTAAAAAATTGGGGGGGGGATGTGGTGCAAAGGGCTAAAATCAACCTAGGTAGGTGGGCTGCACAGCCACCCTCCCCATTAATTATTGGCCGGGCCCCAGGGGATGGAGTCCCCAGGACAACATTGGCACGCCACTCCTTAATAATTTGTGACCAGGCCCCAGGTCCCCTGAGTCCAACATCGGCCCAGGGAGGGTGGGTGCACGGCCCCCCTCCCCAAAATTTGCCAGGCCCTGGGGGATGGTGTCCTGGGGCTAAAATAAATCCAGGGAGGGAGGGGGGGCTGTACAGTCCTCCTCAGCCATTAATTCTTGGCTCGGCCCCGGGGGGATAGGGTCCCCAGGGCTAACGTTTGCCGGGTAAGTGGGCCCCACCCCCTGCTTCTATAAAAGACAAAGCAAGTGTGTTTTCTCAGAAATTCCACATTGAAAGACTATCTGAAATACTTTGTGGAGGTGAATGCATTGTTGATCTATTGAAGCGCTAACTTTAGTGACTGTGAAGAGTGGGTTCTTTCTTGTCCTTACTAGGTTAGAGCAGAGTCCATGGTTCACCCTTTAATTACTATGAATATGCAAATCACTTGGTCCCGCCCACCTTAGTAGTATGCATTGGTCTTCCCACATTTTGTCAGAATGATGGACAGCTTAAGAGACAATCCTGCAACTATCTGCTGATTTTGGAGAGGCGTTCTGGAGGCCGAAGAATGAAGACATCTCCACCAAACAAAGAAGCACTTACTTAATATAGTTAAGAAGAACCACCCTTGTTTGGGCGTGATTTATCTCTTTGCAGTCTTGTTGTCTTCTATATAGGAATATTCATGTTATCACAGATTTCTGGATAAAGATGCATGAGGAAATATCACATTGCCAAAATGCACAGAAGGTCACTGGAGACATTACCTTGTGGTCCATTACTCATCTGTAGTGTAGAATACGGAATGGGGACACACACACACACACACACACAAACACACACACACACACACACACACACACGCACACGATTAGTCAAACACTCACATACTAACTCACAGATCCACTAAGACACTCATGCACCCACAGACACTCATAGACCCACACAGAAACTCACATACCCAGTCCCAGACCCGTACCACACAGACACTCACACCCACTCAAAGACCTAATCAGCCACTCACACACCCACTCGCCAACCTAGACAGCCACACACACTCATTGTTAAAAGTTTACAGTTAGAAAATAAAATGTAAAAAGCATTACAAATTCACTAGAAAAAGGTTAAAGGAACATCATAGTCAGGAAACAGACAAAAAAAACGTAGAAATTCACTAAATAAAAACAAAGGTTACAGGGACGTTATAGTTAAAATCAGATTTCACTTGTACAAAAAAAGTGAAATTCAACAGTTAATTGCTAACTATAACTTACACCCCTGCAATGCATTCCTTATTACCTCACATATTACATCACTCTTGACGTGGTAAATTACATCTAAATGAAAATCACTGATGGCATCATATACAGAACCCCTCACCCACACAACTACTCACAAGCCCATATCCACTAAAATACCAACACATTCATAGACCAAAGCACCCATACTGCCTCTCAGAACCACTCACACAACCATTTACATTCACACATCTATACAGCACTCGCGCATCTTCTCACTCACCCATACAGCCACCCACTAAGCCATACAGTCACTCACACAGTCAACCATTAACCCATACAGCTAGTCACACACATCCGCTCACACATGAATACACACAGTCACTCACATAATATATGTTAAGAAATGGAATTACTCATTAGTAGCTCACAATGTATACTAATTTAACTTCTGTGGTACCTTAGTATATAGGTTTAACATGCAGAAACCTTTAAAAACACTTAAAATCACTAGATGATGGCATCAGTGATGTCATTAGTGAGATCAACAGTGATGTCACTGACCATGTCCTGAGTGATGCAATATGTGAGGTCATAGGCAGGGCATAGCGGGGCGTAAATTATAGTTAGCTGAGGCAACTATAACTTATGTTTTTCACTGATTATCTATGAGTGAAATCGGAGTCGAACCAGAACGCCCTTGTAACCTTTGTTTTTTTGTTGGTGATGGTCTCTGTGGGCAGATCATGGCTGCCATTGTTCATTATATTAAGGGTATTTGTAGAGTGCAGGACCAGCGCCAGGAGAGTATCCTGGAGCGGACAGGCGGGGGTGAGTGGACAAGCAAGGGATGAGACTAGGTGAAGAGCCACAACGTCCATTTCTTGCAAAACTCAGGAATTGAGGAGGAGGAGGCTCTGATCTGCAAGGGTAGGTCATTCCAGGCTGAAGGAGTGAGGTAGGAGAACACCTATTCTACAAAGAGTAAATGCACAATGGGCCAAGTAGTGAGGCTGCTGAGAAACTGGACTGAGTGTGAACCTCCTTGTTAGCTGGTGTCTCAAATTCCTTGGATGAACCCCAGGCACAGGAGAGTAGCGCAACAGTTGGACTTACGGGCTATAGGCAACGACTCAGCAACAGGGTGGCGTGGCTCAGAGGTTCTTTGTTCCCTCAAACCGCTCTGAGAGGTGGAGTGTCCTTAGAGCCATTGGTGCCTCCTTGGAATACAGACATGGAGCAGCAAGTTAGCAGGCCTGGTGCATCACCCCTCAGGAGCTGCCTTAGCACTGGGAGGTTACCCAAGTCCTGGGTGGGTGTTTGCACCTTTGCTGGTAGTTACCCAGGTAGCATATGGAAATAGCACTGTGAGCTAGGAGTCTTGGCAACCCAGCCCTCCTCAGTTAGTCTGAAGGTGGCTATGGAAGGCCACCCGCTCAATAGAGACCAGCATGCCCCGCAGTGCCCTCGCATGAGAAGGTTCTTCATTTTCCACTAAACTCAAGGTGAGAGCCAATCCAGAAAGCCTCTGGGACCAGGAATGGGCAAACTGGTTGATACCAGCTTAAATAAAACCTAACAGAGGACCTCCTTGGTGTTATCCCAGTGTCACTACTCCAGCCCCTGATCATGTGTAAGGCCAGAGTGAGTGAGAGCCCCGCTTATTGAGTGTTCGTTGTATGTGTCCAGGCAGGGTCTGGATGGCCCCTTGTCATCCCCCGAAAGTGATATCCTGAATAAATTCCCCCGCTTTAGAAGCAGAACCAGCACCCGTATAATGTCATGTGTACCTTCCAATAAGAGTCTGTGCTGGCTGAAAGCACTATACTTGGTTGTTGTAGTTGTGTGGGGGGGTCAGAAAGCGGGTTAGACCGCGAGTGGGGCAGCATCCGTGGGACTCCTTGTTTCTGGTCCAGTCTACTTCACAAATCATTACTGCCAGGAATCCCAAACCAAAACCAACTGAAGCATACAGAGCCTACAACTCCCAGAATGCACTGATTTGTTACTTGAAAGTCTGGAACTGAAGCCAAGCAGCTTGATTTAGAGGATGGCATAGAGGTGGGCGAGCCAACAAATTAACAGGGATAGTTAAGTCAAGGGGCTGACTCTGATCTAACATGTGCACAAGCCGAGCCCTGAAAATGTTACTTTGCAAATTATCCAACAAACATCACATAGAATATGATAAAGTCTCTTCAAAATTAAAAGTGTCTTTCTCTACCATGTAGAAGCTTTGACATTAATACATCACATTATACCACTGCTCTGAAAAGTACTCATTAAAAGTGATGTTTTAAACATGAACCATTAGTGAACTAAGAAGGTAACACAGTTGTCATGCGCACATTGAATGTGGCCGAGATTATTATAGAGCAACATTATTGTCTATTAAATCAGACACAATAGGTTTTTGTACAACTAGCATTCTGAACTCCCATATTTTAAAGTGCTTTCATACAAGATAACGAAAGTAAAGGAGCTATGATAATCTAAAGCGTGCCTTACACACATATATATATGTTTTAATATAAACAATGGTCCCTCACAAAATGTATGGAAATAGAAGTTAATGTAGAAATCCAATGAGATCTATGTGGCTCTGTAAATGGTGGTGCATGCACTCCTGTGTTTAAACAGGGAAGTTCACAAAGTTCTGTGTGCAGATCTGGTATCGCTCACTGGTGCACGAGCGTCTCTATAATACACGACCCCTCAGTGCATGGCAATGTCTCCAAAGGATGGAGTAATCACATTCAAAATACTTTCCCGCGTATGGATTTCATCAATTGAATTTATTGTTTTTTCATAAATTCCTTTTTCTTAGTTTGTTGTAAGCAAACCCAAACCTGTTTTGATTCCACAGAGGAAAACATTTACTGAATAACAAAATAGTTTGGG
This sequence comes from Lissotriton vulgaris, assembly GCF_964263255.1. Classification (NCBI taxonomy): domain Eukaryota; kingdom Metazoa; phylum Chordata; class Amphibia; order Caudata; family Salamandridae; genus Lissotriton; species Lissotriton vulgaris. The sequence goes on from NC_141697.1 coordinate 1,215,070,825, forward strand.
TCCCAATTGGTCAGTCCCAATGCATTTCGGGCTCTAGGGGCCCTTCATCAGGGGAATATTCAGTATCTTTGTGAGTGAAGCACAAAAGGGCTGGGTTACCAACAATGTATAAATATAGTCAATAGCCGAGGTCGCCTTATGCGAATCTCCGGTCACCTGACGAAGCCCGCTTTCACTTTCTATTTGCCACGCTGCGTCTAACTGAGATGTTTTAAACACTGGCGTCCTTACAGAAAGTTGATTCAGACTATGGTAACTTCGGTAATCTTTGGTGTTTAACCACGCGGTGAGCGGTGAGCATTTGCTCAATTCTATGTATGTTTGTTTATTCTATGTATATATGTTTCTTGAATGTTCCATTTCGGACCCTCTAGGTCATGTTACGCGGATTACAGCAGGTTACTATTTTAGCTTAATATTCCATTGCTCGCCGTCAGCATGGGTACTTAGGAGCTCATTATGCGGCCAGACGTGCGGCGGTCCCACCAGCCTAATTAGGATGGGCACACCAGTATGGCGGGCACATCCTGGCCTGTTAACATTGCGGACGGTGCTGCTGGCTGCAGCACTGTTCGCAATAGTAAAATGCCACAATGTGCATTTCCGTGCACAACATGGCAGGCACCACGCGGTGCTTGCCACCTTGTGCATGGAAATGTAGGGGGGTACCATGGGTATCACCCCAGTGCACCTACACCCTCCCCCCACACAGAAGGGGTCCACAACGGGCCCCCAAACCCAATCCCTGCCAGCCTTTCCATGGCAGCATCGCCACCATGGAAAAGCCACTACCAGGACACATCCTAATATGGCGGACGGTGCCTGCTAGGTACCGCCACCATATTAGTGGCCCTGCTCCACCCGCCAGGCAATCGGCGTGGTTGCCACCGGCAAAAAAGCGGCGGACGTACTTTGTATCCGCCGCGATACTCACCGCCATCCTATTATGGTGGAGGGTAAATCCCAACGTGATGGTGGAACGATCGCCACCGCTGGCCCGATGGTGCCGATCGTTCCGCCATCGTAATGAGCCCCTTAGTCACTGAAGGCATACGCCGTATGTCTCAACCGGTTTAATGATTATTGTTTTTGCACTTCTTTCATTTGTCCCGGAGCTCTGTCACAGACACTGCATGGGGAGGTAGACTGCTTGGATCTCGGTTTACTGTAAACATACAGCACAGTGGGAAACGTTCATATTTAGTGGACCTGCTTGCCCTATATTATGGCAACACAGTTTATTAATTGAAGGGCATGTTACAGCTTGAACGCACAACCTTCATCATGCGTCAAGAGACTCTATGCTACGTCACCACCACGATAACTCCACTCCTACTCCTACCTCCCTCTGCATGAAAGAGGCATTTCCATTTTACTTTCTGTTTTAACTTCACTTTTTTGTTGAGTTGTGTTGAGTAATTTCTTGCTGGTTTTATTCATGTGCATATACTTTGCAAGTCTGTCATCACACGTGTGAAACAGTTTTTTTGCACAACGACCCACACACAATATAGACCATTTATACATTGTTGGTAACCCAGTCCTTTTGAGCTTCACTCACACAGATACTGAATATTTCCCTGATGAAGGGCCCCTAAAGCCTGAAATGCATTGGGACTGACCAATTAGGACCCAAACAATTTTGTTATCCAGTAAATAATTTTTTCCTCTGTGGAATCAAACAAGTTTTCTTACAACAAATTACGAAAGAGGAATTTATGAAAAAACAAGAAATTCAATTGATGACATCCATACACGTGAAAACGTTTTGAATGGAATTACTCCACTCATTTGGAGACATTGCTGTGCACTGAGGGGACGTCTCCCCTAAGGGGGACGCCGTTCTGATCTATATGGGTCTGCCCATCCGGGCAAAGAATCTTTAATACATATTAAAATAAAACAAACTGTAAATATTCAAGTGGGGGGACACACAACCTAAAAGGGAGAAAAAAAGGTTCAGGCATTTACAGACACTTGGGTTTGAAGTACATAATCTTCCAAGCAAATGTGTAAAGCAACATTGTAAGCACATTCCAATGAAAGAGACAATAATGATTGTGTCAAGGTGTGCTAATCCTGTGCTTAAAAACTTTACTGCAGAAATGGCAAAAGACTTTGTCCCTCTCTATCTCGACATGGATGGCACTGTGCTAATCCATTGCTTAAAGATTTTGATAGAAAAGCAGACATTTGAGGTGAGCAGATTCAGAGGGTCTCTGGTGTGGAGAATGCTCTATACTGGAGCTTCTTTCCACCTAAACTTGGGAACTACCCAGAGTTCACTGCTTCTTTTTTGTGTAATTTAGGAGTCACTCTATGCCTGAAAGGGTATTATTTTGACTTATACTGGGTGCTCCCTTGTGTCTGGACAAACCTAAACCTCTCTGAAGAGCTATAATGATAGAAAAACACTGTCAGGTGTTGCGTTTAAACATTTCAGGTTGGCATTTTACCAATTCAAAGCTTTAATCCTGTGCCTGGAGTGGTAAAAGGCTAAACCTATGCTTAAAAACTTTGCTGTAGAAATTACAAAAGACGTCCCTTTCTATCTCAGCCTGGACGGCCCTGTGCTAATCCTTTTCTTAAAGATTTTGATAGAAGAGCAGATATTTGAGGTGAGCAGATCTAAGAGTGTAACTGTTGTTGCAGGGTTATACAGGAGCTACTCTCCATGGGCATAGGAGACACTACATTGGGGGGGGGGGGGGCGAGGGGGCGGGGGGGGGGGACAAGGACAACCTTTTGGACTTTCCTGTGACCCGATTCAAATCAACTACGGTTTGAGAACTGTACACTCCGCTAAACGAATACAATTGCATAGTTTTGTAGTTAACCATTGATAAAGACAGGCATGTAGTCACAGTTTGCAAGTATGCTTTAATTGTTATTTACATTCACAAAGTAATTAGACCAAATGTGAAAAAACATGTTTTTGAATCCTACATCGTCATGCAACAAGCAAACAAAGGTGGGCCGAAAAAGGAAAAATAGACAGAATGCTCTTTGAGACATTCCTAAACCTCAAAATGATATTGGACTAATATTGGAGTGTATTGGAGACAGGCTACCAGCACACAGAGCTGTAAGAGCAGAGAAATGTCCACTTTGTAAAAGTGACAAATCTAAAATAGTAATATGAAATCCAACCTTACCAGTAAAGAGGATTTATCATTGTCATTCCAAAGATGCAAAACATGGTACAGATACTCCTTTCTAAACAGGAATAGCAGCTCAAAAGAGTATATTGGGGAATTCCCAATTGTAATCTATGAGAGGAGTAGGCCTCACAGAAGTGAAAAATAAATGTAGGTGTTTTTCACTACAAGGACATGCAAAACCTAAAAAGTACATATCCAACCTTTTAGCAACATAGCGCCCTACCCTATGGGCTACCTAGGGCCTACCTTAGGGGTGACTTATGTGCAATAAAAGAAAAGTTTAAGGGGTGGCAAGGGGTTTTTAACACCAAGTAAATGTAAATGTAAAGTAATGTAATGTACATGTAAATGTAATATAAATTGATACTTGTATAGCGCACTACTCACCCGCAAGGGTCTCATGGCGCTTGTACGTATACCGCTGTGGAACCCATCCTGGCTTTTCCTGTGAGGCATCCACTCCTGGGCACCCCAAGGTGGAGGCCAGGCATCCTTAGCGTTGTGGGGGCCGTTGTGGAGATTAAGCAAGCTATTGCCCAGAGTTGCAGAGTGGGACTCCATGATTGGAATAGGCACCGAGGCGAGAATTATCAGGTCCGTGGAATTTTTTGAGTCCAAGACCCACCAAGGCGGGGAATTGAACTCTGGTCCCGGGCTAGACCTCTGCATCAGGGTCTGCCGCTCCAATCATTGAACCACACTTCTCTAACAAGTTGCCATGGCAGTAAAATTGCACATACAGGCTCTGCAGTGGCTGGCCCGAGACATGTTTAAAGGGCTACTTTTATGGGTGGCACAATCCGTGCTGCAGACCCACTAATAGTATTTAACCTCATGCGCGCTAGCGGAATTCCGCTCCTGTGCTGAGATTTTTTAAATCGCACTTTACGTGACGAGCTGGGCTCGTCATCAGCGTGCGAGGAGGCTACGCCATGACGAGCCCAGCTCGTCATCAGCCTGGAAGGGGTTAATTTACAGGCCCTGGGTCTATGGAATACCACTGTACGGGGTCTTACAAGTAAATTAAACATGCCAGTTGTGTATACACCAATGTTACCATGTTTAGAGGGGAAGCACATGCAGTTTTGGCCCTGGTCAGCAGTGATAAAGTGCTCAGAGTCCGAAGGCCAAAAAAGAAAATCTGCAAAAGGAGGAGGTAAGCAGGCTAACATTTTGGAAGAAGACCACCCTAAGGCTGGCATGTTTAATAGTATGGTATAGGATTCTTTGTGTCTGAGAATTGAAGTAAGTTGTGTCCAATGTGGAAACCCCTGATTCAGCAGGGGCACAAGAAGGAGAGCAAGATTAGTTTCTCAAACACTGGAAGTGTATCACCTGCATTCTTGTGAATGGAGAGTGAATAAACCCTTAATGCATTGCAAAGTATACTACACAATAAAGAAACTTCTGTTGTCTAATAAATGAGAAGCGTTGTTGAAGATAGATGTGTGAGTGTAGAGTGCGCTCAAACCACATTATCTTGCACAAAAATATAAGAAGCCCTATGAGATGAATTTGCAATAAGAACTAGCCTTGTGTGGGATGCTCACAAATTAAATGTACAGTGTTTTTGTGAAAGAGAGATGCTTACCAATGTAAAAAGAACTGCTGTGCGAGACATGTGTGAGATGCTCACAGAAGATTGGTATAGTGACATATGCAGAATGAGGTGTGTGGCAAAGCTCCGATATGAGGTGTAAGTGACGAACACCAGAAATATAGTGTTTGTTGTGTGTGAACCTTACACATGAATGAAGTGGGTGGAAAGTCACAAATGAGTAATGCATGCAGTGCACTAAAGCACAAAAACTCCTTTATATGGGAGGCTCACAAAACTATAAAATGCTCAAAACAAGCAAATATGCCTCGTGCCAGGATTATTCAAGCCAAAATATTGAGCATTTAATTGAAACAATGATTGAAGGCATGGAGGCCTTGCTCAAGACTATGATGATTTATTTATACGTAACATTTGGAGAGTTGCATATAAATATTGAATTAATCTTTAGGGAATAGTTCTTGCTACCAAGAAAAAAGGTCAGATGGGCAGGATAACTTGGATAAGGAAAATCCTACAAGTCCGGAGGGCTAGGAAGAATTTGGAATTAGAATCCCATGGTGGGAGCACTTGTGAACCTAGAGTTAGGGAGCACTCCTTTGACACTAGCAACCCGAGTAGGGTAGTTCCTCCTTAAAAGCAGGGTGATGACATGCATAAGTGGATATTGGATTACTGTTTTAGAGAGGGCCTGTATAGTTCATAAGGTTCCCCTAGGCCAGTGGGCAGCTATCCAGTGGTTTCTCTTTGCTAACAAAGGTAGAGACAAGCCCCTGACTGTGAAGGAAGAAAATGCAGAAAATTGCAAAGTCTTGAAGAGTGCCCTCATAGATGGGTTTGGGTTAACCACTCAGCAATACAGTGTCAAGTTTAGGCACAAACAAAAGGCAAACACTCAAGACTGGGTAGATTTTGTAGATAGTGCTATTAAGGCTCTGGAATGCTGGCTTAATGGAAGTAATGTGCATGATTATGAGGGACTGCAATATTTACTTGTAAGGAAGCACATCTTTAGCAACTGTCAAAATCAGCAACTGCACCAGTACATGGTGGGCTCGGATCTGACCTCTCCCCAAGAATTAGGAAAGAAGGCAGGTGATTGGGTCTGCACCAGGCTGAAACAAACGTCTCATGGTAGTGTTGACCAGAAAACCAAGATTCTTCTAAGGACAAGAGAAAGGTGGGGAGAAATCTAAAGAAATGAAAGAGTCTTCTCAAGGTCCTCAAAAACCTTCCTCTGGGGAGGTCCCATTGCTTTTCCTCTTCTAACAAGAAACCTTGTTGCTATTTGTGTAAGGACAAAGGATGCTGATTGCTCTAAATCTAGCACCAATACTGCTACTACTCCTCCTAAATCCTCTAGTGCCCCAAGCAATAGCACTGGTAGCAGTAGTGCCCCCAAGAGTTCAGCTGGGTTAAGCTGGGTCAACCTTGGGTACTGAAGTGGGCTCTGGCCTAGTCAGGATACCCACTCAGGCTGTTTTAGTCTGTGGTGGTGGCACTGAGCTCGCCACCCTTATTGTAAATCCCACTAACTTGGTCAAATACAAACAAAAGCCTCTCATACATGGTCAAGGAGCTGTGGCATACAGGGACACAGGGCCAGTGTCACTATGGTGACAGAGAAACTTGTGTCTCCTGAAGAGATTCTACCAAGTGATCAATGCTAACAATACCAGGACAGATCATTTCATGGCAGTTGTCAATCTCAGCTGGGGAGGGGTAACTGACCTAAAGAGAGTTGTGACAACCACCGACCTACCTGTGGACGGTCTACGGGGCAATCATTTAGAAACCTCAGCCTGGTCTGAAGTGGAGTTCAGAACTCATGCAGAAATTATGAGAATTTCAGCCAGTGTCTTTGCTGTCACTAGGGCTATGGCCAAGAAGTTAGGCACTGAGGAAGCCCTGGATCCTGAAGAAATGGACCAGCCAGCTCCCAGGAGATGGAGCAAGAAGGATAAAGATGTGTCCTCCTCTCAGACTCCCAATGAGAATCAGCCTCCTGTAGGAGATGATCTCAGCACCTGTGAAGGAACTGTCCCAGAGGAGCTTGGGCCAGACAAGGCAGAGCAACTAGGGTCAGTGGTCCTTCAAGGGAAGACCTGAGCCTGGAGCAGAAGGCCTGCCCCTCTCTTGAACAACTCAGACATCAAGCTGCTGCTGAGGAAGCAGGGAATGTCAGTGGGTCCCACAGGATTTATTAGGAAGAAGGACCCCTGTTTTCTGGAAGTAGAGACCCCAAGCCTGGTGCCACCAGTAGGTTGGTCATGCCTCAAAAGTTCAGGGGTATCTTATTGACTCTGGTGCACAACATTCCCTTACAGAACATCTTGGGCAAAGCAAGACTTAGTGCAGGCTTGTCCCTCACTTTCTCTGGCCCCACGTGTGAAGACACCAAGGATTGTTGTCACTTGTGTCACCTGCCAAGCCTGAGGTAAGTCAGGTGGCACTACAAAGGCTCCCTTAAACCCACTACTAGTGGTTGGGGGTCCCTTTGAGAGGGTAGGGATCAACATTGTAGGCCCCTTAAACCCTCCAACAGCATCAGGACATAGTTTTATCTTAGTGGTGGTGGACCATGCCACTAGATATCCAGAGGCTATTCCTCTTAGGAACACTACAGCTCCTGTAGTGGCCAGGGCTCTCCTGGGAATCGTTTCCAGAGATGGGTTCCCTAAGGAGCTCTTTTCAGACAGAAGTACTAACTTCATGTCTAGCTACATCACTGTTATGTGGAAAGAGTGTGGTGTTAACTACAGGTTTACCACACCCTACCATCCACGGGGCAAGGGGGTTGTTGAAAGGTTCAACGCGACCCTCATAGGTATGATCGTGGGACTCCTAGAAAAGCGGAGTAAAAAATGGGATGTCTTACTACCTTGCCTTCTCTTTTCCTACAGAGATGTTCCTCAGAAGGGGGTGGGCTACAGCCCATTTGAGTTTTTGTTTGGACATCCAGTTAGAGGTCCATTATGTCTAGTCAAAGAAGGATAGGAGCAACCTCTCAAGCCTCCTAAACAGGACATAGTAGACTGTTCTGGGCCTGCGTTCTCACATGGCCGAGCATATGAAGAAGGCCAGCAAAAACCTTGAGGCCAGCCAGGAGCTATAGAAAGCTTGACATGACCAATAGGCTGTCCTTACTGTTTACCAGCCAGGACAAAAAAGGTGGGTGTTGGAGCCTGTGGACCCAGCTGCTCTCCAAGACAAGTGGAGTGGCCCGCAAACTATACTGGAAAAGAAAGGTGGGTCACCTACTTAGTTAACCTAGGTACTCCAAGAAGTCCCCATAGGGTAATTCATTTGATTTACCTGAAACCTTTTCTTGACAGGGCTGTCACGAGTGTGGGACAGGCGGAAGAGAGGGACCCTCTCCCCGATCTCCTCTCTCAGGACTCTGTTGAAGGATCAGTTGAAGGAGTAGTCTTGGCAGACAGCCTCAATGATCAACAGCAAGCTGATTGTAGACAGGCTCTCAGTTTTCTGGTTTCTTTACTCTGACACCCAGTCAAACCACCTGGTGTACCCATGAAGTGGACATAGGTGACAGCCTGCCTGTGAAGAACAAAATTTACACCGGCGGGATCCTGACAAGCACCTAATAGGTTTGAAACACGGGAACTTTTCCTTGATGAATGCTTGAATATAGGAGGCTCCCCCTTGCAGGGTCTAACAGATCATTTTAAGATGGCCAGATTTGCCAACCGGTAAGTAGGCCCGTAAGTACGGTTCTCCCACTGTTTCACAGCACACCATAGCATGTGTGCTGTTGTATCACTTATGTGGCTACTTTCACCTTTGTAGCCAACTCACTTGTGCTTACACAGTGGTCCTGAAGAAAGCCGTATGACTACACTAAATGGCTGAAACATGTTGACCCACACAACGGTTGTTGAAGTAATATTTTTTATCTAAACTATATTCTGTTACCAGTTTTTAACCTTGTCCTAAGACCCTTTGAATAAAGTTTTACAAGTGTGCATTCTTAGCGACATTTTTATTCTCACCACCTAGCACCTACCTCACTGCACACAAAAAAACACCTACTCCGCTATAGTCGGGCGTTGAAGCACAGCTGGATTGTACTCAACAGCCCGGCTGGGACCCTAATGATGAAGCATGCCACTAACTAGGTTGGTGGGTGAGGGGTCTTCTTACAAATCAATTGGATGCCTGTGGTCCATAACCTCACACTGAGTCGATAAAAAGTGGCAACACTCACCTATGAGTTTCGTCCACATTGTTTATAGTATAGCAAAATTTACAGACAGCCTGGCCGTGTCAGAGATTGCATCAGGACAGAGGTCCAAAATATGCCCGAGTTGGGAGTCATTGAGCCTTCAGATAGCCCTTGGGCTAGTCCTGTAGTCCTTGTACTAGAACCTCACACCCAGGATGGTGAGAGAGAGATGAGGCCTCAATGCAGTCATTGGGACTAATGCCCATCCAATTCCAAGGGCAGATGGACTGATTGATACTTTAGCCTTTGCCAAATATCTCAGTAATATTGACTTGACTGCTGGTTATTGGCATGTGGAAATAAAATTGACAATGGTGCCCCATCATTTCCCTGTATCTGCCTGACAGCCATTTTTCTATTCAGACAAGCACCAATTTGTGTGACATCCATTTTGTCTTCAGACCCACAAGCAAGACACCCTGCCTCTGGCACCCCCGTTCTTTGACCACACATTTCTGTGGTTCTGCCAATTCTAGAAATCAGCAGTAGATGGTTCCTGTTTTCTTAACTGTAAGACACCCAGCACCTGGCATCTTAGTTCATTGATCACCCCTTCCTGTGCTTCAGCCAATTCCCAGAACCAGCAGACAGTTCCTGTCTTAAGAAATAGTTCCTGTCCTTGACTGCAAGCCAGAGAGCAGATGGTCTCTGTTTTACACAAGATAGTTCCTCTTTTTGACTCTTGTGGTTCAGCCAATTCCCAGAACCAGCAAGATAGTTCCTGTTTTACACAAGATGGTTCCTGTTCTTGACTCTAAGCCAGAGATAAACCCCCGAATGAGTAAGGGCCTTCAACTGAAAGAGAACACATTTCCACACATCACATGCCCTCTCACGAGACACAAGACACGCCCCTACCTTGACACATCTGTTGGAAATTACTGCTTGTCACTTCCCTTTTTCTTGTCACTTCTCTTTTCTTCTTTTGCCTATTGACTGAAAACTGTATAAATATTCTGATGTATGAATAAAGCAGCAGACCACTCCTGTACCTGCTTGGTGCTGGAGCTCTCCCCTTAACTCGAGTTACTGGACCCTTTTTTTTGTACTCGAGCACCACGGACTCCTCTCCTTGCTTTGACTGAAATTATGATTATTAAGTATAGAAATTCTGAGATGAGGTAATATTGAATTAATTTACCACATTAATTGGCGCCTGAACAGGGATGTTCCTTTTTCCCCACGCGCCGGCGATATTGGACCTGGTACTGTCCCCTCCTGACCTTTGACGGACTTCAAAGTGCACAACGCGGGGAATTCCCGCTAACTCCCTCGAGGCAAAGAGAGGGACCAACTGCGGCCCGGCATCCACACGAGGCGGTGAGGAAAATTGCGGGGCGTCCTGAACCAGAGCCCAACCTGTGAAGAGACAAGTCCGAGGTTCTGCGAGTCCCACCTTAGAAGCTGAACGCATTTCAAAATCTTCAAGAGGCCTTCCAGTTATTTTCTTTCGGTGAGTACTGCTGAAAAGTATAAAGACGAACCCACAGCTTTTGTGGGTGCGGTAAAGATACATGTTTTTGTTGGTTTCTCACCTATCTTTGGTGAGGACTGCTAAACTAGTATAAAAGACGGACTCACCACTTTGTGGGTGCGGTAAAGATACATGTTTTTTGTTGGTTTCTCACTTATTTTGTGAGGACTGCTAAACTAGTATAAAAGACGGACTCACCACTTTCGTGGGTACGGTAAAGATATATGTTCTGTTTGTTTTTCTTTTTCTCTCAATTCTAAATCTTTGAAAAGTCTTGCCATCATGCCTATTTTCTCGAAAATACGTAAGATAGCAACCAAAAGGAGTATTCTTGAGAAGGAAATTCCCTTTCCTCCTCAGGATACTCCAGGACACTTCATGTATGCAAAACATGGTCTCGGTGCAATTATTTATGGTGATTTATGGGTGGATTATACTAAAGACCTAGAACACAGATAGAGATGGCCTGAAAATTGTACTTTTGACATGGAATGTATTATAAAATTTGAGAAACAGTTGTGGAAGAAAAAGGGAGTCAGCCAGTCACAAAGTGACTCGGTGGAATTATGGCGAAAAGACGCCCATAGGAGGCAACAGAAGGAATTGCATAAAGTTGAAAAGGGTAAGAGAATGTCAGAGCAGGCCAAGAAAGAACAGTTACAAGAAATAGGGAAAGAAGTAGTTAGTGAAAGGAATAAAAGGGAACAATCAGCCATTTCTACTGGTTTTTATCCTGTATTGCCATCTGCACCTGAAAACCTTAACATTGCACCACCTAAGACACAACCTACCGCCCCATCACCAGAGGATACTTTCACCAATTTCCTCTTAGATACTCCACCTCCATATGAGGTTCCAGTAATTCAACACCCTCTGCCTCCGCCACCCCTTTTACAACATAACACACCACCTCTCACTCTAGAAGGGGGTGCCGTAAGTCCAGACCCAGGTAAAACAATTCCCGACTGCCCCTATGATCCGACTCCGAGCAACACAGGGGAGGCGGGCCGAATAAGTAAAATACTTCATGACTCCTGGGATGAAATAAGACATCTACCAGCAATTGACACGTTTCTTCAAGCGGCCTCTGAGTTTCTTCGTACTGGAGAGAACTCACGAGCCATTAACGCTATGACTACAAGAAGATCACACCCTGTAAAAATGCACATGTATAGGTTCCTCCTTTGCTGTTTCATAAAACACATACAAGCAGATGAAAGAAATGTACCAGTTTCACTTTTTGACTTATTAGATTCTGCATCCGACCACACTTGCCTAGAACTTATAAATGATGCACAAGACAGGTTCACCCGTAAGGTGACCCGTATTCTGCAAAACTTGCAACAAATGAAGAGAATAAGAAACTGGAGGAGGAAATTACTGAACCTACTGAAAAAGTCCTACCCGTTCGTTCTTCCGCCCCTAATTCATGAACACCCCCGCCTACATTCCTCGAAGGTCACTCTGAACGGTCATCTCCAGATGAGTTATTTGAAAAAACATACAATGCATTAGACTACTGGTTAGACCAGGAACCTCCGCTTACACCGGAGGAGGAGGAAATAGCCAGAACTGCGACCCTATGGGTCTCTCAATATAAGATATATGACAATGATCTCATAGCCCAACTTTTTCTAGCATTACCACACTCACATCAAAGATTAGCAAGTCTCTACATGGTACAACACCTCATCACACTCAATGACACTCATTTTAAACATGATCCAAGACTCGAAGATTTTCTGTCTGACTGTGCTGATAACATGTTCCTCCACAATAGTTCAGTTTTTCTCAACACATTTATAGATTTTAGACAGAAATACCAGAAAACGACTGAATATAAATCTTTCAATAATACTTGTGGACCAATTAATAGACTTCCTCAAACACGCCAGTTCCCCATGAGAGAGGTCCACCCAAGAGCTGACACGAATGGCACGCTACAACGCGTTTTTATTTATGTACCCTTGACAAAACTTGAGTTACTAAGGATAAAAGAGATGGTTCCCTCCCACTCAAAGGATCCTACTGGATTCTTTAAAGAATTAGGAGATGTATTAATGATGGGAACATATACTCTTTCTGATATCACAGCAATTCTGAAATTATTGTTGCCATCGGGTATATATGACAAACTACGAGAAAAAAATTGGGAAGTAGCAGGTGAACACATTAGATGGACCGAACTTCACAATGACGAAAATACTAGAGTAGCAGGCCAAGGTATAGGAGACAGACTAAAAACACTTCCTGGCACTATTTTAAAGGTGCTACCACAGTTACTGACAGTGAAAAAGGAGGACTGGGATACAATTTCCTCCTGCAAATAGAAACATGGTGAATACATAGGAGATTATTACACCAGACTTGAAAAGTGTTTTGGGGTAAATAGCGGCCTTACGCCGACAAGCGAAGCTTACCCGCATCGGTTTGTTTCCAAATTAGTAGACGCCTTGCCCGCTATTAAGGAAAGAGTACTAAAAGTAGAAAGTACCTGGCAAGCACATACACCACCACAGGTGTTACAAATGCTACAATATCACCAAAATGGCAGTGCAGCTGACAACACTCGAAGCTGGCGCTACTCCACAATTACCCTGGACAGATGAACACATGCAAGCTTTTCAGTCTCTTAAAAAGGCTATGTATCAAGCCCCAGTGTTAGCAACACCTGATTACACCAAAGATTTTACCTTGTTTGTAACAGAAAACTCCGGTACAGCACTTTCAGTCCTGACCCAACTTCAAGCAGACATAGACCATGTGGTTATTTTTCAAGTACATTAGATCCAGTAGCACAAGCATTACCTGCATGTCTAAAATCAGTAGCAGCTACTGCACAAGCTATTAGACAAAGCAATGCTATTGTATTGGGACATCATCTGATAGTCCAGGTCCCACACGCTGTAGAACTTCTGCTAAACAGAACGCAAACACAGCATCTGACAATAGCCAGACTCACCGGATATGAGATGACGCTTTTTCAGCCACATATTGAGATTAGACGATGCAACATTTTAAACCCAGCAACACTGTTGCCACTGACCTCTCCTACTGAACAACTTCACGATTGTATTGACATAATTGATTTAGTTGCCAACCCCAGACCAGATTTACAAGATACTCCCCTTTCTAAGGCAGAAATGACACTTTTTGTTGATGGTTCTTGCATGAGACTCCCCACTGGAGAACTAGCAGCAGCCTATGCCGTCACAAATGGTACAAACACCTTGGAAGCACACAAGATAGAGATACTGTCGACACAAGCAGCCGAACTCATAGCACTAACACGAGCATGTCACTTAGCAAAAGGAAAATCAGTTAACATTTACACTGATTCACAGTACGCTTTCGGGGTTGTACACAACTTCGGCACATTGTGGGGAGAGAGGATATTCCTCACATCACATGGGTCTAAAATACAGCATGCTACACTCATCACTGCCCTCTTAGAGGCCAGTCAGTTACCAGCGAAAGTTGCAGTATTAAAGTGTAAAGCACACACAAAAGGAACCGATGAAATATCAAAAGGAAATGATTCCGCAGACCGTGCAGCCAAATTAGCAGCAAACACAGAATTGAATATACTACACCGCCAATATGCAATACGAGACCCCTTTTCTGACATCCAGGATGTCCAAAGTCACACCACACCACAGGAACTGCTAGAATGGAAGGAAAAAGGAGGGGTCCTTACAGATCAGGGTTGGATGACACCTGAAAGAGCAGTATGGTTTCTGCCTGATGCTATGGTACAGGTTATAATAAACACCATACATGGACCAGCGCATCTGGGAGAAAAAGCCATGTTAGACAGCATACAGAACATATGGCACAACAAACATTTGAGAGCTGCAGCCAAACAAAAAGTCAAAACGTGCATGATTTGTAATCAGTTCAACCCAGGTTAAGGCACAAAGGTGGAGCAGGGTGGATTCCAACCCCCTGACCATCCATTTGAAGTTCTCCAAATGGACTATATCCAGATGGAGAGATGTAGAGGTCACAAGTATGTGCTAGTTGTAGTATGTGCTCTGACCAGATGGACAGAAGCCTATCCCGTCCCAGATTATACTGCAACGACAACTGCTAAGCAACTAGTAAGAGAATATTTCCCGAGATATGGGTTGCCCCGCGTCATCTACTCAGACAACGGCCAGCCCTTCTCCTCTGAACTCATGAAGCAAGTGTCTATTCTGTTAGGGTACACTTGGAAATTTCACTGTGTAAGACATCCTCAAGCAGCAGGTCTAGTAGAGAGACACAACCAGACTTTGAAGACAAAATTGTCCAAGATATGTACAGACAAAGGCGTGGACTGGATGGTAGCCTTACCGGTTGCCCTTTTCTACATGCGTATGGTAGCACATTCCTGAACTGGTCTATCTCCATATGAGGTGGTCTTTGGCAGACCACCAAATATGTGGGGTACACCAATGCCTAAAATAATTACTGATGTAGACAGCAGAATATTGACTGATTACCTGGCTTCCTTGATGTCTGCACTCCAATCTTGTCGTTCACAGGTCGCTGCAGCCTTCCCTGACAAAACCGCCCCTGGAGAACACACCATCCGACCCGGCGACTGGGTGATGATAAGAAACTTCGACAGGACTAGTCCTCTTCAGCCCAGGTGGAAGACTCCGAAGCTCGCACTCCTAACCACGCGGACGGCGGTGAAGGTCCAAGGCAGGAAGGGCTGGCTACACGCGAGCCACTGCCGGAAATATTTTGGACAAAGAGACACTGTAGCCGGCGACACTGCCAACCCTAGTGACATTGTAACAGAACAATCTTTTGTACCTTTGGAACTGACCCCACAACAAGAATATAAATCATAGTTGAGGTCTGCCATCCGGACTCTGGCTAATTAAGTCCACTGGGCGCAGGTCCAGTGGTGAAGCGGTTGGAGCATGGGGATGGATTTAAACACCTTGACTATGTGGGAAAAAAGATAGAATGAAACGCAGAAACAAGAACATTAAGAACTTGCGTAGTGGTTCTATCATATGTTTAATGATATTGTTTTTCTTCATAACCATTATGACGTGTCTTGGTTGGATCCTCCACACAGTTTTTCCTCCAACACCACACACCTCTCATACACTCAACAGCACTCAGGAACACACATATCATGACCTACCCCCTCATGAACAAGCCCATAGACTAGCCTTGCAAAACAATACCTTTATACAGATGTTACACTACACTCATCAGGCAGCAATAGCACAAATTGCTGGATATGTGGCCGCCTCCCACCTCATCAGAAAAAGGGAGGGATGCCTCTTTTCCCCTTCCCATTTTCCTATAGTGGGACTTGTGAAGCCTGGTTCGCCCTAATAACAGCTGACGATACTACCCCCACCTCCTGCCCTCACGGAAATAATTCATGCAAGAATGGATGGCCTTGGGGGGACTTAAACAATGTACTTAATGCTGCCTGTTACCCAAATAAGGATGGAAATCCTCAGGCGACAGGTACAGTCCTAGAAAGTGAAGAATACAAGAAAGGGAACATGACCATGTCCTACAAGATGTTAAATACCAAACCTAAAAAGAATGCTGGTCCCCCTTCCATCTCGGTCTCACCAGTAAAAGGACACCTGTGCATCCAGAAACATGGCTCTGTTCCATTAGGGCACAGTGACTGTCATACTACTATAAGTTTTGAAGACAGAGGAAAGTCTTCATTTCTGGCATCTCGCCATACTTATTTCGTCTGTGGCCAAACGGCCTATGTGCCGCTGCCCTTGAACTGGGGGGGAACTTGCTATATAGCATTTCTGTTACCCCCTGTCTTTGTGGCCCCATCCACTTACCACCGAGACCTCCTGGTGCCCCATGTCAGACATAAAAGAGCGATCCATACCTCCTTGGTTGACCAAACAGAAACCTCATGGGAACAGTATACAGATTTTAACAAAGGGTTCTTCTTCTTTGTTGGCCCTGTACAGAACAGCAAGCTTATACGCAGGTTGACAAGGACCTTAGAGGCTGTTGTAAAACAGACGGCGTCTGCCCTGGGGAGCTTAACCCAGGAGCAGTCCGCCATACGATTGGTTACTCTCCAAAATCGCCTTGTCCTTGACATCATCCTGGCTGACAGAGGCGGAGCCTGTAAAATTATAGGCTCTAGCTGCTGTATATTTATTCCTGATAATTTCCCATCTGTATACACGGCCATAACAAAATTACACAAGATAGCCGTAAGTTTACATCAAGAACCTGGCACTTGGACGTGGTCTGATTGGTTCTGGAAGATAATATCGTCCTGGGGATGGCAACTGCTGTCAGCAGCAGGTATAATATTCCTGATAATTACTGGATGCTGCCTTTGCATCCAATGTGGTCCTGCCCTGTGCGGTCTATGCGCTGCAAACTGCATTCCTAAACCACTTGTCCAGCAGAGAGAAAGGGAAAGAATTATGCTACAAGAATGTATAGATGATCTCATGCAAATTGAGATATAATGTAGGTACACTCTGGGGCAAGGAGGGAATGTGGAAATAAAATTGACCCATCATTTCCCTGTTTCTGCCTGACAGCCATTTTTCTATTCAGACAAGCACCCATTTTGTGTGACATCCATTTTGTCTTCGGACCCACAACCAAGACACCCTGCCTCTGGCACCCCCGTTCATTGACCACACATTTCTGTGGTTCTGCCAATTCTGGGAACCAGCAGTAGATAGTTCCTGTTTTCTTAACTGTAAGACACCCTGCACCTGGCATCTTAGTTCATTGACCACCCCTTCCTGTGCTTCAGCCAATTCACAGAACCAGCAGACAGTCCCTGTCTTAAGAAATAGTTCATGTCCTTGACTGCAAGCCAGAGAGCAGATGGTCTCTGTTTTACACAAGATAGTTCCTCTTTTAGACTCTTGTGGTTCAGCCAATTCCCAGAACCAGCAAGATAGTTCCTGTTTTACACAAGATGGTTCCTGTTCTTGACTCTATGCCAGAGATAAACCCCCGAATGAGTAAGGGCCTTCAACTGAAAGAGAACACATTTCCACACATCACATGCCCTCTCATGAGACACAAGACACGCCCCTACCTTGACACATCTGTCGGAAATTACTGCTTGTCACTTCCCTTTTTCTTGTCACTTCTCTTTTCTTCTTTTGCCTATTGACTGAAAACTGTATAAACATTCTGATGTGTGAATAAAGCTTAAGACCACTCCTGTACCCGCTTGGTGCTGGAGCTCTCCCCTTAACTTGAGTTACTGGACCCTTTTTTTTGTACTCGAGCACCACAGACTCCTCTCCTTGCTTTGACTGAAATTATGATTATTAAGTATAGAAATTCTGAGATGAGGTAATATTTAATTAATTTACCACAGGCAATCAGACTCAATGAGGATGTCAAACCAAAAACAGCATTTTCAACCCCTAGTGGGCATTATCAATTTATTGTGATGACTTTTGATAGAAAAATACACCTGCCACATTTCAGAGGCTGGTGAATAAATTCTTAACAGGTCTGGAGGCCTATAGTGCAGCATACCTGCATTTACCGGTCAGAAGGCATTTGATAACTTGAAGGAAGCATGTGCTCAGCTCCAATTCTGCAGAGTCCTGACTACTCTAAACCATTCATTGTCCATACAGATGCTTCGGAGATAGGGATAGGTGCAGTTTGTCACAGCTTAATGCAGAGGGCAAGGATCAATGAGTAGCTTTTATAAGCAGAAAGTTGACCCTCAGGGAGAAGCGTTGGTCAGCTTCTGAGAGAGAGGCCTTTGCCTCTGCCTTTGCCTCTGCCTTTGCCTTTTTGTGGAAAAACAGTGGGAGTTTAAGGGGATGCGGGAAGTTTGGCGTAGTGCACTTACGTGTCACGGTCGTGTATACGCTTGACTCTCTAGGGAGACAAGAAATACGTGGTTAAGCGGGATGAATGCCCGACGTTAAACAAGATAATGCGGGTCTCTGTTGGAGCTCCAACTTACTTGGGACTGGATGAAAACAACAGCGACTGGTCGATTCTCCGATCGAGGGCTGAAGGGTTCACGGAGTGGCGGCGACGGCCGCCGGAATATGACACTACACGGAGTGTTTTTCCACTTAGTTCACGCCATCACATGGGTTTAATCAACGGGTACACCACCTGCTTGCTGTTATTGACAATGCCATTATATTTTGCATGCAATGTAAATGCATATGTTTTATCAGTTATAATTCGGAAGGTAAAAGCGTGTTTTTGTTTTCAGAACTCCTTGACAAAGGGCAACACAAGCCCGAAATGCATCGGAGTATCTCTTTGGAAACGTCTGTCTACACACCATCATAGTGATGGGATATACAAACTTTGAAATTTTGTGAATTAATGAACAAACAACTCTTTGCGAGATTGATGAATAAATAATCAACTGCTAAAAAGCAACATTGGAGTCTGTCTTGATCCGACGAACCACATTGTGTGCCCATATGCAAGGATGCGTTTACTCCCCATGTAACGCACACAACCAATTTTTACCTACGACGTACACGGACGGTTACGTCTCTTGCCGGAGCACCTTAAAACTATTTGTAAAATCATAAATTTACATAAGAAACTCAATCTAAACAATTGCTGTGCGCCACGCTACTTAGTTTTCGCTACGGGCATCAAGGACATCCGAAAGTCGTGGAGGAGTCACTCTCCTGCATCTGCAGGCACCGCAACAAAGCTGACCGGTCTGCTGTTTGTCATCCAATGGACTTTCCGAGGCCCAGCAACTTAGGTGGTGGTTCTACAGATCCCTAGAGGCCTGACCTGCCTACACTTCAATTTTGAGGACAGTATCCCTCATCAAAGCTGCTGGGACTAAACCCATGTGCACTGTGTTGACTTGCAGTTGCCAAGGCTTGTTGGCTCTGCACTCCAGAGATCTTTGGGCTACTAGAAGCTTCAGCCTCTAGCGCCTCATCCCTCAAAGATCAGCATCCTCTGCGCTGCGGGCCTCCATCTTTGGTGAGCTGCCTGAGGTCCTCTTGCGACTCCTGTGCCTTCCCCCTGTGGGTCCTCTTGAGGGTCTTCTTTTGCTTCAGTGGGCTCCCCTGCTTGCTCTGGGCCTGCTCTGACTCTCCTGCACATGGCGAGTCGCTTGGATCTTACTGGTCCCAATGTTTGCATCTTTTTGCTTTCCACACCAGTGGCTGCTACCAAGGCTTGTTGGTCCTCCCGCTAGACACCGACCACCTGAACACCGACACCCAATATGGACCAGCTCATGCATGGCTCCTGGTCTTCCTCAGCATCGCCTGGTCCTCACAGCTGCAGCAACAAGGTCACCATCTTCACTCTTGAACCTCCCAGCATCGGTGCTTCCGTGTCTCCTGGTCACTTCTGAGTGGCATAGACTCTCTTCCCCCTGCTTGCAGGTTCTCTTTTTCAAGAAACCTCTATTGTATTCCACCGGACTTCTTCACGTGCTTCTTCAGAGGCATCTTCTTTGAAGACTTCCATTGTCGTCTTCGGCAGGTTCCGACGTCACTTCACCCCTATGCACCCGGCTTCCATGGTGCCGGTAACCTGGTTCCTGGGGCATCCACAGATTTCGGTGACTCTCCAACCTCCCAACTTCCAGAGGGTTTCTTCAAGGTCCTCTGGTAAAGGTCCTTCTTCTGTAAAACTGCAACCACAACTTCTCCATTGACTTCCATCGGGCATGCAGCTGTGTTTGTACTCTGCACACAGCCCCTTGGGCTTCCTGGGTACTTAACTTGGGTAGTTCCTTGTGTCCCCATCTCCTATGAGTCTTCTGATCCAAGTCCAGTTCTCCTTGAAGTTTGCCTACCACTTTCTCAGTATATTGTTTGGTCTTTCCCTGGACACCAGGGTATATTTGTGCTACTTACCTAATTATTTTGAAGTATTCTGTGTGTATTGTAGGATATATACCAATTGGTTAGTGGTTGTATTGCATGATAAATAGCCTTATTTTTTATAAACACTGTGTGGTTCTTTTTCATCTAATCTACACTGTCGATTAAATGTGGTAAAACAAACTGCTTTACATTCCTTCAAGGTAAGCCTGAAGGCTGCTCTCGACAGCTACCACTTTGAAAGCTTTTTATGGTTATCAAAGACCACCAAAATCACCATAAGGGTTGCCTGGATCTGTGCAAGGCGAATCACTCCTGAGAATGTGCACCATATACTAAGCCAGCCTCCTACAACCACCAACACAAGTTCTCCAATATACTTCTGCCACCAGGGCACAAGTCCTAACCAAGCTAGGCAATATGTAAGTGACATCACAGTGCATGACAATGCACGTGACATCACAGCACATGACTTCACAGGAAGTGGTATCACAAACAATTACATCAAATTCTAAGACCTTGCATATGTTAAGAAGGTCTATCATGAGTACATTAGAGCTTATTACAATATTTAACAAATTAGAGTTTGCGTTGGAGTTGTGCAAAAAAAGTAATGCAACACCGGTGCAAGATATAGGTATCTGCTTATACATTTATTTATTAAAACTCTGCCAGAAAGGAATTGGCAACAAGGAGAAACGTGTCAGTATATCTGTTCTGCTTAACTGGTTACAAAGTCTGCATTTTAAAATATCTTATGGGGTTAAGGCACCTGGTGCATAGATCTTTATGTACCTAGTAAATCTCAGGAAATTATAAGAATGGCAAGATAACTCTGGAGGTTAATGCTCTTGCTGGAGAGACAGGTATTTGTCTAGTCCTAGTTTCGAATCAATATAGCATATAGGGTTAATATGTCTCACGCAATGCACATCATATGATATTCAGATGAAAGATTTTTTATTTTATGTAGATGGGTAAATTGGTTATTGCTTTTATCACAGAGATCCTTTACTGGCAATTCATAAATTGTAATCCTGTTAATATAGCACAGAGAATTATAAAGGAAAGGACATGTGAAACCTACACCTTGTAACCCTCACTTTCATATGTAACACATCCGGTAAATTGATTTACACACATATAGTTTATTGTAAATGTATAACGTGTATGTGTGATTTAAAGAGCCCCGACACCCTGGATTGGGTTGGGTAGCGCTATAAAAGAAATCAAAACAAAATAGTGATGTTTAAATTGATTTTTGTGTAAATATTTGGACAGACTAACATCTGACACAATGTACTGAGCAAGATGTGTGCTTAGACTATGGCTGATGCTAATTGTTCTTATGTTCCATGGCAAGGTCTGGGGGGATATATCCCCAGAGTCCCCCACACTTCCTACACCCATGCTGCTCGCCACCTAAACTTGGGAATGGGAACTACCCAGAGTTCTCGGATTCTTTTTTTTTATAGTTTATGTTACTCTATGCCTGAAAGAGTGTGTATACATATATATATATATATATATATATATATATATATATATATATATATTCATGGACATAGAAATAGGGCTAAATGTTGACGCTGCACTGACTAGTGCTAACATTTAGTCCTCTTTTTGTGTCAATGGCTGTCCCGATTTTTTGTTCTGAATATCTGGTCATCCTAGGCAAGTCTGGGGACCGCACAAAGATCCACCAGGAAACTTGTGGTAATCCTCCACCAAAAGTTAAATTCAGTGGCTCAAGCGTGCAGGTAAACATTTCCAAGATTATTAACGACACTAGAATTGTGGGTATTAAAAATGTACAATTCATTTTGGGGCACATTTCCAGGACACAGGTGGTGGCAGACATTCTACTTCTGGCACTAGAGGGATACTGGGCACAAAAGATACTTGAGAAAAGAAGGTGAATTTTCCAGTAACGGAAATGGCCAAGAAAGACCCCAAAGACGGACAGAAAGAAATCCCACCAGCAAAACCTGATCGTGCATGCCAACCTGATCAAGCATGCCAATAGACCCGATTCTGGCGGGAGACTCCCGATTTCTGATGCCAAACAATGGCTTTTTATTGGTGTGGCTGTCTCCTGCCTCACATTGCCTCTACTTAAATATGTCAGTGGGGTACATACAGTCTCCCGATAATGTTTTTTTAAATGTCCCACTTTCCTCTTCTAATGTACATGTATGCCTGGCGGATGTCCCACTGATAGGTTACCGTCTGGCAGAATCGTCACGCTGTACGCTAAGAAACAGAATGGAATCTTACGAGTGAGTGGATATGCACGTAGCGCCCACTCGATCGCCTCGAAGCACTTACGAGTATTCGCGGTGGTGGATCGATCGCTGCCACAACAAGGCAGTCTCGCACGTGCACAGCAGTGTGCCGAAAACCAGGCAGTGGGGACAGCGGTCCGCGTCTGCTTTCCTTTCCTTCTGACCTTTTCTAAGGCTACTACTTTCTGACTCGGCATGGCTCGCTTATTTGTGGCTGGGGTGTTTTGTAAGTGACATGTGACCGTCCGAAGTCACGTGACCGTTTCGGGTACTCCTGGCTTTCTGGAGCCAGCTGTCAGTGTTTTGTGTATTCCGACTTGCCATCAAAGTCGTATTCTGAGAATCGTGAAACTACAGGTCCCAGAATGCAAAGTTCTTTCGCTCAGGCGCTGAAAAGGATAGCGGAGTCTTGCAGACTGCATGGAGATTAGGCAGCAGTTGCGTAAAAAAACATGCTTTGTTCCAGGACTAAATGATATGTAAATTGCAAAAGGAAAACCCGCCCAATTTCAACACAGATTGAGGCGTGATAGGAACGGGGGAGGACAAACGGCAGGCCACGCGGGACAAATAAAGTTTACTTTCGGCGTTCTGTACCTGAGTCGCAGCTTCCTTCCTCTCGGCGCGCGGAGAGTGTTATCACCTTTGTGACAAGAACTCCAGGACGTGGAAAGGACCTTCCCGCTCCTCCCAAGCCTGTCCCACGCTCGCGGACTTAAAGGGCCAATGCTGCCCTGGAATCTTTCCAGCAGAGCCTGTTTTATTGCTCCCAAGCGCCTCGCCCTTCACGGGCCGAGCAGGCGGCGCTCCATGCCACGTGCGGGCCTGGCCTTTCAGACACAAGAAAACGGACCAGTTTCACTGTTCTCGAATTAACTGTGAACTGGACTTGGAGCGTTCAGAATGCAAGGTGTAGCTGGCTACAAAAGCAGGAAAGACACATCCTAGGCTCCTGAAACACACCAAAGGGGAGGCTGCTTGCGATAAGTTTAATCACTGGCAATAGCTCGGGGTAGCATTCCAATCCATAGTTTTTTCGTCACTAGGCCACCTCAGATTAGACCTAGCCATATGCAAATCAGCCTTCACCCTGCTCCTAGTGGTAACAGTCCAACCCGAACTGTCAAGCCTGGCCCACCCTGAAACAGAACACAACCAAGCCAGGACCGGTTTTGGGCTAGTTATGGGCTCATCCGTTGAGTACAGCTCTGTCCCAGTGATAGTGATTTTGTGACCCACGTCTTGGCATGGTGTGCCACTTAGGGACAGTAGTGAAGTATCCATCAAGGAGCGAGGCAGACAACAAAGTAGCAGTGATGAAGATGATTTATTTTAGAGAAGAGATAGCGTTAACCAGAGCCCACGCCAACCGCTGCACAGGAATAACTGGAATGCCTGGGCACAGGATTCCACATTCCAATGCATGCGGCGAGGTGAGCACAGCAGGGAGAGCGAGGAAGCACGAGGATACAACACATCCTCCTTTCTAGAAAAGAAAGAATTAATCTTAACAGAATGTACATACAGGCAAAGTAATAAATGCAGACATATAACATTGAGATCAATCTGGAAAGGAAAAGGTTATTTACCAACAATGTAATCTTTATGCAACACAGGAGGTTTCCTCGGACGGGAGGAAATTGGATGAGAGGAGTGGAGGGGAGTGGACCCAATAGAAGGTGGAGAAACAGGAGTATGACTTGAATTGAAACCAGTAGAAAAAGTCCTAGTGTGGTTGGGAGCACAAGAACTGCTAAGAGAAAGAGGAACTTTGACAACCTTAGAAAGGCTCCACACATTGCCGTCTGACAACTCCACAACCTGCTTACCCACTCTAACAACTAACAACGGGTCAGAAAAACGTGAAACACCAGATCTAAGAAAGCCAGACTTTCTCACACGTACCCAATCACCGACCTTACAGGGATTGCTGGAAAAGGAAGGCACTAAAGGGGAACGACGACTAGCACACTTGCCCTTGACAAGGTCATGCATCCAGGGTTGGCTCAAATTACACACACCTTTCCTCCCCCGCATTATTTCAAAAGGAGAAAGTTCACCATAGGCCTTAGGTGTATTCCGATAGCTCCACAAAAGCTTTCTAATAGCCTCGTAACAATTCTCACCATTGCACACAGCTAGTTGTAGACCTTCTTTGAGCACCCTGATCCATCTTTCAACCATGCCATTCCCTTGAGGGTAATAAACAGAGGAACGTTTGTGTCGAATACCATGATTGCTACAGAAAAATTTCATCTCGGAAGAAGTAAACTGAGGGCCATTATCAGAGAGCAAGGAAGAGGGAAAACCTTCTTTTTCAAAAATCGAATTTAGGAAATCGATAACCACCCTAGAAGATACAACAGAAACGAACTGAACTTCTGGCCAACTAGAGAACTGGTCTATCAAGACAATGGCGTACACAGGACCCTGACCAAAAGACATAGGACCAGCAATGTCTACAGAAACGCATTCCCATGGTTTTGACGGTCTTGAGATGGGATCGTGGAGGTACTTAACAGGCTTTTGAGATTTGTCACTCACACAACATTCAACACACGATCGTACTTTTCTCTCGATCAGTTTGTCGACTCCAGGCCACCAAAATTCACTCCTAATCCTTTTTTTCATATTGGACATGCCTGGATGACCCTCATGAGCCATGTCCAAAACAGTGTTTCTTAAGTTCTGAGGAACTACTAACAGTAAACCTCTCAAGAGGGTTTCTCCTTGGACTGAGAGTTCAGGAGCCACATGAGAATAAGGCAAAACATTAGGGGATAGACTATTTTTAGGAGGCCAACCATTTTTGACAAAAGATATGACATCTAAATAAACTTGGTCACCGGCACAAGCAGAATTCCAAACATCTTCACTAATGCATCCATTGGATACCTCACAAATAGATACAACTTTGTCAGGGTCATCATCAGGTGCAACAAGATTATCATCATCGATGGGAAGTCTAGAAAGAAAGTCAGCAAGGACATTCTTAGCACCGGGAATGTACTCAAGAGAAAAATGAAAATCTTGAAGTTTATACTGCCACCTAGCAATTCTAGAGGTGGCTTTACCGCAACCTTTGGTTGTGAAAAGATCTACAAGGGGCCGATGGTCTGAGCGTACTACAAAGTCAGTGCCATATACATATCTACGAAAGTATTCAATACCCCACCAGCAGGCTAATGTCTCCTTCTCAAGAGTGGAATATTTCGTCTCAGCACCCCGTAAAGGCCTTGATGCAAAAGCAATGGTAACAAGACCTCTGTGTTGCTTTTGCATCAGAACCGCACCAATGCCAACATTGCTGGCGTCAGTAACAATAAAGGATTTACAATTAGTGTCGAAAGGTGCCAAAGCAGGAGCAGAAATGATACATTTTTTGATAAAATTGAATTGACATTTACAGTTATCGTCCCAAACAAATTCCTGATGGTTCTTCATTAAGTTGCGAAGGTGAGATGTTTTATCAGAAAAAGATGGAATGAATTTGGCATAATACTCGGCTAAACCGAGGAAAGATCTCAGTTGATCTTTGTTGACAGGTTCAGGTGCATTTTCAATTGCTTTGACCAGACTGAATTTGGGAGAAATGCCTTGTTTGCTAATGGAATGACCAAGATAATCTACAGAATTTTTTCCAAATTTGCACTTTTCTTTGGTGAGAGTGAGACCGTTGTCCTGAAGGATGGAAAGAACTTTAAACAAAACTTCAGAATGTTCACGTTCGTCCTTACCAAAAACAAGGATGTCGTCCTGAAAATATAACACATTGGGTACATTCTTAAACATGTTGTGCATTACGCGCTGAAACACTGAGGATGCGGACACTAACCCAAAAGGCATTCTTTTATAACGGTATGCACCCTCAGTGGTAATGAACGAAGTCAAATGTCTACTATCATCATGAAGAGCAATCTGGTGATATGCGTTAGATAAATCCAATGTGGTGAAAATGGATGCATCCTTCAGCTTAGCAAACATTTCACCAATATTGGGTAAAGGATGCCTATCCACCCACACGCTTGAATTTAAATCGCGCATATCAACACATAAACGAATTTTACCGTTAGGCTTGTGGGCAACAACTACTGGCGAAAGCCACTCGGAGGATTCAATTTCCTCAATTACATCTAAGTCACATAACCTTTGAAGCTCAACTTTTACAGATTCACGTAAGGCTAAAGGTATGTTGCGTACCTTATGTACTTTTGGAACAGCATTGTGCTTGAGAATAATTTTATGTTTGAAATTTTTGAGTAAACCCAAGGTAGGGGAAAAAACTTGAGGAAAGATAGTTTCCCATTTGTTGTCAGGAACCACATCAATAGAATTGATGAAGTCAGAATACCCTAAAACTTGATCAGGGTGATTGGGATCAAGTTTTATCATCAATTCTCTTTGTTGTGGCCAACCAAGTAAACATGACCCATCTTTGGCAACATAAACCTTAGCCTGAATCGATTTGCCCTTGAACGATAAAGTGGATGGAAAATATCCAAATACATCGATAGGTTTTTTCCCATATCCCCTTAATTTTATGTCAGAGGGAAATAATGAAACAACATCAGGAAATTCATTTAGTAACACGTCATCGCCTATTAAAGTATACTTTGCACCAGAGTCGGCCATGACTTTTATCGACTTGGACCCAATTTGAAGCATACAGAAGGGTGAGTCTTTCTTTTCCCCTCCAACTTCGTAGACAGTACAGATGTCGTCGTATTCATCGTCATCAATGTCCACAGGTTGGACTTCAGAGAACCTGGGGCGTCTGGGGTCAGAACTAGAATATCTTGACTTGTTGCGATTCTTACACATCCTAGAGAAATGGCCTCTAGACTTACAATAGTTGCAAAATTGTCCAATAGCGGGACACCTCTTATCCGTAGCTACATGGCCGGGAAAACCACATTTGAAACAGATAACATCTTTTCTGAAGTTTTGATGAGATGTAGAAGTGAACACAGGTTTGTTGGAAGCAAAAGAGGTTGGATTCTTTTTGACATTTTGGACAACTGATATAGTTTGATTTTCCAAAGGAAGTTCTTTAGATTTCTTTTCAGATAGTTCTTTTATTCCAAGCTTCATATCCTCAAATCGGTGAGCGATGTCAATTGCTTTTGAAAGGGATAGATCCTTCGCGTCAAGTAACTTTTCTTGAAGTTTCACATCAGAGACGTTGTGCACGAGTTGGTCCCTTAGCATTTGATCTTGAAATTGTTGATAGTTGCACTTGGCTGCAAGGATCCTTAAATCTTTGATAAAGGAATCAACTGGTTCCACTGGAAGTTGTTTTCGGCTAAGGAACTTGTGACGTGCCACGACTTCATTAACTTTCTTTATGAATTGTTTGTCAAGTTGCATAATTGCATTTTCGTAGACATCCGCTTCTTCTTCCTCTTCATCGTCTACTGTGATAGGAGGGAGATGAGAGAGTATTTGTCTCCCTTCTGCGCCGAGTGAATGTTTAAGAATTGCGAATTTGCGTTTGTCTGTGAAATTCTCGCCTCCTATAGCTTCAAGATAGGCCTCAAATCCTTCACGCCATTGTTTCCATTCCAATGGTGGTTCACCGGGGCTTGCCAAAAATGGCGGAGGAGCATTAAAGCTCTCCATAGAGATGTAAAGAATATGACAAGAAAAAAAAAAAAAATAGAGAAAGAATTCCAATAGCGTGTAAAAAAAAAAAAAAAAAAATTATTTCACTTGGACATTGTGATGTGATAAATATGGTGAACCATTCCTTGAAGAGAAAATGAGTAAAGATTTTCTGTCGTCACAATGGCAGCTAGAGCAATTTCCTTGAAGAAACCCTTTGTGATGTCACAATAGCAGCATGTGGAGCGCTGACGCTGTCCGATTGCCAGTGCTGAGAGATTGGAATGCTGAGAACGAGGTGCGCGTGAACTTGCTCGCGCTGAACTACGAAGGCGCGTGGTGGAGCGCACGCGTCAATTAGTACAGTCAAAATCAAACGAAAGTCATTGAAATTGAAAATAATCTCACCGCTTGGGTTGAAGAAAGCGGGATTTTCACAAAATGAGCGTTGCTACGGCAATGAAGGCTCGGAAGAGGTAGACGAAGAAATTCAACACCCTCGAACAGCAACGGTAATCGTGGTCCGGGAAAACCGGGGCTGCAGGCTCTGGAGTCGCGTAGGTTCGTTCACCTCAAGTCGCCAGTGAAGTATCCATCAAGGAGCGAGGCAGACAACAAAGTAGCAGTGATGAAGATGATTTATTTTAGAGAAGAGATAGCGTTAACCAGAGCCCACGCCAACCGCTGCACAGGAATAACTGGAATGCCTGGGCACAGGATTCCACATTCCAATGCATGCGGCGAGGTGAGCACAGCAGGGAGAGCGAGGAAGCACGAGGATACAACAAGTAGCGGCCCATGGAAGGAGTTCCGTGGGGTCTGTCAGGTGGGACGGGGGAGGGGCATAGTGGGGGGTAGTAAACACTAATATGGATGAACGGAGGTATGTAAACAATTGAATAAAGTAATTTAATTTCGTTGCGCGTGCTACATCGCAAAATGGGATGCAGTGCGCGCAACGAAATTCGTTTGATGTATTTAATTGTTAACTTACCTCCGTCCATCCATATTCTGGTGTTTACTACCCCCCATCCTGCTCCTCCCCCGCCCCGCCTGACTGCCCCACGAAACTCCCTCAACTGGCCACTACTGCTTAGGGAATACATGAAACACACAAAAGATGATGGGAGGTTGATTTCCAAGCCAGGTCCTCCTTGAATCAGAACACAAGCAAACCATAACTGGGGCGAAAGCAGCCATGGGTTGTTTGTGCTCCGGTTCAGGGAGGAGCTGTCTTGGCAGTTCGGGCTGGACTGTGCCCATGAGGAGCAGGGGCAAGACTGATTTGCATACGGATGGGCCCAAACTGAGCTGGCGTGGTGAGCAAAAGAACGATAGGTTGGGATGTTACCCTGAGCGATTGCCAGTGGTTAGACTTCTTGCAAGCATCTCGCCGATCACCTTTTGTGCTTTACATTAAAGACACAGTCATGTTTACTGTGGGGACTGAGGCGCAAGCGTCTGGGATACCATTTTGTTCACTTCCCTTTGCTTAGTGTATAGAGGCGTATGGGCCTGGGTGCAACTCTAACTCCCTCCACCCAGTAACGGATACAAAACAACAAACCCAACAAACATAGAACATGGCATCTACAGGGTCAGAAGTCCAAAATCTGACGGTATTAGCTTATTGCACACAATGTCCTTAAAGGCCCCCGGTTGAGGTCACAGGTTGTATTGACCATATTCACACGGCAGCCCAGCCAAGTTTCCCAGGTCCATGCCTGATGTGCCGCTCCAGTCCAGGTTTTTTTTTTACTTCTGATACGTAAAGTCTTGTTTACCTCCATTATAAGACAGGACAACAAAAAAGCAAACCTGGACTGGAGCAGCCCATCACGCGTGGACCTAGGAAG
The DNA here is from genome assembly GCF_964263255.1 of Lissotriton vulgaris. Classification (NCBI taxonomy): domain Eukaryota; kingdom Metazoa; phylum Chordata; class Amphibia; order Caudata; family Salamandridae; genus Lissotriton; species Lissotriton vulgaris. Next base: position 1,215,100,812 of record NC_141697.1, read on the forward strand.
CTCCACAGCCAAGCAGAGGCCAGCTGACTACATTATGAGTGGTGGCAGCACCCCCTCTGAGCGGCTCTCTGGCATGGAGGTGCTCTCCAGGGGTGCGGCATTGGTTTGTGTGTTTACTGGTCCTTTTGTGGATGAAATGGTTAGACAGTTTTATGCAACATTTGTGAAGAATTACTCTACTAATGTAGAACTGCTGAGAACTATTCTCAAACCAATCTCAAATTCACATAAGAAGGAAAACAGAAAGAGGCATTTATTTCACGCTTGGACAGTATTGTCCCCACTTACCAGTCATCTTTAATATCCTTATGTCCCTCACCTTCCTGGCAGTCATTACTTGTGAGGTGAACTCACCTCAGACATGAGAACGAACAGGAAGTGAAAAGTGAAACTCTGCCCGCCCAATGGGTGTTAGAAGACCAAACCTGCCTAAAGAACCTCCTGTCCATATCAAGCCACTGACGTCCAGTGTATCTGGTGGGTAGGGGGTTGTAATGACCATGACAAGGCAGAGTAGGAATAGAACACTGAAGGTTACTGGTAAGAGACCAGACATTATCCCTACATCCCTCATTATCGCCCTAGTCATAACTTTTAAGGTATATCAAAGTTTTACTGGCCTTCGTAAGACCAAGAATAAAATAACCCAGGTGTAATGTTCATTCAGCACAAATCTTTAATTCTTACCAAATCACTAGTTTAGTACTGAACTTAACCCCTTCGCCATGGGGGTAATTCTTCCACGGTGTGGGAAGAGGGGGGCCGCGGCACCGCTGTGCACGTAACAAGGCCAGCTCATCATGAGGCACAGTGGGGCTGTGCTCATAACGAGCTGGGCTCGTCACGACTCCGCCCACTGATTGATTCTCCTGCACAGGCGGGGAATCAATTGCGCGTGGGCGGACCGCGACCGTTATGACGAGCCCAGCTCAACTGTGCCTCATGACGAGCTTGGCTCGTCATACGCATGGAAAGCATTCAAAATAGAGGGGGAGACAGAGAGGTTCGTCCTCCTACTGATAATAAACCAAAACACATAGAGCCCTCAGTTTTCTGCGAAATAACCTTCTACAAGATGAAGAAAACACACTTGTTTTCTTACATAACCCTCTCCCACCAGGGTTGCCCCTTGGTGGCATGCTTCATCATTGGGTCCATCCCGATCCGCTGCGGGACAAGCCGTGCTGTGGCCTACAAGTTACGTGGGAGCATTAACATATGTATTCATATGTAAATAAGGTATGTGTCTCATGTTTATTTTTATGTTTGTTGTACTATATATTGTATGTCAGAAGATATACTGATTTTACTAGAAGTGGTCACCACTATTTTGTAGCATAATTAGTTCACTAGTTAAGACACAATAAGGTGGCGTTCAGAATGAGCAGCATGTACTTGGAGTCATTTTTAGGTCTCGCCCTGGCGAAAGCGCACTCTCGCCGCGAGAACTATAGCTGTCGGCTCAGCCGACAACGAGGGGAGACAAGAGCTGGCCATGCGCCCAGCATCGTCAATGGGAGAGGGAGAGACAAGAGCTGGCCACGCGCGCATGGGATTGGGTCGTGTACGTGAGTCAGTCTCGGAGCTGCCGATGTGCACGCTCACGGCGACGTCTCCGCCTCGCGCCACAGCCCCACGATGAAGGTGACGTCAGTGAACGCTCGCCGTCTCCTGTGGCTGCTGCGCACGGCCCCGGTCAGCAGCTGCTGCTCCTGGACTGCCGGCACCTTCGGGTAAAGTTCGCGCTATATAAAATCTGTCTCCGACATTGATGTCACAAAAAAGCAAAAGGAACGAACCGCGTGAACTGGGCCATAATGTGCATGTTGACTGACTAAGCTGCCACGGGTGCCATGTTTAGGGAATGGCGCATCACAACCAACAAATAAATATTGCTGTAATCAGAGGGTGAACAGCAGGTCATTAGCAGAAATGTGACTGGGAGGCTAGCAGAGGGGCGGCCAGGACACTGCAAACACCGCTGGTAGCGCTTCAGGCTCAGTTGTGACACTGCTCTGCTCTCAGCAGATGGGCACACTGCGAGTTGTACCAACAGAGTTCCGAGTTGTGTTTCCTCAGCGATGCCTAGTTCTGATAGGTGCTGCCTGGCAGTTAATTTCTGAGCCCCCTCGCCCCAGGTGCATATTATATCTCATTGGCCACTAAGATCTGAATGCTGCTGATGTTTGCTTTTATTAAAGAAGCTAATCATATAATCAGTTCCCATATATTTGTGCTAGGCATGCTGCAGCGTTCAGTGCACAGCACAGTGAGCCGGTCGAGTGCCCCTTATGGCCCCTGGAACCCGAGTGCAGGGCAGCGGAGATAGAAGAAGCCAACCAACCAACAACGGCTCTCCATCACCGGGGTGTCTAAGCACTAGACGAGTGCCGCAGAGCAATCCATGCTGCGAACACTGCCGTACCTTTGGAGTAGTGTGAAGCAGTGCGCTCAGTGGGCAAGACACTGAACGCAATAGAGTGGGCGGCCAAACTGCAACAGTGTGAGGGGCGGGCAAGAGTGTGATTAGCAGTGCGCCCACTGTCTTACACTTTCCAGTGGTGCAGTCAGCATGCAGCAGTGTGATTAGCAGTGCCCTCACCGAATCCCACCATCCAGTCGCGCAGGCAGTGTGCAGCAGTGTGATTAGCTGCAGTGCTTTCACTAAATCACACTGACCAGTGGTGTGGTCAGTGTGCAGCAGTGTAGTGGGGCGGCAGCAGCGTGATTAGTAGTGATCTCACTGTAATACACTTTCCATTGGTTCGGTCACTGTTCAGCTGTGTGATTACCAGTGCTTTCACTGAATAACACCGTCCAGTGGTTCGGTCAGTGTGCAGCAGTGTGGTGGGCTGAGTAGGGGTAGCAGTGTGTGATTAGCAGTGCTCTCATTGAACAGAACCACCGAGTGGTGCAGTCGGTATGCAGCAGTCTGGTGCGCAGGCACCAGTGTGATAAGCAGTGCTCTTACTGAATCGCGATACAAAAGGGGATGATGGACGGAGCGCTTGAGCAAATCAAACACTCACCCCCAATCAACTGATCTGGGTTTAATCCATCACCATTCTTTAGCTCACTCAGCCACCCCAGTTCAGACATGTCCATATGCAAATCAGTCTGACCCTGTGTCGATGGGAACAGTCCATCCAGAACTGCCAAGCCATGTCTTCCCTGGACCGGGAACAAGCATCCTGGGACCGGTTTCGGATTCATAATCCTCATCAGCCAGGCTATCTTGAATCCAGTGGCCAAGTGAGCAAGGGACTCACGTCTGAGCATCCCCTGCCAACTTAGGGCGAACAAAGCGATACAAAAGGGGATGATGGACGGAGCGCTTGAGCAAATCAAACACTCACCCCCAGTCACCTGATCTGGGTTTAATCCATCACCATTCTTTAGCTCACTCAGCCACCCCAGTACAGACATGTCCATATGCAAATCAGTCTGACCCTGTGCCAGGGTATGCTCAGACGTGAGTCCCTTGCTCACTTTGCCACTGGATTCAAGCAAGCCGGGCTGAAGACGGCTGGAATGCCAGAAACCGGTCCTCGGAAGCTTGTTTACGGTCCAGGGAAGACATGGCTTGGCAGTTCGGGCTGGACTGTTCCCATGAGGCACAGGGTCAGACTGATTTGCATATAGCCATGTCTGAACTGGGGTGGCAGAGTGGGCTAAAGAACGGTGATAGATTAAACCCAGATTTATTGACTGGGTGTGAGTGTCTGATTGATTCAGATGCTCCGTCTATCACCACCCCCTTTTGTACCGCTTTTGGCCGCCATAAGTGTGGCAGGGTATGCTCAGACGTGAGTCCCTTGCTCACTTTGCCACTGGATTCAAGCAAGCCGGGCTGAAGACGGCTGGAATGCCAGAAACCGGTCCTCGGAAGCTTGTTTCCGGTCCAGGGAAGACATGGCTTGGCAGTTCGGGCTGGACTGTTCCCATGAGGCACAGGGTCAGACTGATTTGCATATAGCCATGTCTGAACTGGGGTGGCAGAGTGGGCTAAAGAACGGTGATAGATTAAACCCAGATTTATTGACTGGGTGTGAGTGTCTGATTGATTCAGATGCTCCGTCTATCACCACCCCCTTTTGTACCGCTTTTGGCCGCCATAAGTGTGGCAGGGTATGCTCAGACGTGAGTCCCTTGCTCACTTTGCCACTGGATTCAAGCAAGCCGGGCTGAAGACGGCTGGAATGCCAGAAACCGGTCCTCGGAAGCTTGTTTCCGGTCCAGGGAAGACATGGCTTGGCAGTTTGGGCTGGACTGTTCCCATGAGGCACAGGGTCAGACTGATTTGCATATAGCCATGTCTGAGCTGGGGTGGCAGAGTGGGCTAAAGAACGGTGATGGATTAAACCCAGATCATTTGACTGGATGTGAGTGTTTGATTGATTCAGATGCTCCGTCTATCACCACCACCTTTTGTGCCGCTTACTGAATCGCGGCTCCCAGCAGTGTAGTTAATGTGCAGCAGTGTGGTGGGCGGGCTGCAGTGTGATAAAAAGTGCTCTTGCTGTAGCACGCAGTCCAGTGGTATGGACAGTTACAGTAGTGTGTGATTAGTAGTGTTCTCACTGAATCCCATCACCCAGCAGTGCAGTTAATGTGCAATAGTGTGGTGGGCTGGTGTGATAAGAATTACTCTCGCTGTAACACACTGACCAGTAGTGTGGCCAGTGCGCAGCAGTGTGGTGGGCCGGCAGCAGCGAATGATTAGCAGTGCTTTTATATCTGTGTTGGTTGAAATATATTTCTGTGCCAAATCTTTGGGAGACTAACCCTCTCGGGGTTATATATTGCAGATTTCAAAACAGTGAATACCAAGTAGGTATAATCACCTTTTCATATGTAGCATGCAAATTTATTGAGAGCGATTAACGGCAACAGCACTACTGCAGTGGTATTAGCCTTTTGCATGCTCATGATGAGCTGAGCTCGTCATGAGGCACGGTGCTCCGGTGCTCATGTGCCGTGGAACGCTCAGGTGCGGGGAGAATTCCCCTGCTGTGCTGAGCGTTCCACGGGAGCTAATGCACCTGTGACGAGCTGAGCTCGTCATGAGCACAGGAGCACTGTAGCTCAAGACGAGCTCAGATCGTCATGAGCATGCGGGCGCTGTGCGCGTCCCCCTCCCTCCCAGCACAGCGGGGGAATGACCCCCGCAGTGAAGGGGCTAAGGAGGTAGATCCTTGGTTGTGATGAAAATCAAAGGAGATGGCTTGAAACATGTCGACCCTTAGGAATGCAGATACATAGTTATCCACCCTTTCCACTCCCCATTTTTAGGTTTTGCCTGCACAGCGCTTGCACTGTGCTTGTGAAATCTATTGTTTTAATATATCTTAAAAGGTACTTTTGCTTGCCAGTTTGCGTTCCTCAGTTCCTGCTGGTTGTAGCCTGTTCTCCCTTCTGTGTCTCTCTTATCAGTTTCCCGTCACCTAACTACTCATCCCCATCCGCGTTGGGGGTTTGAACTTCATTTTATTTTTGTTAACCATACCATTTACTTTGCCTGGCTGAGTGAGTGCATTTTGAGCTTCCTTGGTTCCCTGCCTTTAGAGATTGCATTAACTCCTCTATTTATGGCTTCGATGACCCGTTTATTTTCTGGACAATTTCCCTATTATCTTTAACTCCGCTGCCTTCTCCCCAACAACCAGTGTCGAACCCCCCCTTCATGACCCCACCTGCATGCACACAGGCGACAGCCAAGAGCATGAACAGCATTTATTTTACTATTTGTGGCTCCGATAAACAACTTATTTGATGCTCATACTAAAAGTTATATTATCGTTCATTCCATTACACATGCATTACGTTAACCAAAAACAAAACGTTTGTAGACTAAGTATTTACCCTAAGGAGAAAAATAACTTTGTACTATTTTAATAGGCATTCCATTAAAAAAATAAATTGTGTTGTTCATAATGAATGAATTAATATTGCCAAGCGCCCTTTTCTGTTTTATATTACACTTAATACAGTCGCAACGTTAGTCAAGGCTCAATTTTGCTTGCGCACCATCAGGATTGCCTATTTCACACAGGAGGCCCTCCTTTAAAATAACCCCTACAACTCCTATATTGCTCACATTATCAAATATAAAAAAATACTGACAACCATTTCTAAAACGGAGCCATAACTAAATCATTATGGGTTCATCTTTAACTATTCAAACACTTTTTCAGTTGCTTTTCCAATGCTTTGTACACATTTTTCTTCTCTACTTCACTAAATATTTTTGAAAAGCCACAACATAATTACTTTTCACAGGATACACTACAGTTATATCAAGAGCACATTTACAATAGACCTAAGTTCACATGAGCCGTATTCTTTATAAGCAAACATTTCATATAGTCATGCAATCTTCTCTCTTTTAATGCAACAGGAAACAAAATAACAGTTTTTATGCATAATTGTATATTATTTTGGCCTCCGCTGCCTTCACGCCAACAATCCACCTCAAACCCCCACACGCCCCCATGTACACATGAGACAGACAACAGCATGAACTACGTTTGGTTTTATTTAATATTTATGGCTATAATGACAAAATCATTTAAAGCAGAATTTATTCACTATTTCTGCCTCTGATACCCCACTAATTCTGCCTCCAATGCCCTCAGCCCGATAACACATCTAAATCGCGGACGGAAGACCGGGGCGGAAAAGGACTAACATGGTGGCGGTGTCCATTAGACACCACCAGCCATATTAGGATGGGCCAGAACAGATGACTTTCCGTGGCGGCGATGCCGCCACCGAAAGGCATGCAGTCTTCACTTCGGGGGCCCCCCGCCTGCCCCCGGAGTGAAGGAGAGGTGGGGGGTGCACACGGCCCCTACATTTGCATTAACAAAGCGGCAGGCACCGCACGGTGCCTGACGCTTTGTTAATGCAAATGCATTCGTGCATTGTTAGCATTGTGCCGGGTGGTGCTGAGAGCACTGCCCGCCACAATGCTAAAAATGCAGGATGCGCCCGCCACAGTGGCGGGCGCATCCTAATACCCCCCACGGGACCCCCGCCCTTAAGGCGGACGGTCCCAATGACCGATAGGATGGCGGGCGGACTTTCCTAATGGACGCCTTAGTGTTTCTTTCACTTATATTGCACAACTGCCCAGATGCATTGCAAAAAAAACTATTATTCTTCATTTGTTCATATTATCACTAATCAATAACCAAAGCACACATTTTCAACCCCTTTTGTTAAACTAATCTATTACATTTTGCCAACATCATGCTTACATTGTGCTTGTTTTATTTGTCATCCCCCCTTTCTTAATCTGCCCATAGCTGCACCCGCTTCAACCCACTTATAAAGTACATTTTTTTTAAATTGTCACCTCCCGCTTTACCTAATATACCCTATTTATAATAGCACTAGGGAAAGCACAATATATTGATTTTCACTATAATCAATTCATAATACTTTAATTGAGTTTCTTAACTTATATTAGGCAAAAACTCACAAGACTAAAAATTATAACAAAAACAAATGTATTAATAATCACCAAGGTGAAACCAAATGCATTTACCAATGCTTGTTAATCATACTGACTACAGGCCGGAATAAATAACAATTTACCTACTACCCGAGTATTTTAAAGATTATCTTCCAAACAAAATACACAATTTCCCCACACCTATTGTCATCATTCTACAACATTTCAAAAGGGGGTGGGGTCGCACACCACTCACTCACCAGCGGGATCGCCCCTAAGGACTATGGTCAGTGTAGTTTAGTATTCCGCGATGTATCCTTCTTCGCCATCCCTGGACACGTGTTTCGGGGTATTTACCCCTCATCAGCAGGGAATAGGCCATCTTCTTATCTTCTGGGGTTGCCGGTGGCTGCCAAATATTGCCAGGTCTAGTACCACACAGGCGCGCAGGTGCGGGGTCCCAGGCTCGTCAGCCCAACAACTCGAGGGAGCTTTAAACATTTCAAAAGGGGGTGGGGTCGCACACCACTCACTCACCAGCGGGATCGCCCCTAAGGACTATGGTCAGTGTAGTTTAGTATTCCGCGATGTATCCTTCTTCGCCATCCCTGGACACGTGTTTCGGGGTATTTACCCCTCATCAGCAGGGAATAGGCCATCTTCTTATCTTCTGGGGTTGCCGGTGGCTGCCAAATATTGCCAGGTCTAGTACCACACAGGCGCGCAGGTGCGGGGTCCCAGGCTCGTCAGCCCAACAACTCGAGGGAGCTTTAAACATTTCAAAAGGGGGTGGGGTCGCACACCACTCACTCACCAGCGGGATCGCCCCTAAGGACTATGGTCAGTGTAGTTTAGTATTCCGCGATGTATCCTTCTTCGCCATCCCTGGACACGTGTTTCGGGGTATTTACCCCTCATCAGCAGGGAATAGGCCATCTTCTTATCTTCTGGGGTTGCCGGTGGCTGCCAAATATTGCCAGGTCTAGTACCACACAGGCGCGCAGGTGCGGGGTCCCAGGCTCGTCAGCCCAACAACTCGAGGGACTTTAAACATTTCAAAAGGGGGTGGGGTCGCACACCACTCACTCACCAGCGGGATCGCCCCTAAGGACTATGGTCAGTGTAGTTTAGTATTCCGCGATGATTGATTGAACTCAATACACTGTGGCCAAACCAACCCACTAAATTTTACAGTTTTTAATGAAGGTATACACAGAGAACCAAGGAGCAGCTATTCAAATTTCTTTTATTGAAACCCACTGAATCTCTGTCCTTGATGCAAGATACTCTTCCCTGCATTACTCCTGAAACAGACATGTTAGATAAAGAATAACAGAGAATAAATAGAGTGAATCTATATCCTAATAAAAATGTTAGATGGCTTGTTTCTTTGTCCTTGAAGGCCAAACATTACAAACAAATGATCTGTTTTTTCTGAAAACAGTAGATTTTTCCAAGTAAACAGAAACTTCAGTTTTCACATACAGTAAATGCCAGAATTTTTATTCCTTAGACAATGGAGTAGGAAAGAACGTTATTATCATGATCCCAGGACTTCAATCCTCCAATCCGTATGGCAAATGTGATTGCTACGAATAATACAACTTTCAGGGTTAAATAAATCAAATTTTTAGAACTCAAAAGTTCAAACGAAATACTCTGCAACATCCTCAAAACTAAGGGTAACTCCCGAGTAGGCATTATATATTTTACAACAGGCCTGGCAATTAAAAAAACTTCTTACAATTCTTCCAACCAAATCCTCATTCTGGTCAACGTCTGTCAGGATCTTCCTAACCTGCCATCGGGTGGAACTACTTGAAGACCTTCAGTGAGGCTACTTCCATCATGACCACTAGTTTGGAACATGTTCTACAATTCAGTGTTCAGGCCTTGAAAAATCATAAAAATTTTACTAAATCTGTAGGTCTAGTGACTCGAATAATCTACTCAACCTAACTGTAATGCACAGTCATAAACTGGTCCAAAGTGTGGGATCCATGACAAATATTTAGTTTTGAGTCGCTTTTTTTTTCATTATTAAATACAAGAGCTTCTTCGAATATGTGAGTTCAGCATGTCTGCTGTACAAAAAAATCTTATGTTTGGTTTAATACACTAAACGTTCTCACCGTGTACAATAAAAAATGTAGCCCACATAAAAGGTACACATGGCCCCTCATTTGCCTCTTGGTTCATATATATAATTGTCACCAGGGCAGAGACAGCAATGTTTCTAAGTTCATGTTTGAAAACTCAATGTTAATAGATATATTACTAAAGCGTGATGTGGTAGTGCAGTGTCATTTACAGACAGCACATTTCCATTAAAATGGCCTCAAACTTTCCCACTGATGCAGTTTTACTTATAAAACTATATAGCATACAAAGAATAATGGGGAAATTAGGTTTCAGCCAATATTTATAGTTTGTACATCACCAAATAAAGTGCTCTGATTTGTTTTGATCCTATTAAAATATTTATTTCCATCACACATCAGAATTTTTCAAAAGTGCTTTCACAACTACTGAAACGTATTTAAAAATATTTGTAAAGGTAATTTGCAAGGTATTTACACTTTTTCAGAAACAAAACTGACATCCCATAGCCTTTGATTTCCCACAGCACTCTTGTCAGTTTTCTTTACCTTTCTTTCTCTGACTGCAAAGTTAGAAGATTTTGGAAACTCATTCTCCAGGATAAAATACCTAACAATTTATACAAAGTCACAAGCTGGCATCAGCCCTCTGTTTTTGGATGTACAGAAAATGTAATAAGATGTAAAGGCATCATTATTGTTCCTTCACCTTCTTAGTTATAAGAACACCTGTTCTTTGTTAGCTGGAGTCTCCCACCAGACCGAGCCTATAAAATGTAACGTAACATATTACTTGTAAAGCGTACTGTTGCCAGCCGGCGTCCTGGCGCTGTATACTGCTGGGGAACCCGTCCTGGCTTTCCCTGTGGGATGGTCCCTGCTGGGAGTCTCCAAGGTGGAGCCAGGCATCCCCGGCGTTGATGGGCCGTTGTGGAGATTAGGCAAGCTAATGCCTAGAGTTGCCGAGTGGGACCCCTGGTTAGAGTAAGCACCAAAGTGAGAATTATTGAGTCCGCTGACCCAGGTCCACAACCCTGCCACGTCGGGAATTGAACCCTGGTCCCGGGCCGACTTCTGCTCCCAGGTCTGCCGCCTCTAACCAGTGAGCCACACCACTCCACAAGTCTTTAAAAATAGCTCACCCTGATAATTTCTGACTCGCCATAGCGAGTGGGTGGGTATATTTATCGAGCCTGGTGTTCATTCACAGACTTTACAAATCCTCTTGGAAATCAGATCCCCTCCAGATTCCACTCCAGAGTTTACTTATCAACTCCTAATGCATTATGAAACTTGTATGCCTGACTTGAGTCTTAGAGTTGGAGAGAAGCATTTTGGTAAATCTTACTATACCAACATGTCCACGTTCTCCCTTGCATGAACTCCTTTTCCATCCTGGAACGCCCCTGCACTCCACCAGGCGTAGGGCTGGAGGAGGGACTTTAACTGCTCTCTCCTGCACTGTGCTGCATCTAGCTCACATCTCCTCTGTATTCCAATCACCCAGGGTAGGTGTGAGCTGGAAGGAGAGGTTTGAGACTGGACTCTGCATTCAGAATCTGTGTTTCAACTGCTGTTACTGGGAGCTCCTGCTTCCTACCCATGTGGCCTGCTCTGGTGACTCTTTGAATCCTGTGTACTGCTGCTGCTTTTTGCAATGTTCTGATTTCCTCTGGCTGCCCGCTGCAATGTTGTGTGTTGCTTTATCTGTTTCCCCCTTGCTGCACGCCCTCACCTTGTTCCTATCTATCCTTTCTATCCTGAGTTTATGTGTTTTCCCTGTTGGTCTTCTGAGGACGTACTTGCTGAGTTGGCAGCTGTTTCCTTTGCTTCCTTGTTGTTCTGATTTACTATTCTGACCTTGTTCTCAATTCCTCTGTTTATTCCATGTACCAGCAGGGCATGGCTTGCTCCAGGCCTGCCAGGCACAATCTTGAATTTCTTGTTCTGAATCCAAGTTTGAGTTTCCTGCACCTGCAGACATTACTTGTTCCCGTTGCCTCTAGAGTATATTCTTTAACTCCTTCTTCTGAATCCTAGTTAGAGTTTCCCTGTCCCAAAAGGGCATTACATGTCCGAATGCCTCTTAGAGCTAGTCATAGTTACTTCTCTTGGGTTTCTCTTTGTGTCCTTGGTATCTCTATTGTTTCCTGTTTTACTGCAGTCTGTCTTCCAGCTCTATCTGTTGTTCCTAATTTATCTGGTTTCTTGCTCCTGGTCCATCCTTTATTATGGTTATTATTTCCACTCTGGGGCCATATTATGGTTTGGGCCCATTTTCCTGGTTAGCACTGGGCACAGTTTTCAAAAGATGCGCCCAGCACTAACCAGGAAAATGCACCGCATCATAGTGAATGCACCGCTCCCAGTGCAGCTGCAAACTCATGCTGCCCCGGGGGCAGCACATTCAGGTGAAAAATGGAGCGGCTTTAAAGCAAGTGATTAAAGGTCCTCTTGCAGGTGATGTCTGGGGGCTCCATAGGATCCCATTTCCCTCCTCCAGAGGGCTGCCTTCAGAGGGTGCATTGACAGTGCGCCACCTTTTAGGTACGCATCCTGACAGCTTCTTTGTCTCTGCGCCCGCATCTCTAATACGGCGTGGACGCAGAGGCAAAGGGATTCCCTCATTTGCATGGGAGCTCCCATGCAAATTAAGGAACGCTCTCTGATGATAGCGCTGGCACTTTACGTGTGTCAGTGCTGTCAGTATTATAGAAGAGGAAACACATCTGTAATACCAAAAAGTGCCCCGGGGGAGCGCAAAGCAGATGCAAATGCCCTTTGAACCCCTGGGGCACTTCGGTAATACAGCCCCTGGATTACAGTCCGATTCCAAATATGGTCCACTGTCTGTCGCAGTCCATGTCTGTTTACAGTGTGACCTCTGACGTGGCCTCCGTTCTGGTCAGGTAAGGGAAAGACTTCTGTTGATGCGCCAAGGTCCATTGGAGTCTTACCTGTCTCGGTGTTGTTGTCAGTATCGGTCCACATTGTACCTAGTATAACATTTTCTATTACAACAGGCCCAACTATGGGGCCCATTAGGGTGTCGGGCGGATTGCCCCCGCCAGGCTGGCGGTGGCTGGCGCCAGCCTGGCAAGGGCAATCCGCCCGACATCCGCATTGGAATTCCCCCGCCATATTAGTATGGCGGGGGGGACCTCGGCGGACGGAAAGACCGTCCGCCGCTTTTCTGCCCCGGTTGCCTTGCGGCCGGGGCGGAAAAGGATTAATAAGGTGAAGGTGTCTTTCAGACACCGCCAGCAATATTACAATGGGCTTTTTGTGATGCCTTTCAGCGGCGGCGATGCCGCCACTGGAAGACATGCAGTCATCACTCTGGGGGCCCCCTGCGGGCCCCCATAGTGAAGAAAGGTGGGGGGTGCACACCGGGGGTACCTGTGGTACTCCCCTTCATTTGCATAGACATAGACATTTGCATAGACAAAGCGGCAGGCACTGCGCGGTGCCTGCCGCTTTGTCTATGCAAATGCTTTAATACATTTTTAGCATTGTGGCGGGCGGTGCTGAATGCACAATGCTAATAATGCAGGATGTGCCTGCCACTGTGGCGGGCACATCCTAATACCCCTACAAGACCCCCGCCCTTATGACGGGCAGTCCCAATCCCCGCTAGGATGACGGGCGGACAAAGTCCGCCCGTCATCCTAACAGGCCCCTATGTCTTTGCTGGATGACTGGTGTTAAGCACAATCTACTGGTATCAATCCAATTTTCTCAAAGCTATTAAGAGACCTCTTGTCATATAGCAAACATTCCTTTCCTTGAGTAAACCTTCCTCTTGTCGGTCTCTGGTCTCTCTATGGTCCCTGCATTTTAAAGAACACCATATTCTTCCAGTGTTTGAATATGACTTCAAAGTAGAAGAATGGTGGGAACTTTGAATTATTGTTTCTAAATGATCTGGATTACCCCTATGTCACACAGACCTCGAACCAATGATGGGAGGGGAGGATGGTCTAGAGGGCAGACGCTGGCACGTTCCCCACCCACCTACTAAAACCAATGAGCTTCTCTATTTACAGCCAGTAACTTCTAGTCCAGTGACACCCTACAAGAACTCCACGTGATTTACTGGATGGTAGCTCCTTTAAGTGGGATGGATGCATCAGCCACGTATATCCTATACGGACCACCAACTCAGACTCAAGGAGACATGGAGAAAGCCAGGAAGCCACCACTACTCCTAGTCGCCCGCCACGCTCCTGTAGGAGCATGGCTAGCCCAGGTACGTGCCTTGTATACGGGAAGTTGGAAGGTGGGGAAAGTGGAAAGAGAGCATTCCCGACAGTGGGAATGCTCTGCAGTGAGTGAGTACAGACCCCAGGATCCACACCGCGCTGAAGTATGCAGTCGCAGGTCAGAAAGGGGGCCTGTCCCATTTATTTACTGGACAATAAGTTTGTGGTTTTTTTTTCTTCCTCATACAGTGGAGTTAATTACCCCCAAATATCGCAATACTTACCCTAGGTTCTGTTATTGGTGGAGTATAATCTATTGGAACCTACGACTAGCTGTGAAACTATTGCTCTATAGAAGCCCTTTTTGTCCAAGCACTTGGTGTCGGGCTTATGTTTGGTGGTTTTCCCTCACACACCTTCCCATAAACCTATACTCCTTGAATAACAGACTACTTACCTATGGCACTTTTTTATTCCGAGTGTCTTCAGGTCTTCTTGGAGGTCCTGAACTCTCGCCGTCTGAAGAAAAAAAACAAGAAAGCATTAATTTACCTTGGCTTGGAATGCTGTGCCACAATAAAAACAAATACTCAAACTTTACAATTGCACATGTCCGGCTGATCTATCCCACCCATCTCTAACACCCTACTTTGAAGTCCTATCCTCTCAATTTCCAGACCAACGGTGACAACCATGAGAGAGGAAGACATCCCAGTGTTCGGAGATGACAGTTTCAGGTGTGGACCAGAGACATGGATTTCACTAAAGGTAAGAATGACAGACGAGGCAAAATGGGTATCACTACTAACACCTCCGCGGCCTCTTGCTGGATCTTTAGAAGCAGTCAAGGGATTAGGGGGTAGGGAGGAAAAGCAAAGAGAAGACATCTGTTAGACCTGGCATCCTTGGTGTGGGTTTCCCCTAACATTTTGCCTTCAGACCTCCTGTTTTTGCTGACCTTAAGGCTCTAGGTAACACTGGCTTATTGCCAATTGGCATATTTAATTTACTTGTAAGTCATCAGTAAAGAGGCAGTATATGTGGCAGAACCTGTAACTTAAATGCTACTTGTGGGCCTGCAGCACTGGTTGTGCTACCCACTTAAATAGTCCTTTAAACATGTCTCAGGCCTACCATTGAAGAGCTTATGTGTGCAGTTTTAAAATGCTCTTTCAACCTGGCAAAATAAAAATTTTCACAGCCTCAAACCTTCTTTTTAAATACATAAATCACCATTAGGATAGGCCCTGGACAGCCTAAGGGCAGGGTGTAGAGTATTTAAAAAGTCGGACATGCACTTTTAAGTTTTACATGTCCTGGTAGTGAAAACTCTTAGGTTCGATGTTCACTACTGCAAGGTCTATCTCACCTTTAGGATAACATTGGAATAACCTTATTATATTTTATAAGTGTAATTTTCAAATGGGAAGAGATGACCAGTTCATATTTGTTGTCTCTGTTATAACAAATTTAAAATCCTAACTTTTGGTGAAGTTGAGTTTTAAATTGCAATTCTGAAAATGCCACTTTTAGAAAGTTGGTATTTTCTTGCCATAGCCATTTGGTGCCTGCAGCCTGTCTCTGATCACATGACTGGGTGTAGTTGGCAGTTGGGCTTTGTGTATTCCCCCTAGACAGCCACACACAATGGGAGCTTAGGTGTGAATGGGTGGACCATCACCGGCAGGATAGGAGGGAGGAACTGGGCCCAGCGTCACTTACACCTGAATGGGACACACAAAGGGCTGCATACCCCCTTGTAGTGAGTATGGAGACAGGGCCAGAAAGGCAGGGTACACTTGAGAGGCATGCCTCTAGAACCTTCTCCCCACTTCAAAGGTACAACTGTGTATAAAAGACGAACCTCAGACACCAACTCTTCAGTACACTTCTGGGCCTGTGGATACTCTTGTAGGAAGAAGGACTGTTGTGCTTCTAAAAGACTGCCACTTTGCTGAACTGCATACTGCTGGGCTCCTGCTTTGCTGTGCTGACCTGCTGCCTTTTGCTTGAGTGAGAAGGACTGGACCTGCAATTCTTGAACTCAGAGTGACTCCAAGGGCTAGTTGCCCTGCCTTTTGATTTGAAGCTTCAGGGACACAAAAGGCTTCCAACAACCTTGCTCCTGCACCTGGACTCTGCCAAGCGGTGCCACCCCTGTCATGGACCTTGGAAGCGGGCTAAGGTGCTTACCAGCCTCTGTTAATCCAGTGGAACCAACGCATCTACTCTGCTGTACGGCGCAAACCCGAGCAGAACCGACGTATCACCACTTCTGCATGGATTGGACTCATCACAAAGACCTGCATCGCAATGCAGCTCTTTGAAACTGCTGCATTTCCCCAACTGCACGAAGCTTCCTTGGCGCAAGCCCTCGCATCCCTCATCGGCGGCACCATTGACGATGATGCCAGACTCAGTATCGCAGCCTCACAGCTCTTTGGAAGCGATGCATCGCAACCATGATGCAAGCCCTCCCATCGCATCGCAGACTCGTCGCATCGCAGAACCGATACATCGCTTCAGCCGCGCAACACATCTTCAACGCGGATCCTCACAACACTCTGCAAACCATGATTTAAGCTACTTTGTTTAGCAGGCCTAACTAGGTCCCCGTAGCTGGCCTGCTCTCCATTTTGGTCAGCCTGAACTTGTGACCTTGGTTCGGCCTTGTGCTTTTTGCCTCTATTTTTATCTAAAACTTTAAAAGTCAATATTTCCGTTTTTACTATTTGGAGTTTTGTCATTTTGGTCTTGTTTAATACATTAAATTTAGTTATTTTTTTCTAAGCTTGTGTGGGGTCTTTCTGTCTAGTGTTTTCACTGTTTTGCTGTTTGAAGTGTTCCACAAATACTCTACACATTGCCTCTAAGTTAAGCTTGATTGCTCTGTGCCAAGGCACCAGGGGGCTAAGCAGAGGTTAGTTTGAGGTTTGCTTGTGCCTTACCCTGAATGGGATTGTGGTTTCTGCTTGACCAGGGCTCACTCCCCAGCCAACTAGTAACCCAGTTTTAGCAACATCCATTTGAAAGAGTGTTTAGGCTCAACCATCATTGGAGTGCAGCTCTTATTTAAAAAGTATCAAGAAACAGTTTCTCGCTGCTCATGGATGAGGGTTTCAATATTTCAGCAGATACATCTCCTTTGCTCTCGAATAAATATGTGGCCAGGGAACAAGGAACACATATGTTCTTGCACCCTCAGCCAAAGCATGCAGGAGCTTGGTGAAGTTCCATTATTTTCAGAGTTAAATCTCAATCTTCCCACTCTTTCCATTGGAAGAAAGACCATTCGCAGATCCGTTCTGATGTTAATGTTACTGCTATTTGTAAAGCGCACTGTTACCCAATGGGTGTCCTGGCGCTGAAAGATCAAGTGTCCTACCGAGGTCTAAGCAGAAGAAAGGGCCGAATCAACTGGACTGGAACAGCCATGTCTGAGGGCTTTCCTAAACTCTAGGGGCCCGATGTAGGACACCAAATACCGCTCGGTAACGGCCGATTTCAGCCGTTACCGACCCGTATTTGGTTTTTGATATGTAGGGGCATTACATTTTACAGAATCAGTAAAATACCGAATCGGTAAATTTACCAAATTGGTAAATCTAGATGTAGGTGACACTGAAAACAGTGCCGCAGGCCCTTAAGAATTAGTTATTTATAACGAAATAATATTTTGTGCTAAATAACGAATTCCAGTGTACATGCACATCTGTGCATGTACACCTGTGCCATGTGGCACAAATACATGCCCTAAGGGCATGTGTGTGGCACACATACATGCCCTAAGGGCATGTATGTGTGTCACATGACACAAAAGCCAGAATCAGGGGTGCAACAGGGTGTCAAAGTGACACCCTGTCCCCCTTGACAATTCGGTAATTTTACCGAATTGGTATTTACCGATTCGGTAATTGACATTGATTCATATGGGCCTCAGGTTTATAGGAATCAATGGCAATTACCGAATCGGTAAAATTACCGAATTATTTCCTACATCTCATTTACCGAATCTAGAATACCGAATCGGTAAAATTCGGTATTCTAGAGTCGGTAAATGAGATTTACCTACATCGAGCCCTAGATGATTAATTATATATCTAAGGAGAAAAGGCAAGTCATTCCATGCCTTAGCTGCTCTGACCATAAAACGTCTACCTCCCCAGGAAATAATGTTCTGTAAAGCATTAATCTAGACGGGTATCTTCTTGATCCACTTGTTAAGTTTCTAGAGGTTGATTATTAACCTGAACTCCTCCCAGGTCATTGGAACCAGAAAGATTATCAAACAGCATCCTTTCCCCCTTTCTTTCTTGGGTTCTGTATTGTCATCTTTCATCAACAGCAATGTTTGAACAGACATTATCATTGCCTATTCCTTGACTGAATTTGTAGGACAAGGAGTATTTATGGTCCCAGTGTCTTGGGGATCGATGCAAAATTAATATGGCATTCCTACCAGATTATCTTTTGTATCCATACATTGGAGGTGGGGCCTTCCCATGTTATCCAGAACTACTTTAATCAACCCCTAAGGGCAAGAGATACCTCCTCAGCATGTTGAAAACACTGGTTTTGTTAGGTGGGAAAAGTTTAGGCTTCTGATCTGACTAATTCTTATTTTTCTCATTTCTGAAATATCCAGATTTCTGCTGCAGCAGTCTGGTTTTCTCAATGGCTCATAGATAGAAGACTTCCATGAAGGCTGGGCTGTTGACACTGAAAGTCCTGCTGGTGTTCTAAACGAAGGTAAGTTAATGCAGCTTCTCCTCCATCTCTGATCCAAACAGAAGTATTTCTTCAAAAGGCATTCACAATGCTGTGGACTTTTGCGAGGAATTAATACACGGTTCCTTCAGAAGCATACTGTGTCCTGCTGCTATATTGGCCCTTTTGCCAAAGCAGCTCCGAGACATCAAATGAGTTGTCCAAAAAGAAGTCAGCTTGCTTCTCTGTTGACTCCAACTGGCCAGGGGTCCCATTACACAAGCGCCCCAGGGAGCAGCAGGCGACTGCGCCTGCTATATGTGCCTCCTGGGGCACTTTGGTATTACAGAAGGGGCCACAGATGCTTGGGCTGCCCCATTTGTAATACAGATAGAGCTGGTGCACTTGTAGTACCAGCGCTATTATTAGTGGACGTTCCCTCATTTGCATGGGAGCGTGGTCCAATGTAAATGTGGGAGTCACTTTGCCTCTGCACCTGCGCTGTGTTATCAACGTGGGCGTAGAGGCAAACATGTCTTAAAAAGGCGCACTCAAAGTGCACCACAAAAGGTGGTGCACTCAAAGTGCGCCTTCTAAATACAGCCCCACTTATATGCTGGTGCAATCACTCACTGCACCCGTCTGCAAGAGGATCTCTAATCCCTTTTAAAAGTGCAGGCGGGTACCGCCTGCACAGAGAAACCCAGAGCAGCCTTTAAACAGCTTCTCTGTATTTCTCCTGAATGTGCTGCACTGGGGGCAACTCAACTTCGTGGCTACCCAAGGACAGAGCATTCTTCCTGATAGGGCGCACTTTCCATGTTTGCACCTGGCACACCTGCTTTAAGGGAATGGCTAGCGGGTTCATAGGACCCCCACTTTCCCCTCCAGAAAGCTGCCATCAGAGGGCGCACAGACCTCTAAGGTGGTGCACTGTTAGATGATCTTGAAAGAATTCACACATTTTGTATTTTGCAGAAAGTCAGATACTCTTGTTTAGTGCAACAGGACTAACCTATCACTTCCTTATCTGTCTCTTGGGTAATGTTAAATGAGTTCTTGAGACTCCCTACTACCCATACTGTACAATGTAGGCTCAGCTGTCACCAGTGCACCCAGATTGCTGACAGGCAGAGTT
The DNA here is from genome assembly GCF_964263255.1 of Lissotriton vulgaris. Lineage (NCBI taxonomy): Eukaryota > Metazoa > Chordata > Amphibia > Caudata > Salamandridae > Lissotriton > Lissotriton vulgaris. The sequence continues at coordinate 1,215,120,414 of NC_141697.1, forward strand.
TATGGCCATGGTGGTGGTTTAGTTTTTTGCTGGGCTGCCCATTCTAGCAGGTTTGTCATTCTATCCCTCCACTATCCTTTCAATCAAAATAACAGACTAACAAGTCCACTTCTCAAATTTCATATTTCACTATAAAATTCACCACAAATCCTTTATGTGTTCCAGAGTAGCGTGCTACCCGCCGAAAAAAGCGCTTCAACACCTCATCAGGGGTAGCAAGAACTATATAGATGCAAACCTTTTTCCCTCTTCTATCCTTCCGCAATGCTTCTCAATCCAAATAACTGACTAATATCCATCAATCAAATTACTTTCATATTTATTTATACTAATTCACCACTAATCCTTTGTGGGTTCTGGACTAGCATGCTACTCACCAAAAAAGTGCTTTGACGCTTCGTCAGGGGTAGAAAGCACTATATAAATGCACTTGCAATACAATACACAATCTTTCTTCCATCCAGAGATAGCCACCTTGTGACCATGGTTTCTTTTGCTCCTGCAGCAACACATCCATATAGGATGGCTATTCCTACCTTGATATATTTGACCTTGTAACAGTCAGAATGACCTGCCCATGCACTTTGCGCTAGTCAGTTCACTGCTTCCCTCCTTTCAGTGTCAGATTTATTTTTATTTTATTTATTTATTTATTGCTATTTGTAAAGCGCAACATATACCCGAAGGCGTCTTGGCGCTGGTTGTTTGCAGTAGTCTAAATGATGTTAGGTTCTCTGAGAAATACCTTTGATGAGTTATTGAGTGAACAGCCATGTTTTAAGTCTCCTGCGAAATTGGAGCAGCGTTGGACAGGTTCTGATGTCCAGCGGGAGGGAGTTCCACAATTTAGGTGCCGCGACCGTGAAACGACGGTCGCCCCACGATACTGTTTTCACGCGGGGAATCACTAAAAGATTGTTATTGGAGGACCGAAGTTGGCGGGAAGGCTGATATGGTTTCAGTTGCTCACTCAGTGAGTGTGGGCCTTGTCCATTAAGTGTCTTATAGACAATGCATAATGATTTAAATTTAATCCGGTTCTGGATCGTCAGCCAGTGTAGTCGTGAAATTGCATCTGAAGTGGATACATATTTCGGAATTCCAAAAACCAGGCGAGCTGCGGCATTTTGTACTGACTGTAATTTCCTCAGGACTCTAGATTGTGTATTTAGAAATAGACCGTTACAATAATCCAGTGACGATAAAACCAGGGAACTGACTAAGGTTTTAATAGCCGTCACTGGGAGGTAAGGACTGATTTTTTAAATCATGCGGAGTTTATAGTGGGCTGTGGAAGCCACTTTATTTGCATGGTCCATGAAATTGAGGCCATCATCAAAGATGACACCCAAATTTCTGACCTTAGGGACTGGTTTGGGAATGGCTCCAAAACTGGCTGGCCACCATTCAACTGACCAGCTGGGTAAGAGAGGGCCAAATATTAGTACTTCAGTCTTTTCTGAATTAAGTTTTAAGCAGTTGGTTGCCATCCAATTTCCTATCTCCGTCATTCCCCTCTGAAAGCGTTTGGCCACTTCTGGTCCGTCTCCACTTATGGCCATAACCAATTGCGTGTCGTCAGCATATGAGGTAAGGCCCATCCCGTGTGCCTTGATGACATTAGCAAGGTCCGACACATAGATGTTAAATAGTGTCGGACTCAGGGATGAGCCTTGAGGTACCCCACATGGCAGCGTCAGCTTAGCAGATTGGTAAGGTCCTAGGGTGACTGCTTGAGTTCTCTCAGAGAGAAAAGTGGCTAGGAGTTCCTTGGCTGTGTGACAGATGCCCATCTTCTCGACACGGTCGACCAAGATCTTATGGTCGACTGTGTCGAACGCCGCTGAGAGATCAAGCAGTATCAGTACTGCAGTTCCGCCAAGATCTCTAATTCGGCGTACATCGTCAGCGGCTTTAATCAGGGCCGTTTCTGTCCCATGATGTTTCCGAAACCCGAACTGGGTATCGTCCAGTAAACTATGCCTCTCAATATATTCTGATAATTGAATATTCATGGCCTTTTCCACCACTTTGGCCAGGAAAGGCAGACTGGCAATTGGCCGGTAGTTTTTTAATTCGGTCTTGTCTGCTCCTGGTTTCTTTAGGAGAGGTTTAAGAAGCGTAGTTTTTAAGAACTGAGGGTAGTTACCTGAGCACAGTATGGAGTTACATACCTGTGTCAAAACAGGTATTATTGAGTCCATCAGTGGGAGGAGGACTGAAGATGGGCAAGGATCAAGTATGGAACCTGACTTAATGGTTGATACAATGCTCAATATTTGGTCATCCGTTATTGCTGTAAAATTAGGAAAAGTTGGAGTTTGGTGTTTTCTCAAGGTCAAGGGTTCTATTGGGATGTGTGAAGTATCGGTAGATTTACAGGAAAATGCCTGGTAGATGTCATCCACTTTAGAAAAGAAGAAATCTGCCAATGCATCACACATAGTTTGAGATGGTGGTGGTGTTAAATCTTGGATATGGCCTGAGAGGGATTTAGTAATTTCATAAAGCTTTCGGCTTGAATTTTTTGCTTGCTCTATTTGATCTGAATAGAAGGATTTTTTTGCGGCTATGATCATACTTTTGTAGACAGCAAGAGATTCTTTATAGCGTATCTTAGATGTCTGGTCATAATTTTTTCTCCATTGCCTTTCCAATTGTCTATTTTGTTGTTTTTGTGTTTTTAGTTCTTCTGTATACAATGGTGCTGTGGGAGCCGATCTATTCTTTGAGATAGTCTTAGTAGGAACGAGAAGATTTATGGCCTGACTCAGCCAGTCATGAAACCTCCGTGTTGCTACAGCCGAGTCGGCTGGTATGCTCGGTCTTGTGGTATCGAGCTGTTTTATAAGGTCAGGCTGGTTGATATTATGCCAGGCTTTAATAGAGCTCTGATGAGTCCTTGCGGTTGCCTTATTTGTGGCGTTGGTTATGGTCAGGGTAGCGAGTACTACATAATGATCTGTCCACGTCATTGGTAAGATATTCGAGATCTGTAGGCCTTGTGCGTTAGAAAAGATTCCATCTAAAATGTGTCCGGCCTGGTGCGTGGGTGCAGTGATAAGTTGTGTGAGTCCCATGGTCTGCATATCTGAGATTAGAGTTATAGTATCTCTGTCATTTTCTACATCTAGATGAAAGTTCAGGTCACCCAGCACTGTTACAGGGTTTTCTAGTGCCAGGGTTTCTAGTATCGAGTTTAAATTGGCCAGAAAGGCAGACTTGGCTCCTGGCGGTCTGTACAGAAGTAACCCTTTAAAATTATAAAGGGGGGTGAGTTTTATTGAGTATCGTAAGATTTCGCACGATGTGTCTGGGATGTGTTAGGTCATGACTTCGAATTTGTCTCTGGCTATAATGGCAAGTCCGCCTCCCCTCTTTATTGGTCTATCCTGTCTATAGGATTTGTAACCAGCCGGTGTTGCTATAACCAGATCTGGTTCAGATGAGTCATCAGTCCATGTCTCCGTTATGAAGAGAATATCCAGCTTAAAATCAGTTATTAAATCCGCTATTTCGTGACTGTGTTTGACTAGAGACCTTGAATTAATGAGGGCTAGGTTTACCATTGTGTGAGTGTTTGGTTTAGAGCGAGGTCTATCCCAGTTTTGCAATGTTGTAAACTGACAGTGCGTACAACTCTGACCAAATGTCTTAGTGTTGTTAGAGAGGTCTAATAGAGTACAAGCTGGGTCTATTGGTGGTCTGTAGCACATCAAGGATGCTCTTGTGTAGACTAGCTGGGAATTTGTGGGGATTGGAACAGGGGTCTGGGCCCTCGGCCCGGGACGGGCGCGGACGGGCGCAGACGGGCTTGCCTCTGGCGCGCCTCCGGCGCGCCACCGGCGCGCCTGCTGCACCCGCCCGCTACGCGGACGGGATGTGTCTGTTCTTTTATACATGGTTGGGCGGGAAAAAATGGGAGGGTTCGACCAGCTCGACCGCTAACCCTACCTCCGCAATATGTCAGCCAAGGAGAGTCGGGTGAGGTCCCAGCGTCTGAATGCAGGCGCGGTGCAATCGGCCAGCTGATTGGGGCAGCCTCGGTGCGAAGCGACTCTCGCGCCGAGGTATGGTAATTTTAAGAGCTTCAGTTAAAATATTTACAGCTCTAAAAACACGTGAGTATTAATCAATCACGCGTAGGTTTCAAGTGGCAATTCACATTCAAAACAAAGGTAGAGTAAGATGCCCCCGGCTTCCGCCTCAGGGGTGAGATGTGCAAACAATATGCTATGCTGGCGGGGATCCTTTATATAGCTAGAGAAGGGGGAGGGCTCGACCAGCTCGACCGCTAACCCTACCTCCGCAATATGTCAGCCAAGGAGAGTCGGGTGAGGTTCCAGCGTCTGAATGCAGGCGCGGTGCAATCAGCCAGCTGATTGGGGCAGCCTCGGTGCGAAGCGACTCTCGCGCCGAGGTATGGTAGTTTTAAGAGCTTCAGTTAAAATATTTACAGCTTTAAAAACACGTGAGTATTAATCAATCACGCGTAGGTTTCAAGTGGCAATTCACATTCAAAACAAAGGTAGAGTAAGATGCCCCCGGCTTCCGCCTCAGGGGTGAGATGTGCAAAAGATTTGTTTATTCTCCTCCAACTGACTGATTTCCATTGATTATTCACATTCTATTTTCATGTTTTGTTTTTCAATATTACAAAGCAGGCCCTGGGTAGAAGGAGATGCCCTTTCCAGTGGAACATAGAGACAAACGTGCTGTTGTTTCAGTGGCTTAGCCATTGTAGAGGCACCACACTCCCATCACACAGGAATTCATCCACCCATCATGCAGCTTGACCTGCCATCAAAGCTAGTACAGATAAAGAGCTTTTTGGCAAACAGTTTGGCCAGTAGGGGTGATGTATGTGTTGTGAGTAGGAACAGGAAGTGTGATGGCTCAAAGACAAATATTATTTTGTTTCTCTCTGCAACTTAAATGGCATTTGCAATGTCATCAATGAGATATTGAACCATTTTTTTCCAACTGGTCCAGTAACTAGGAATGTGAAATAAAGTAGTGTTCTATCTATACTTGTATTTTTGATGATTAGTGTGTTTTTTAGGTCTCGCCTAGGAGGCACATGTGCTGTCTCTTCGAGACATGCTGTATCTACTCTGTGGGCTTACAGCCTGCCCATTGCTTTTAATTTGTTGCTTTGCCTGTCCTTCAAAAAGGTTTGCTTCTTTGTGGTCCCTCCTTTTTGTGTGTTGTACCCTCCCATGGAGCATGCCCCTATTATTTGTAGGCTTACCCTTTTGTGCATGTAGGTTTGTTTAAGCACACTATTTTTTTATTTGGTTTCTGCCGGTGTTTTCGACATGTCAGTTTTTCATCCTGTACGCGTTCACCCGACAGGAGTTTGTTTGCTTGTGTAACTGCTAATAAATTTACTTGTGTAGACATTCTGCATTTGTTATTTTGTTTCCGTTTCACCATTGTTTATTTTGTTAACAATCGTCACATATTTAATTTGGGGTTTTTGTTGGCACAGGGAGAACGACTCCAAGACTCTAACCCCGTTTCCCAGTTCCAAAGTCGCCACGTCCTCTCTCCAAATATTGCTGGCCATAGGCATCAGTTTGATATGTTTGAAACTTAAAGAGCCCGCAGTTTTATTTTTCCATCCTACTAGGCTCTGGGCAGAAGTAAATAAAATAAATACCAGTTTGTTTAGTCACAGAGGGCCGTGAGAGGGTGGTTAACAACAAACAGGCTGCAGGAAAAACTCAAATAAATCAGCTACTGACAGACATGTATTGACACAGATAGATTTATTGCCTGATTTCCCCCTCTGCTTATTTTTTGTGATTGCTCTTTGCCCTTCTAGACCCCAGGCCCGCACCCCACCCTTCAACCTCTTCTGTTTTTTGTCTTTTTGCACAAGTCACATCTAAAATTAGGATAAACATTTGCCTTCTAAATGTGCGAAAGGCCCAGTGACAAACAATGCTCTGGCTAGCCATAGTTGCGAACAGAAATAGCTCTTACAGCTAGCCTCGGATACAGCAGAACAGGCCCGAGCTGAAATTAAGCAAACAGCTGGTGACCAAAATCTCACTACTTGTGGTTTGCTCTCTGTTTCGAAGAGAGCGGTTTAGGAGGCAGAAAGTTTGACGTCCATATTACTGACACCTGCATCTGTGAAGGGACTTATATACAGTTTAATAAGGCACTGCATATCGGAGCATGTCTGTTTTTATGTATCCACTTTTCACGCATAAGGGAACAGAGCCGCGGGGCTTTAATGAGCGTGTCTCAAAAACAAACATTTTAGCCAAGTGGGACCTCCAGAACTCTGTCTGACGGTTTCAAAGTCCACAGTTTAGGGAAATTTCGCCTTATTCGCACTCTATATTTCAGAGTAAAATGTTTATGTGCCTTTTGGTTCTCAAACTTCCCAACCCCATCATTTCTTGTCTATTTGACCAGGACCAGTTTGGCTGCATTTATTCATCCAGGGACCTCTGTCACTGTGGATTGTGAGGGGAAGCTTGGTCTTTGGGGTACTCTTTGCAGACCCTCTTTGGAGACGTGGATGGAACCAATGAAATGCAGCCACGTTGCTAGATTTGGGGTACATCCGAAGCAAGGCACTCCTCTGTAAAACAAAGGTCTATGTTATTTTTGGGCCAACAAATGTGACTGGATGCAACCCTATCTTTATACACAAAACGAAAGGTTTTGAACTTAACCTTTGGTGTCCCGGTCATAGCACAGATAGCACAGTAATGAGACATTGTGTACATAACATGCTGAGTTTGAAGTTAGCAAGCATCTTTAAATGCTCTATCTATCTATCTATCTATCTATCTATCTATCTATCTATCTATCTATCTATCTATCTATCTATCTATCTGTGACGGGGCGGACCTGGAGTGGTGGACTGCGACCCCCTTGTCACCAATGTCTCTCCCCTTTCAACAGCGCGAGTCACCCTGCCAAGAGGACGAATGGCTGTCCAAGGACTGCGGGTACAATTGGGACGACGAGTATGACAAAGGACCGGGCGCCTTTAACAGCGCCTCTCAGAATGACGAGACTCCTCCCCCTGATGACGTCGTGGGCCCAGCCGAGCCAAAAGAAGGACGACCCCGGAAGAGGACGGACGGCGTATCCCCGGAGGAAGAAGGAGTCGGCGACCGGAGACGGAGCGAGCTATCAAGGAGCCTGGAGGAGAGCCTGGACGGAGAAGACGAGACGAGGCCTGGCGATTCCAGCAAGCCAGGAGGCCAACGACCCCACGAGCCGCCCCGCCACGCTCCCGCGGGAGGAGTGTGGCTTTCAGAGGTACGGGGCAAAGTAGCGGGTTTGGTGGGACGGCGTCTGCACCCATCTGAGTAAAACCTACCGCTAGTGTAAATTTGTATAGTCGAAGTGCACACCCCCCCCCCTCACGAGCACCATAGCACTCGATAGCGCTGTACAAAAGCACTTGAGCACTTGTTTTTTTTTTCCTCCACCCGGCCCGCTGTATGACGTGAAGTGAACGTCCCAGTGACCCTTTCCTTCTGTTCTCTTCTCTCCCCTATCGTTTGGCTTTCCGGACCGGTGGCCACCTCGAGGCTATACCCTGACAGGAGAAGACATCCTGGAGCCCCTCAAGAATACCATAACGGATCCTGCTGTGTTCGCTAGGGAGAGACTGACTAGTAGAAGTCGAAGGGCTTACATAAAAATAAAACCATCCTTGAAATCCCTACTCAAAGTTTCAGACTCAGTTACTCCCACTACCCCTGCCCCATTACACTATCTATCTATCTATCTATCTATCTATCTATCTATCTATCTATCTATCTATCTATCTATCTATCTATCTATCTATCTATCTATCTATCTATCTATCTATCTATCTATCTATCTATCTATCTATCTATCTATCTATTTCTCTCTCTCTCTGTATTTTGGTCTGTCTCTCCGCGCTTCTCTGGCAGGCATTAAACAAGCACTGCTTGCTAATGCATTTTAATTTTACTGGCCATAGTAGCTCACTGACCTTGCTCTCTGACCCTCGCTCACTGCTGCTGTTTACCGGGGTCCTGTGGGGCGGATTTATCTTTCAGCATTAGGCAGCAGGTGAAAATTGGATTTGGGTCCTGGGTGATTTGCCATCAAATGAAAGGAGGGACGAGGTTTGTACCAATATTTTTCTCAAATTAACCGAAGATCAGCATTAGAGCAGCTCATTCCGCCAGTATGGACGCTGAAGCTGTGCTTGGCAGCTACATGAGCACTTATCTCTGCTTAAAAGATAATGAGAATTTATGTTACACCATACCCGCTGATATCGCTTTACTTTCCTTCTCTTCGACTTAACCACAGTGCCTTTGACGGATCAGCATTCCCCCCCACTTATGGGTGAGTAGTCATGCTTTACAAGTCACTTGATTGATTGAATTTCCAGCCCTAAAAGTGGAAACTGACAACTTTTTCATCACTTATTTGTAAAGTTTTCTATAGCGCGAACTTGACCCAAGAGGGTATCAGAGCGCTTTACATTTAGGATCGTTGCGTTAAAAGTTACATCAGATACAAGAGCATAGTAAGGTACAGTGCACATACACAATGTTTCAATCTTCTAATTGTACATATGAAAGGGATCCCCGCAAGAGAGACGTGTTGTGTCAAATAACCAACAAATATGATTTATACTATTTCATAGAGCAAAAAATTACATAAAAGAGATTCAATCTGGGTACTGTAATTTATTAACAATACCACGGTAGTAACATAATCAAACGATTTTGAAAAAGCCCCAAAAGGGAAAGCCGTATTTGCAATACTGGGACTTGTGTTCCACATTATTTTGTTAAATAAACAGTGTAGTTATCACTAAACCCTTACAATCGGTCTTCCCTGTTCCTAACCGCCAATCCTTGCTCTCCCTCAGACTGACCTTTATTGTGTTTGACGTTGTGCCAGCATTACTCACGCTGTCTGTAAGCTATCGGCTGCCGACAGAATTCTTGGCTTTGCGGCTCCGACGAGTTTATTTGAGGAAACGTTTGGAAACTTTCACCCTCGCTCCCCATTCAATTACAGGTATGTTAAGCACTCGTACATACCGCGTTTTTGTATAATTGAAGGGATTGCTCTTGTATATGCTTAAACTCTTATACCAATCCCTCTGGTTCTGAGATATCTGTTAGAATATAGCCGTATTTGCTATACTGGGACTTGTGTTCCACATTATTTTGTTCTGTGGACAGTTGTAAATCAATAGACATCTCCTTTAAGGCTGTGGAGTCCACCCACCCGTTTTTAACATCTTAGGTACTCCCCTGACCTTACTCACTAGATTAGACACAGGTCTTAATTAAATAATCTGTTTGTTTAACTACCAGTGAAGTAAAGGGTCCCCTATTCACTGGTTGTCCTCTCTCCTCTGTAGCTCTGCGAATAAATTACGCTGTGATCGACATGTGACCCACGCACAGTCCTTCATACCTTCACTTCCTGAGCCCAGTTGGGCCACGACTCCATAGTAACTCTCTTTTCTTAAGTTGTACATGTAATTTTCATCATAGTCCAAATCAAATGACCATGATGTAATATCATAATAAATATACACTTACTAATTCATTAATAATTTACCTGACAGGATTGCCCCTCACTCTTCCCTGTTTTTGTCCTGATGAAGACCCCACTTAAGGACTGAACGTAGCCTACATACAGGGGTCGAAACGTCGATGGTTTTCTTCCTAAAACTTCCGGCATAAGCCCTTTACAGCTTTAAATTAACTGCGTGTCCATTGAAAGTTCATCTGTTTAGTTATTCATCATTGTGTGCCTTGATTTTTGGGCGTATGTATTTGTATTATTTTGGTTTTGCTGGAAATTGTTGTACCTATCACTTGTCTTCTTAACTGTGTTCATTCCTCCCTTACACTCCCGTGAGCACTTCCCTCCCCTTTCCCTTTCCCTTTTGGGGCTTTTTCAAAATCGTTTGATTATGTTACTACCGTGGTATTGTTAATAAATTACAGTACCCAGATTGAATCTCTTTTATGTAATTTTTTGCTCTATGAAATAGTATAAATCATATTTGTTGGTTATTTGACACAACACGTCTCTCTTGCGGGGATCCCTTTCATTTGTACCAGATATCGCCCAGGTCCCCGCGACTGCATGGGTTCAACCCCCCTTTTTGTAATGTCCTCTGAGCAGGTGCTGACCTGCGAGGTTCCTTTAGTCCTAATTTAATTTAGATACACCATGGTGGAATCTGAATTATTGTCCGATACAGAGGAGTACATTAACCAGCTAACCAAGGATTTGTTGAGTACCTTTCTATCTACATCTGTTCCTATAATTGATCTCTCTTTAAATGATAAAATATCTCGGTTGGAGAGACTAGAGAAAAAATTGATAAGAACACGATTACACGGGCATTTATTCACAAGATATCTCCAAGACAACATAATACCGAATGGTTTACAGATTAAGATTGAACCGGCCATCTTTGTTGATGTGCCTAAGTCCAAAGAGAGTTTCAGCTACGTGGCGAATAATTGCTCCCGGCACTGGATGGTGCTGGGGGTCGAGACTGCCGCGGAACAAGTTGTCTCTTTGAGCAAGGAAATTGCTGACCTTAAAGCAGAGATTTTGGGAGATAACACTCTCACTAAAGCTAAGGAGGCCTTGGATAACCTAGAAGTCACCATTAAAGAATTTGATATAACAGCCCAAACCAAGAAATTGGAAAAGCTAGCCAGAGACCTGAGACTTTTTGACAAAAAAACTGTGTATCCATATTTGCAGCCTGATTACTACAAGCAGGACAATCAGGGGCGTTTCACCAACCGCACTCGCGGTGGCTATAGAGGAAGACGTAATTTTACAACGTTTTCGGATTCCTCCTACAGCTCTGGTAGTGACGTGGAAGCAGGACCCAGTACCTCCTATAATTACCCACCCCAAGAGCGTGGATACCAACAGTATCCCCCTCAATTTCAGCAGCCTTTTTTAGATCAAGGCCGCGGTCAATGGCGGCCCCCACGAGGTCGTGGCAACTCTTGGATGAGAGGTCAAGCACGAGGTCAACAACAACAAAATCCTGGTGGTTGGGAAGGCAACAGAGGCAAACAGCAGAAACTGGTAACATTTCGTCCCGAAGCCCACGGAGAGATCTCGACCAGGAGAAACACCTACAGGTGGTGAACCACGCATCTATCCAAGATCAGATTATGTCACCCATCACATCTGACAGTAGTGATCCATCCCTCAATCCTGTGATTAACATTTCTCATCACAACTTAGATGAAGACGAGACTAAAGTCCTGAGTAGAGGTCTCTCTTATGTCCCCACTGCTCCACCCAATACATTTCTGCTAAAAACTGAACTATAGACATTTTTCAGAAAAATCAGGTTAAGATATTACTTCCGGAACCAAACCACAAGACAACGCAGCTCCATCACGGGTCTCAGAGAACCCTCAACTTTCTTTCCACCGACCTATGCCATGAGCCATAAGATTTTGGCTTTTGAAGAAATTGTGACCTCTGCAGTAGACCGAGCACTGGACCAGCGAAAATTTGTCAAATCTAACCTGCCCAAAATGGAGAAAAAGGCATTGACAGAGCTGTGCAACAACAAAGAAGTCGTCATCAAGCCCGCCGATAAAGGCGGGGCAATTGTCATCCAGGGCCTTTGTAAATATAAAGAGGAGATCTATAGACAATTGTCAGATGGAGTAAGTTACCAGCTACTATCAACTGACCCCTCACGTGAACTGGCAACTACTATTCTGGAAGCTACCCAAAAAGGATTGGATGCTGGCTTTCTCAGCGAGCAGGAATTCAAATTCCTTAATCAAAAATTTCCCCGACTTGCCACTATATATACTTTACCAAAGGTACATAAGAGCTTAGAAAGCCCACCCGGCCGCCCAATTGTATCGGGTTGCGGGTCCATGTTAGAACCTTTGTGCAAATACATGGATTTTTTCTTGAAACCAATTGCTCTCAACACCAAGGCGTATCTCCGTGACACCACACAAACTATTAACCTCATTGATGAAAGGCCATTAAATCCAGATAACGAACTCCTGGTGACATGCAATATTGTTTCGCTTTATACCAGCATCCCTCAACTCGATGCTTTGGAAGTAATGAGACAAGCCTTAGACAAGCGACCTGCACCCGTCCAGGTTCCGACCGATTTCATAATCGATTTACTGAGTATCGCCATGCGACAGAATTTCTTTATTTTTCAGGAAAACTTTTACTTGCAGACTAAGGGGGTAGCCATGGGGGCTACCTTCGCTCCAAATCTGGCCATCATTTTTATGGATCATTTTGAACAACAATACATTTTTTCCATTGACAATCCCTTTCACAGTAGTCTGACCGTTTGGGTCAGATACATAGATGATGTTCTTTGCATCTGGGAGGGAAGTAAGGAACTCCTTTTGGAGTTTCATGTGTGGCTGAATTCCAGAAACCCCCATATCCAATTCACTATGGATTCGAGCAATGAGAAGATTCCTTTCTTGGATATCTCGATCTATGTGGAAGACAATCGTCTATTAACCACCTTATTCAGGAAACCAACGGAGCGAAATTCCTTACTGCAATATGGAAGTCACCATCCTCGAGGGCTAAAAGACAATCTCCCAGTCGGACAATTTCTCAGGATTATGAGAAATTGCTCCACTCGCTGAAACTACATCCAAGAATCTGAGATCTTAAGTGAGCGCCTCATCTCAAGAGGGTATCCATCCAAAATGGTGAGACGTGCCAGGAAACGGGCCTGGTATAATCCACGCGATATTCTGTTAAATCCGGAAAACAGGAACCAATCGGAAATGGACCGTATCATCTGTGTAACCACCTTCTCCACACGGAGTAATGAAGTTAAACGTATCATCAACAAGAACTGGTCCATTGTGTCAGATGAGATTAAACAGACGCAGTTCCCTCTCCATTCCTTCAAGAGGGCCAAAAACATACGAGACATGGTGGTCCACTCGTATTTGGAACCTGCGAGTCAACCTACTCTTACAAGTATGTGGAATCTACCTCCATTGTTGGGACACTACAGATGTGGTACATGCACAGCATGCGAGACCACCATGCAGATTAAGAGTTTTGATCATGGTGGACGGTCTTACAGGTTAAAATACCACACAAATTGCAACTCAAGTTGTGTGATCTATATTGTCCTATGCCCATGTAGACAGATATATGTGGGACAAACACAACAGAAAATTAAGTCACGCATATCGTCCCACAGCAGCAGGTTACGCTGCAATGTGGTAGGTGCCCCGCTAGTAGAACACTGGCAAAAGGCTGGGCATGCTGTCTCAGATTTGAGATGGTTTGTGATTGAAAAGGTCTCTTTGGGGAGAAGATGAGGTAATATATTGACAGTACTAAACACCCGTGAATCCAAATGGATGTCCCTCTTAGACTCAATTAAAAATGGCCTCAACGAACAAGACGGCAGTCTAGCACAGTTGGCAACCTTGGGTTAATCTGTTTACTGAGATCTTCCCTAACTCAAATGGGGTTATTTACCACCGAGGCACTTTTACGGCGTATCTTCCCTTTCCTACCAAACATCTATAGGAAAACGCTGGTTCAGGCACTAGTCCTTGGACGGGTAGACTATTGTAACAGTCTACTCATTTCCGCCAACCAGGAACAACTGCGCAGACTGCAGGTGGTGCAGAACACCGCGGCAAGACTCATCCTGAATGCCCCTCCCCGTACCCCCTCCCGTCCTCTCCTTTCCCACCTTCACTGGCTTCCAGTGCAACAGCGGGTATATTTTAAACTCTGCTGCATCATGCATAAGTGCATCTATGGATCTGGTCCCAAATATCTGAAAGATATTTTCTTTCCCTACTCTCCCGGACGCACTCTACGCTCCAGCAACACTATGCTGCTATATGTACCTAAAGTTACCAGAGCGAGACAGGGTGGTCCAGCCCCCTCCCTTAAAGGCCCCTTGCTGTGAAATTCCCTCCCTCCCCAGTTAAGACAAACTCCCAACCTCTTCAACTTTAGGAAGAAACTAAAAACTTACTTGTTCCCACAAGATTAATTTAGCCTTCCCTTTGTCACTCCTCAACTATAGTTTATCTAACTCATACAGAAGCCACGCGCGGAGATACCCCTTCGGGGCTGATTCAGGCGCGCTATAAGACTATAAATAAATAAATAAAATTGTATGAATATCCTGTCTTTGTACCACCTAATTAAGCCACTCGCCTATAAAGTTATTCATTGCCCTCCCCATGTCTGAGAACTGAGCAGGCATTATGAATCATGGAATTTTTTATATGGCAAATCATGATGGTTGTTGTGTTGAAATACTAACATACAATGCTCCACTGTTATTGGTCTTGGCCTCTCAAAAACAGCTACCCGTCTTCAACCTCATGTTTGAGAGTTGCACGGTTAGTGTTAATTCTGTTTTGTCTTCCTAAACAATTCTCTAATGTTTTAATTAATACTGTAATCTATATTGTTCTCTTATATGCTCATGGTTCTACAACATTAAATGCCTATTATCATTTAGCCCATCGGTCTTGGCCTTTCAAAAAAACAGCTACCCGTCTTCAACCTCATGTTTGAGAGTTGCACGGACAGTGCCAATTCCGTTATGTTTTCCTAAATATTAAATATTAAATATCACTCTAATGATTTGATAAATATTATGATCTACACCTTTGTCTTATATACTCTGGGTTTCACAACATCACATGCTTGTTACCATTCAGGTCTCTCTTTTTTTGAAAAACACCCCGCTTTCAACCTCATGTCGGAGAGTTGCGCGGATTTTCTAAATGATTTTCCAATCAAATGTAAGTGAAATGATGACAGAAATGTTCTTTGACTCGTTTTATTAGACCCGACCTGACTTCTTAGTGAATTTTTGAATTTTTTTTACTGTTTAGTGACGATCGCGGGAGTCCACTAAGTGACTTTTTAATTTCTATTACTGGGCGGTATCTTTATCTTTGACTCCGCCCCTGTAACTCCGCGTAGCTGGAGTTGCGAAGTTACTGTCCACGGACGCTGTGGATGTGATTCGGTATGTGGCTAAACAGCGCGGTTATCACATAACCCTGACAATCGTTGTTTTTCCTTGTTCTTAACCGCTAATCCGTGCTTTTCCCTCAGACTCACCCTTTATCGTGGTTGACTTTGTGGCAGCTCGACTCACACTGTCTGTAAGCTATCAGCTGCGGACCTTGCGGCTCCAATGAGTGTTTTGAGAAAACGTTTGGTAACACTCACTCTAGCTCTCCATTCAATTACAGGTATGTCAAGCACTCATACATACCGAGTCTATTGTATAATTGAATGGGACTGCCCTTGTTTATGCTAAAACTCGTAAACCAATCTCATTTGGCTTTGAGATAATTTACAGCGTATTGCCGTATTTGCAATACTGGGACTTGTGTTCCACATTATTTTGTTAAATAAACAGTGTAGTTATCACTAAAACCTTATAATTGGTCTTCCCTGTTCCTAACCGCCAATCCTTGCTCTCCCTCAGACTGACCTTTATTGTGTTTGACGTTGTGGCAGCATTACTCACGCTGTCTGTAAGCTATCGGCTGCCGACAGAATTCTTGGCTTTGCGGCTCTGACGAGTTTATTTGAGGAAACGTTTGGAAACTTTCACCCTCGCTCTCCATTCAATTACAGGTATGTTATGCACTCGTACATACCGCGTTTTTGTATAATTGAAGGGATTGCTCTTGTATATGCTTAAACTCTTATACCAATCCCTCTGGTTCTGAGATATCTGTTAGAATATAGCCGTATTTACTATACTGGGACTTGTGTTCCACATTATTTTGTTCTGTGGACAGTTGTAAATCAATAGACATCTCCTTTAAGGCTGTGGAGTCCACCCACCCGTTTTAACATCTTAGGTACTCCCCTCACCCTACTCACTAGATTTGACACAGGTCTTAATTAAATAATCTGTTTGTTTAACCACCAGTGAAGTAAAGGGTCCCCTATTCACTGGTTGTCCTCTCTCCTCTGTAGCTCTGCAAATAAATTACGCTGTGATCGACATGTGACCCAAGCACAGTCCTTCATACCTTCACTTCCTGAGCCCAGTTGGGCCACGACTCCATGGTAACTCTCTTTTCTTAAGTTGTACATGTAATTTTCATCATAGTTCAAATCAAATGACCATGATGTAATATCATAATAAATATACACTTACTAATTCATTATTAATTTACCTGACAGGATTGCCCCTCACTCTTCCCTGTTTTTGTCCTGATGAAGACCCCACTTAAGGACTGAACGTAGCCTACATACAGGGGTCGAAACGTCGACGGTTTTCTTCCTAAAACTTCCGGCACAAGCCCTTTACAGCTTTAAATTAACTGTGTGTCCATTGAAAGTTCATCTGTTTAGTTATTCATCATTGTGTGCCTTGATTTTCGGGCGTATGTATTTGTATTATTTTGATTTTGCTGGAAATTGTTGTACCTATCACTTGTCTTCTTAACTGTGTTCATTCCTCCCTTACACTCCCGTGAGCACTTCCCCTCCCCTTTCCCTTTCCCTTTTGGGGCTTTTTCAAAATCGTTTGATTATGTTACTACCGTGGTATTGTTAATAAATTACAGTACCCAGATTGAATCTCTTTTATGTAATTTTTTGCTCTATGAAATAGTATAAATCATATTTGTTGGTTATTTGACACAACACGTCTCTCTTGCGGGGATCCCTTTCATATGTACCAGATATCGCCCAGGTCCTAGCGACTGCATGGGTTCAACCCCTCTTTTTGTAATGTCAATCTTCTACTAAGCACAGGAATAGCAGAAATATAATTTGGTTCCCTAATGGAGAGGACATTTAAAAATTGATGATTTACTGAAAACCTTCCATTGCTCCCGGTGGATTTATTTCCAGCCAGTATGTTGATGAGCTATTAGGCACCGGTGCGGGCCCGGGCATTTGCACTACGCAGTAATCCACATGATATTTATTGACTTCAAGGGGCATCACCAGTCGGAGCAGTGCCCTAGGGGGTGCAGCCTACAGCCTGCTCCCCGGGAATGTTAACCTTTTGCCGCGCAAGACTTTTTCAAAGATTTATTGTACATTGAAAATGTGAATGCATTACAAATTATGGAGTAGAGACCTATAACCAGGACTGCTCAATTTTCCGACCCGCCCTCCATTTTGCCTCCCCACCTGTGCCTGCTGTGTTGCTTCTGCCCCCCACCTCTGTGTTGCTTCAACCCTGTTATGCTTCATTCCCCACCTGCACCCTTCGTGTTGCTTCTCCCCGCATGAGTCCTGTGTGCTACTACTGCCTACAAAAATACTTTTGTGCTAATTTTTTTTATTTACCAATCTAACTCGGATCGGGAAATAAAAATTAAAAAAAGCAAAGCCATGCAAGACCTCTTGGCTTTGCCAATGCGTGTTGTTTCTTGTAGTTACAGAGTCTCACTCGTATAGGTCTGTGTAAGCTGCTTTACTCAACCTATAAGTACTGCACGGCCCTTTCCTTCCCTCGCAAATCATAAATAAAAACAATAACAATAATATGACAATAATCCCTGTCTGGAATGTGATGACACGCTGTATTCCACAGGTTGCCATGGAGATTTACTGTCTGGTCAGTTAGAATGCTGGCTGGCTGGGGAACTGACCAGCCTCTCCTGTAGTCTGTGGCTGGCTGGAGAACTGATCAGCTTCTCCTGTAGACCTTGGCTTGAACAAAGTAAAGTACACAGACAAAGTTGGACTAAAAAAAATGGAAAATCTGCTGGTCCTCCTTATCCAACGCACATATTAATAAAACTTTCTTTATATTCATTCTAAAATGTGACCATTGAAAGCAACAATATAATTTTGGGAAATATTCACACTCTTGTTGGGGTGGACCAAGGTGGGATAAGGAACTGAGATTGCTTGATGGCCTGTGCATACTTTATAAACATGGTCACAAATTGGTGGTGTCACAAGCTGACTTCAAAATATTAGGTTGTAACTATGAAACAGAATGTAAAAGAAACAGTATGCTGCAATTTACAGTCTGGCTTAGGGTGACAGACTAAGAAAAAAGAACAGGAAAACGAGCCGGTTCACTGGTTTTGATTTTCTCTGATCCACTCCTTGGAAAGTAATTTTCCAAAAACCAAGAGGGATTGGTGAAATACAATCCAATGATCCTTCAAACGAGGGCCAGGAAAAAGGTAGGGTCCCAAAGCTTCCTATACAAGGGGGTTAGTTAAAATAATCTAGTTACTACATAGGCACAAACAGTAATCCAACTATAATACAGAATACCTATCTGAATACTACCTATCTTAATAATTCAAGAAATACTTCAAAACCCTTCAATTTTGACAGCCCCATATATTTTCTTTAGTCTACATATATTTCTTATTATCAATTTTTCAAAAACTGAAAACCTTAATTTTTCCAATATGATTGTATTTGCTGATACAGCAGATTTAATAAAGACCTAACCAAGCAGATTCCTCATTCACACCCTAAATTATTAAAACTTAGAAGAGACAATAATAAATAATGGGCATAATTTCTTCATTTAAATGTTGACTATGAATATATAGTTTCGGCCCGGTAATTTCTAGCCTTCATCCGGATATCACATTCTTTTCCAGCTAAATATCATCACAATTGATAGCTACTGATATATGTTGGCTGTAAGTGGGGTGGTCCTTGTTATGCACAAGGTCACTTTTAATGACAGTAATCCCATTCTGGACGATGGACATTTCAAATATCTGATGCCGAGAAAACTTTTTTTCCAAAATGTTTCGATCTTTTAATATCCCTCACTATTTAGATCCTCTTGCCAATTTTTCCTCGTTGTGAAGAACATTTTTATTGTTGTCATTTTGCCCAGAGTAGGCGGGCGGGGCTGGGGCAGCAAACTGACAACAGAGGTCCAATGAGAGCCGCTGGGGCAGCAAGCTCACAACTGAGGGCCAGCGGATGGGGCTGGAGAAGTACAAGTTTACAATGGAGGGTCAGATGGGCTAGCATAGCAAGCTGACAAAGGGGGGCCGGTGGGAGGTGCTGGGGCAGCACGCTCACAACGGGGGGCTGCTGGGAGGGTGTGGAGAGCACATAGACAACGGAGGACCAGCACGAGGGGCTGGAGCAGTACAAGCTGACAATGGAAGGTGGATGGGAGGGTCAGGGAGCACATGGACAACGGAGGAGTGGGGATGGGGGAGCACATGGACAACGGAAGAGTTGCGAGTGGGATGGGGAAGCACGTAGACAACGGAGGACTGGCGAGTGGGAATGGGGGAGCACATGGACAAGAGAGGACTGATGGGGATAAGGGGAGCACATGGACAAGAGAGGACTGGCAAGTGGGGATGAGGGAGCACATAGACAACAGAGGGTTGGTGGAAGAGTCTGGGGCAGCAAGGTGACAATGATAGGTCGGTTGGAGGGGCTGGTGCACCAAGAAGCGGTGAAAGTTAGGCAAGAGGGGCCCAGGGCAGCAAGGTGGGATGACAACCGAGGGTTGGTGGAAATAGCTGGGAAAGCACACAGCCAGGAGGCAGGTAGAGGGGCTGTGGAAGCACATGGACAGTGCAGGGCCGGTGGGAGGGTCTGTGGCAGGAGCTGTGATAGCAAGCTGACAAGGGTGGGGAGGAGGAGCTGCAACTGCAAGCTAACACAAGGCAGAAGAGGCTGGAGAGCAGACAGAAAACTGAGGGCTAGCAGGAGGGGCTTGGGCATCCAGAAGCTGGAGCGGCCCGTGCAGGAGCGGTGGGGCCGGGTGGGGGGATTCAGTCGCCAACATTGAGGGAAACTTAAATAAATAATTAATTTTTCCTTGTAGTCTGTCGAAAACGACTGCCCCACCGCCTTTCCCAGCACGTGCCGCTGCTGGCCAGAAGACAAAGTAGGACATGCAGATGGGCTTGGGGGAGCACACAGATGATGGAGGGTAAACGGGAGTTGCTGGGTGAGCACACAGACAACAAAGGGCTGGTGGGCGGAGTTGGGAGAGCACACAAACAGGAGGCTGGTAGAGTAGCTGCAGGTGCAAATAGACAATGGAGGGCCGGTGGGCGGGGCTGTCGGAGGAAGCTGACAACAAAGGGTGAGGGAGAGGCTGGGTGAGCACACACACATATATATATAAATGTGTGTGTGTGTATGTATATGGATAGGAGTTGGCCTAACAATTAGGGAGGTCGACCTCGAATCTGGGGAACCGGGTTCGAGTCTCGACAATGGCGCAGAACATCCTGTGATTCTGGGCAAATCACTTAATCTCCCTGTGCCTAAAAAAATGAATGTGTCCTCATGTAACGCAACAGGTGCTATGTAAGGCGCTCTGATACCGGGCCAAGTTTGCGCTATATAAAACTCCATAAAAAAAATACTGTAGTTTTAGTGAAATGAGCCTTTCTACTGTATCCCACTGCATGAACCTCTCAAGCCCTTCTCACACTCTCACAAGAAGAGCTAGGTGCCTGCTCATTAGTGTGAATGGGGCATGCCCAGTTCTTCTGCAATTTGTTTAATCACCTATGATGCTTTAAAAGTGCCATATACCTTCTGGAATAAACACATTTGCTTTATTTACCTTATTTCTCATTAGGAGAAACAGGTCCTATCTCCTCTCACTTGCATGAAGTCCTGTATAGGGTTGCCACCTTTCCCAGAGAAAAATACCGGCCCTCTCTTCACGTTTTAAGATTCTGCAAAGGCCCAGAACTGATTCTTACACAGAACTTTATATGAACTTGCCTGCATTTATTTTTAACATAGTCTTTCTTTCTTTGTTTACAGAGCTCATTGGGGCAGCTCTAGAACACATTTTAAAGTGTATAAAACCAGCCAGGTGGCAGCCCTACTCCTGTGTGAAGGAAAAAAGGCACTCGGGGGGCCTTATGGAAGTCACATTTCTTTAATGCAAAATTAGCATCATACCAGCGCCGATCATCTGAATAAATGGAGTGCATAGTGCTAAACCAGGGCCAGCATTAACGCTGGTCAGGGCTCGAGTCAGGGTACCACGCAGGTGGACGGCGTCCCCCCACTTATTTTCCCGAGTGGACTCCTTCCGCCCTGCCAAACAGCTGGACTTCAATCTTTGGCCTCTCCGGGACGAGATCGGAGCTCACTGCACGCTGCTCACGCACTGACTTCTCAGATGCAATTGCATCTAAGGGGTGAGCGAGGGGAGGCAATGATCCTGATGGTTCAAGCCAACTTTCGTGACGTCACTTACAATCATGACGATCCCTTCTGGTGTGAGGTTCCGTGACAATTATAGTGGTGTTTTTGACTCGTTCGAATATGGACGAGTCTGGTATCTATGAACCGCAAATGACGAGTTTAGTGGGTGTACGCGTTTTCGCTATACTGGCCTGAACCGTTCATCTTATTCGTGGGTTTCTTCATCTGAACCCACGGGTTCCATTTTAGATACGGCATCCATTTTGTCTCTTGCCCTCAAGTAGCCAGCGAACGGACACTGTCCGCTTCGTGACCCTGGGATTCCCAAGCTCTTGCGGAAGACACGTGTTCCTTTGAGGGTGTCTTTATGACGAGGGGGATGATACTGAAAAGGCAGATGGCCCCGCTCGAGGCCCATCTTGCCGTGCTGGTCTATTGTTTCAGCTGTGCATTTATTAGGCACGACTCCTTTGATCCTGCAATCGTGTTTCCGATATCGCCCCCTACACTCTTTTCAATCTGTTGTCTATCTTTG
The DNA here is from genome assembly GCF_964263255.1 of Lissotriton vulgaris. NCBI lineage: Eukaryota > Metazoa > Chordata > Amphibia > Caudata > Salamandridae > Lissotriton > Lissotriton vulgaris. The sequence goes on from NC_141697.1 coordinate 1,215,142,114, forward strand.
TCTTCCCTTGCACCTGTTTCTGACTTTTTCCTTAAAATCGTTTACAGCCGGAATGGAATGTACTTAATGGTGGGATAATGTACTTTTACAGCTGGGAACCGGCGATGCTACTGTAATTATGTTCCGGGACCCTGGATACATGAAAGCAACCCTTTTGAAGTTTACTGTGGGAACTGAGTTGTAACCTTTTGTTCGCTATGTTGTGCTATGACGGAAATATGTATAAAAGGAGCGATCCACTGTTGCAATTTGAAGCAGTCTCCTAGAACCTACACATGTTGTACTTCTTGTGACTTCTGTGTTCCCTGCAGTAAATAAACCTCGATCTTTGACGCCGAAGGAAGTGTCCCGTGTCTCTGTGATTTGTACGCCGGAACAGGTAACCCACGGATGTTTCAGGTGTTGTCCCCTGGCACCGCTGGGCCTTAGAATAGCCCAGTCCTTCAGTTGGCGCCCAACGTGGGGCGACATCAGCGGTATCGGTCCAAAGCCCGACGATCGTGAGGAACTTCGTGTGAAATCTCCGAGGGAAGGTGCACCCCGCTTCATCGATCTTGTTGTCGAAATAAGTGGTCCAAAGACTTTTCCCGCGAAGATCCCCGCCTCCTGACGGCTGCGATGGACTGATGCCCTGACTGTTGACCTGTTTTGGCACCTGGCGTAGTCCTTTGTACAGCGAGACGATTGACGGGCCTTCCTGGTGACGCCATTGCTCTTTCAGTTAAGTATTTGTGGGTCGCTCCCAGAGTCCTTGGTTGTTGTTGTTGCTTGGTTGTTTGCATGGTTCCATTGCATTTGTGGTTCTTAGTTATTGGTTCTTAGTTGTTGGGTTTTATTTGACGATTGCAATTGCCAAAAACCGAGGGTCTTGCATTTTTGCGAGGACATCATAATTCGATAACCCTTGAAGTTTGTAAACTCGGTTAGTGTGCACGATGCCTGGCCGTAGTACTTTGTTTAGTTGCTTTAAAAGTTGTGGTGCGGATTCCTGATTAGAGGACTCATGTCCAATACCTCCAGTTGGAACTCCGGTCTATGAGCTCTATAGTCGCCATGGAGTGGGTCCTATCGCATATAATGATTATTGGATCCGCTATACTAAAGATGATGGTGTCCTTAGTTGGCCACCTCATGGTAGTTTCGAAACAGCAATTTTGGATAATCTCGAAGCAAAATTGTTCAAAAAGAAGTCTAGGCCGGCCATGTTTGATTCCTTTCGGTTATGGCGTAAGGAGGCCAAGCAGAAAGAAATCAAACAGCTTAAGAAAAATAAGAGGGAAGGTATCGTTACGGTGATGAGAAATGCAGAGCAGTTCCAGCGAGACAAAGAAGAGAAGGAAAAGGAAGTTTTTGCTAGACTGCAACGTATGGCGGTGGATAAGTGTTATCCCGTTTTACCGTCGAGTACTGATAAGAAGGGAGAGGAAGCGGTAGAGGATCCTTTGTTGTCCTACCTACTGAAGTCACCACCTCCATACGCACAGGATACTACAGCCCCTGTGGTTCCTCCTGTTCCTCAACCTGTCGTTCCGGCAGCTGCTGGTCAGCCTGTCGCTGGTCCTGTTCTTCCGAATCCTCTCGTTCCCCAAGTCGTCCCTATTCCCTTACCTGCTCCTCTTCCCACTGCTCCACTGCCTATACCTTCTCAGTCTACTGTTCCCGCTACTTCTGCTCTCTTGGCTACTCCTACTGCTCCTACTGCTCCTGTGTTTAGTCCCCATGTTGTTGCTCCTGTGCTTCTCTCCTCTTCTCCGTCTGTTCGTAGTCGCATACCTAATGCTGTTGCTAATCTTTACTCTCCATTTGGACCGATCCTTGGGTCCGATGTTTCCGATGTCCCTCAACGTCGAAGTCAAATCCCTGGTGGTAGGGAGAGTGATACGTTAATAAAAATGGCGCGTAATTGGATTAGGTATCCCATTAAAAACACCCCGCGCACAATTTTTGAGACCTTCTCTCAATTTAATGAGCCCACACAGAGATTTGTGTTTGACGAAATGTGTAAATGCTTACGAGAAGTATGGGATAATGATGAGGTAGACAATGTGCCGCCCGAAGTGACTGAACTTCAGCATCAGTTTTCAAGTGGTATGATTGTGGGTGGTAATGTTCGACGTGCTGTAGAACATCTTCTATCTTTTCAGTCTACTGTACTACCTCGAGCACTGTTTAAGGACGAAACTGAGGAGTGGATGGCAACACCTGGTCAGTATCCCATGCGTGAAGTTCCCCCAGTGTGGATGCCAGGTGATGCGCAGGCTAATCCTATCATTCCGCCACACTTCCAGAGAGTTTGGATACACCTCCCATGGAAGCGGTCAGAAGTTTTGCAGGTGAAACAAACTCTACCTGACCCCCGCAAAAATCCGGCCGGTTATTACAAAGAGTTATCCCAATTAGTGGATGCTACTATTATGAACCTTGCCGATATTGACATGTTGTTCGGTAGCGTAGTACCTCAACCAATTTGAACAAAAATCCGTCCAGAGAATCACATAGCCGAGTTGGGTGGTGATTGGGCTGCCCTTGCGGCGGCCGACGGGCGACAAGTTGGTGGGGCTAAGCCTGAACAGCTTATTGAGAATTTGCCCCAGAGGATTATTACGCTTATGAAGACACTTATGCCGGCAATGAGAGTTAATTGGGATAAACTGTCTGCGTGCAAGCAAAAGAAGGACGAGAGTGTCTCCGATTTCTTTACGAGATTTGAGGAGGCATTCATCGATCATAGTGGTCAGGATCTGAGTACTGAGGGAGGTCAGCGATTGTTCGTCGATAAATTTGTATCGAATTTGTTGCCTGACCTTAGCAACAAATTGAAAAACTCCGAAAGTTCGTGGGCTGTTTCTACCTCTGCTCAGATATTAGCCACGGCTCAATATTATGAAAATAGGGAAAAGGAGGAAAATGATCGTGCGGATAAGAAAACAAAGGATCTCAAAACAAAAGTTTTGTTACAGCAAGCGTATCCTCCGCGCTCGAATCAGAATGACTCTCGGCAGCAAAATAGATCGCAATCACAGTCTTCTAGGTCGCAGTTGCATAATGACTCTTCCACGCCGAGATCTATGCTCGGATATAATCAATGTGCATACTGTAGAGGTGAGGGCCATTTGAAGTTTGATTGTCCGGTTTTGCACGACCGAAATAATGGTGGCTCGGCTCGAGGAGGTCGTAGTGGCCCTCAACAGGCTTCACGAGGTAGAGGTCGTGGTGTTACTCAAAATCAGAATGAGCGTTCTAATACTTCATCAGATTCCAACAATTGCTTTGATCAGCGTGGTTCCTCGTCAGGTAGATCTGCACAGTATCATGTGGATGACTGTTACGTCGAGCATGATATTGATGACGGTAATTACTAGGACAGCCACAGACAAAGAGAGGGAGTAGTATCAGTTCTGGTTGATCAGAGAGGGCCTTACGTCGCAGTTGCCACATCGGGCGTAGTTGGCCTTTTCTGTTGGACACTGGTGCAGCGAAAAGTTCCATCATGCATTCGAAACTCCCTGGCGCACCTTTGTCTGGCTTAACGAATGTTTCCGTTGGATTCTCTGGCGCCCCGTTAGCAATCCGGTTTCTAGCCCTTTGCCCCTCACAATTGGGCCTCGTGAGCTACAAGCTCCTTTGATTTTGACTACTGGTTGTGGTGAGAATCTTTTGGGCCTGGATTTGCTGAAACGGTTATATGCGACTCTGTACTGTTCTCCTGCGGGAGTGGAGCTTACTTTGGGTCAGAGAGTGATCTCTCCTATGTATTTGTCAACTGATAAGCTCCCACCGGAATTGAGTTCTCTTCCTGAGTCTTTGTGGTCAACAGGTCCCAATGATGTGGGCCTGCTGGACATATCACCTTATGTTGTCCAATTGAAATCGAATGTGCGATTGCCACGTATTCCCCAGTATCGTATCTCTCTCAATGGTGAACGAGCATTGTTAGCGATCATCTATGACTTGATCAAGAAAGATGTTATCGAGGAAACTCGGGGAAATGTGTGTAATAGTCCTGTGTTACCTATTTTGAAACGAACTGATCCATCTAAGCCTCCTGTGTATCGTTTTGTCATTGATTTACGGGAGGTGAACAAAATTGTGATTCCAAAATTTCCTGTGGTACCTGATATTACGGCTTTACTGACTCTGATTCCAGCCTCTGCTTCTTGGTTCTCAGTGATCGATCTGAAGAATGCTTTCTTTAGCATTCCGATTGCTGAGGAAAGCAGAGATCTATTCGGCTTCTCATTAGGTGGTCGCAGCTTCAGGTTTAAACGCGCTCCTCAGGGCTATTGTGAGAGTCCATCGATATACAGCCAAGCCCTGAAGAGTCAACTTGATGCGTTTATGTTACCGGTTGGTGCGGCCTTGATCCAGTATGTTGATGACTTGTTAGTGGCTGCTGACACCAAAGAGATTTGCAAAACTGCTACAGTATCACTGTTACAGCATCTCTGTGACTTACATCATAAGGTGTCACCTTCTAAACTGCAATATTGTTGTCAAGAAGTAACCTATCTAGGTCACTTATTGTCAAAGGAGGGAAGAAGGTTGACCCCAGAGAGAATTGCAGCGATCGCTCGAATGATTGTGCCAACAACTCAGAGAGATGTGCGTGCCTTTTAAGGTATCACGTCATACTGCAGGCAATGGATTCCAAATTTTTCATTGCTAGCGAAGCCATTGGTAGCCCTCACGTGCAAGGATGTTCCAACTCCTTTGCCATGGACTGAAGAGTGTCAGAAAAGTTTTTCTGAATTGCGTGATGCGTTGTGTTCGGCCCCTGTGTTAGGTACTCCTGACTACAGCAAGCCGTTTACATTACACGTTCACGAGAGAGAGGGTTGTGCGTTGAGTGTCTTGACGCAGCAATTTGGTGGTAAGCAGCGTCCATGTGCATATTTTTCCTCGACCTTGGACCCAGTAGCTAGAGCGTTGCCGAGTTGTCTAAGAGCGACAGCGGCAGCTGTGGTGTCCATCCGACAATCTGCAGGATTGGTCATGGATAATATGCTTACGGTGATGGTTCCGCATGCAGTTGACACTCTTTAAATCGTACAAAAACCCAACACTTGACGAGCGCAAGGTTGTCCGGTTATGAGTTGACGCTTTTGGCAAGTCATATACAAATAAAGCACTGTAATGTACTAAACCCGGCGACGTTGTTGCCAACTCATATGGAATCAGATGATGTACCACCACATGATTGTTATTTGCGAACTGAGGAAGAAACGAAGGGTCGTGTTGACCTAAAAAACACTCCATTGGCAGATCCCGATGGTACTTTGTATGTTGATGGTTCGTGTTTTAAGTTGCCGAATGGTGATGTGACGACTGCGTATGCTGTGGTGACGTTGAGTACGGTTGTGGAAACTGCGAGATTGAGTCAGAATTCCGCGCAGGCGGCAGAGTTGATTGCGTTGACAAGAGCGTGTGTTTTGTCGAAGGGAAAGCGAGTGAATGTGTTTACGGATAGCCAGTATGCATTTGGCGTTGCACATAGCTTTGGTCGTCTGTGGAAAGAAAGAGGATTTATGACATCGCATGGCACGAAGATCCAACACGGACAGCTCGTGAACGATCTTTTGGACGCACTTACATTGCCTAAGCAGGTGGCGAATATTAAATGCAGCGCGCACCGAAAGGTTATGGATGATGTTGGTCGTGGTAACGCGTTTGCGGATGAGATTGCTAAAGAGACAGCTAAGAACCTTGCAACCCGAATGTACGTTACGAGTTCAGTAAGGTGGCCGGCAGAGACTGGTATGTGTGAGGACACTGTTGAGAGCGTGAAAGCGATTCAGAATGAGGCCACCGAAACTGAAAATACTAAGTGGAAAGAAAGCACGGGAAAGTTAGATGCGCACGGATGTTGGATTGATTTGTCGGAAAGTCAGAGATGGATGTTGCCGGATGCATATGTGCTAGCCGTTGTGACTATGGCTCACGGCTTGTCACATATTAGCGCGAAAGGTATCTGCAAGTTGCTGTCCCCTGTATGGAAGAATGATGGTATCGCTAAGTGTGCTGAGAGAGTGGTTAAGAATTGTATGTTATGTATGATGTACAACCCCGGCAAAGGCACTCCTACTCCACCTGACCATTTTGCTCCTCCTACATGTCCCTTTGAGGTTATCCAACTGGATTTCATCCATATGGAGAGATGTAATAATCTGAAGTACGTTTTAGTTGTGGTTTGCGCATTCTCCAGATGGATCGAGTGTTAGACGGACCTGGAGGGTCGGCCGAGGACAAGGGGAGAGGTCTCCGGGGAGAGCCGTCTCCAGCGATCGTACAGACGAGTAACTCCCCTCCCACAGATGTACACCACACAAAGATAAGGTTTAACGTTCTTTATAAGCAATCTTTAGGTACGGTAGAATGGTACAAGGAGGTCAGGACTCAGGGGTCCCCTCGATTCTAGTCTCTTGGATGGGAAAGGGGGTAGCGGGACAGTCTTGTTATCAATCTGGTAGATGCGATGATATGACGGATAGCTCACAATCCTCGAGCTCGGCGTTCTAGGTGGACGGGCCACGGCAGCGCCGGCAGGTCCCGAGATGATCGTAGGTAGCGACGGTCCGCGGCAGCGCCAGCAGGTCCCGGTGAAGGTGGTAGTTATAACGGTCCACGGCAGCGCCAGCAGGTCCCGACGAGGATGAAGGGTGCAGAAGGTTGCGGCAGCGCCAGCAGGCAGGACGATAGTTCACAAGGCAGGGCTACGGCAGCGCCAGTAGTCCGTCAAGGATGAGTTCTTCACGGTGTCTCTCGACTCCAGGATACAACTGCCTTCCTGCTCTGGAGCTGCCCCAGTTATAGGTCTGGCGCCCTTTGATGTCCGGACCCTCGCACTTGGAGGTCGGGAGGTCCGGGATGAGGGAGTCCAGACACCCAGCAGGGGGGTGGAGCCAGCGCCCGGGGGAGCTGGGGGCGATCGGCACCTGGCGGGGGAGAGCCATCGACACTTCTTTCTCCCATTGACCTGCCAAGTGGTCCGTTCACCTCCTGGGAGGATGGTGGTGCCGGGATGTCGGGGCCTGGCCAGGCCCAGGGTTAGGGTCGAGTCGAGGCCACGCGGCCTCGTGGGGCAGTGTCCAAGATGGCGGCCGGGCCGGGCGATGGAGCTGGTAGTGGCTCGGCCCCATGATACAGAGATGTCCGGGGGCAGGAGTCCCGTAGGGGACGGGGTGCGGGTTGCTTCTGTGGGTACCACCTGGAGGGCCGGGGCTCGGGCCCTGTCATGGGGGGAGGGAGCAAGCCCTTCATGTGGCCTGTCTAACATGTGTCCCCCCCAGCTGAAGGCGGGGAGAGTCACCCATCCTCTTGGGGACTCTCCTCGTCGAGGCGGAAAAAGCGTGACAGGCCATCCGCGTTGGCGTGGTCTTGGCCAGGTCGGTGTTCCACAGTGAAGTCCATCTCCTGCAGGGAGATGGACCAACGCAGTAGTTTGGGATTTTCCCCCCGCATCTGCATTAGCCACTGCAGGGGCCGATGATCTGTTTGCACCCGGAAGTGGGTACCGAAGAGATAGGGCCGGAGCTTCTTGAGGGCCCACACTACTGCGAAGGCCTCCCTCTCGATGGTGCTCCAGCACTGTTCTCGGGCCAGTAGGCGTCTGCTGATGAAGGCCACCGGTTGGTCAAGTCCTTCGGGGTTCAACTGGGAGAGGACCGCCCCGATGCCATGGGCGGAGGCATCTGTTTGTACGATGAATTCCCGGCTGTAGTCGGGGGCCTGAAGCACAGGGGCAGTGCACATGGCGGCCTTCAGCTTCTCGAAGGCCGCTTGACAGTCTGGAGTCCAGTTAACCTTCTTCGGGTGGTTTTTGGATGTGAGTTCTGTGAGGGGCCCCACAATGCTGCCATAGTCCCTCACAAACCGCCGGTAGTAGCCGGTGAGCCCCAAGAAGGCTCGGACCTCGGTTTGCGTGACTGGAGGTTGCCAGGACTGGATGGCAGCGATCTTGAGTTGAAGAGGGGCCACCAGACCGCTTCCCACTTGGTGTCCGAGATAGGTCACGGACCCCTGACCAATTTGGCACTTGCTGGCCTTGATTGTGAGGCCGGCCTGTTGGAGGGCCTGCAGGACCTCTCGGAGGTGGCGGAGGTGGTCTGACCAGTGGCGGCTGTACACAGCGATATCGTCCAGGTAGGCGGCGCTGAACTCCTCGAGTCCCGCCAATACCTGGTTCACCAGTCGCTGAAAAGTAGCTGGAGCGTTCTTCATGCCGAATGGCATGACTTTGAAGTGGTAGTGGCCATCGGGGGTGGAAAAGGCGGATCGTTCTTGAGCCCGGGGTGTGAGACCGATCTGCCAGTAGCCCGCTGTCAGGTCGAAGATGCTGAGGTAGCGGGCAGCCCCCATGCGGTTGATCAGTTCATCTGCTCGGGGGATGGGATGAGCGTCGGTTCTGGTGACAGCATTCAGGCCCCGATAGTCGACGCAGAATCGGAGCTCAGGAGTGGTGCCGGGGGCAGCAGCTTTGGGGACCAGCACGACCGGGCTGGCCCAGGGGCTGTCCGAGGGCTCGATGACCCCGAGCGTGAGCATCTTTGACACTTCTTCTCGGATGCAGGCACGTACCCGATCTGGTACGCGGTACGCCCGATGTCTGATAGGGGGACTGTCCCCAGTGTCCACGTCGTGCAAGCACCAGGGGGTGACCCCTGGGGTGAGGGAAAACAGGGTCGCAAATTGCAGCAGGAGGTCCCGGCAGTCTTGGCGCTGTTCCGGGGTGAGGGCATCTGAGAGTCGGACCCCGTCTACGGATCCATCTTTCTCACGGGTCTTTAGGAGATCAGGGAGAGGCTCGGAGTCTTCTTCCGCTCCACTGTCTGTAGCCATCAGGAGGCTGAGCTCCGAGCGCACAAAGTGGGGTTTGAGTCTGTTGGTGTGGAGGACCCGGAGGGGGTTCCGAGGAGATTCCATATCGATGAGATAGGTGACGGGGCTCTTGCGCTCGACCACTTTGAAGGGCCCCGTCCACTTGTCCTGCAAGGCACACGGTTCGGTGGGGGACATCACCCACACTCGTTGGCCAGGTTCGAATTCGATGGAGGAGGCATTTTGATCGTACCATTTCTTCATGTCCTCCTGACTGGCCTCAAGATTCGCTTTTGCCATTTCTCTGAATCGTCTCGTCTGATTGCGTAGGGTCAGGAGGTACTTGAAGACGTCTGGAGGGGTCTTCAGGGGGGCCATCTCCCAACCTTCTTTGACTAGGCTGAGGGGCCCTCGAACAGGGTGTCCGTACAAGAGTTCGAAAGGGCTGAAGCCGAGGGACTTCTGGGGGACTTCTCGATAGGCGAAGAGGAGGCACGGGAGTATCCCATCCCACTGGCGACGGAGGGGCTCTTCCAACCCCCCGATCATTCCCTTGAGCGTGCGGTTGAACCGCTCGACTAGTCCGTTTCCTTGAGGGTGATAGGGGGTCGTGAATCGGTAGGTGACCCCGCACTGTTGCCAGAGGGATTTCATATATTTTGAAATAAAGTTTGTGCCTCTGTCGCTGACGACTTCTCGGGGGAAGCCCACCCGGGAGAAGATCCCCATTAAGGCCCGGCCGACCACCGGGGCTGTTACAGTTCGCAGGGGAACAGCCTCGGGGTAGCGGGTGGCGTGGTCCACCAGTACCAGGATGAACCGATGTCCTTGTGCTGTTCGGGGGTCCAGGGGCCCCACAATGTCTATTCCCACCCTCTCGAACGGGGTGGTGACAACTGGGAAGGGTTGCAGAGGTGCTTTGAGTTTGCGGCCGCTCTTCCCGCTGGCCTGGCACGTGGGGCAGGACCGGCAGTGGTTGAGGACGTCGTTTCTCATCTTTGGCCAGAAAAAGTGGGTCACCAGGCGACTGTAGGTTTTGTCCTGTCCCAGGTGTCCAGCCAGAGGGACATCGTGGGCCAAATTCAACAAGAAGTCTCTAAAACTGAGGGGCACCACCAACACTCAACTGGCCCCTAACTCCGCGATTCTCTGTTCACTATACAACAGGTCGTTGTCCCAATAGATCCAATGGGCTCCGGCGGTGTCTCCCGCGCTCTGGGCGAGGGCTTGCTGTCGCAGTCCCTCGAGGGAGGGACAGGTCTTCTGCTCTTGACGGAACTGCTCCTGGGTGGGCCCCCCTTCTTGACGCCACTGAGCCAGGTCGGGAAGGTCCTGGAGCTGAGCGAGCCCTTCGGGGGTTTGCTCAGGGGGGTTGGTGTGGTCGGTGTCCTCCACTGGAGCGACCGGGGGAGGAGGTGCTGGCCATTCTGGTTCCTCAGGTCGGGAGATGGCACGGGCGGCCATGGACCGGGTGGTTACGCATGCCCAGTCCGGGAGGCCCAACATCCCCAGGTGTTCTCTTCTTTCCACGGCGGCCCACGGGGAACTCTCAAGATCATTCCCCAGGAGACAGTCCACGGGGGCATCATCTCGGACCGTCACCTTCAACATGCCGGAGACTCCTCCCCATTCGAAGGGGACGCAGGCCATCCGACACAGACTCTCGGAATTGTCGGCTGAACGGACGGGGCAGAGGATGTTCGGCAGGATCTGTTCTGGGGTCACCAGGTGACAGCAGACGGCCGTCACACTGGCCCCCGTGTCACGTAGTGCTTCGGCCCTGCGCCCATTAATGTTCACCCACTGACTGTATTTTCTGGTGTTGGCGGGTAGGGGAGCCCGCGGGATCATGTCTCTTCCCCCTAGGCACGCTAGAACCATGGCGGCCGGTTCCCACTCTTGTTGTTCTTGCTCGCATTCTTCCTGTTCTTCGGAGATTTGCTCTCCCCCCAGGGGCCTCGGAGTCTGATTCTGTGGACAGTTCGGGTCATTGGCGTAGTGGCCGACTCGCTGGCATCGGTGACACGTGACATTGGCTCGGAACCCCGGGTGCATCGGGGGGTTGCCCCGGCTGGCCGGGGGCGGGGTGCTGGTAGCGGGAACGGCCGGGGCGGTGTCTCTTCCCCGTCCCTGGCCTCCTCCTCCTCCTCGGGGACGGTGCTGACCTTGGTTGTTCCTGTTCTGTTCGTGCGGCCCACTCCGGCCTACTCGGGTGCTCTCCCATCGGTCAGCCTCGGCGGCGAGCTGCCGTGGATCAGTCAATTTACTGTCGAGGAGGTGCTGCCTGAGCTCGACGAAGCAGTTGTTGGAGAGGTGCTCCCACACCATGAGATTAAAAAGTTGCTCGTAGGTCGTTACGTGGCTCCCCTTGATCCAACCCTCGAAGGCTCGGCTGAAATAGTTTACATATTCCACCCAAGTTGTACCCGGGATCCGGGTGCAGTCTCGGAACCTCTGGCGGTACATTTCGGGTGTAAGCCCATATCGAGTGAGGAGGGCAGCCTTCATGTGGTCATAGGATGTCATCAGATGGTCGGGGAGCTGTAACAGGGCATCGCGGCCTTCATTGACGAACCTCCCCCATAGACCGGCTCCCCAGTCACTTCGGTCGATCCGGTGGGAGGTCATGGCGATCTCGTAGGCCTTGAACCACTGTTGTATGTCGTCGTCTCGGAAATACTCTCGGACGACATCCTTGGGGATGTGGACCTTTTTTTCTGTCGCTCCTGGGGTGCGCGGTTGCTCGGGCACCCCCAGATCTTTGTTTTGCTTCCGTAGGTCTAATTCTGCCAGTTTGCGCTCGTGTTTGTACGCTAGTCTCTTTTCTTCGAGTTCTCTTTGCCTCTGTTTTTCTTCCCGTTCTTCTCGGAGCCGCAGATGTTCTAGGTTCAGTTTTTGTTCGGCTAATTTTAGTTCACCGTCCATTTTGAGCCGTGCCATTTCTAACTCATTTAGTCTGCTTTTTTCTCTCTCTTGGATCTCTTCCTGCGAGAGACCCGTTCTTCGCTCCTCGGGAGCCGTGGTGTTCCTTTCTGATGCTGCAATGTTTTGGTCCGGGGGTCTGACGGCCCCGGTTTCTGCCCAAGACTCAATGGCGTGCTTGAAATCGTCTTTAGTGCTCAGACCGGTGGTAGCAATGCCTAGTTCAATGCAAAATTGTTTCAACTCACGATGGCTGTACTCTTCCAATTTCTCTATCTGGAATTTCTCGGTGGATCCGCTCTCTTTGGTTGTCATTGTGGTTCAGTCGTGGGGTGAGCTACTCTCTGTACGATTACGCGTTGATTCGGATCGCGCCGCTGGCCACCAATGTTAGACGGACCTGGAGGGTCGGCCGAAGACAAGGGGAGAGGTCTCCGGGGAGAGCCATCTCCAGCGATCGTACAGACGAGTAACTCCCCCCCCACAGATGTACACCACACAAAGATAAGGTTTAACGTTCTTTATAAGCAATCTTTAGGTACGGTAGAATGGTACAAGGAGGTCAGGACTCAGGGGTCCCCTCGATTCTAGTCTCTTGGATGGGAAAGGGGGTAGCGGGACTGTCTTGTTACCAATCTGGTAGATGCGATGATATGACGGATAGCTCACAATCCTCGAGCTCGGCGTTCTAGGTGGACGGGCCGCGGCAGCGCCGGCAGGTCCCGAGATGATCGTAGGTAGCGACGGTCCGCGGCAGCGCCAGCAGGTCCCGGTGAAGGTGGTAGTTATAACGGTCCGCGGCAGCGCCAGCAGGTCCCGACGAGGATGAAGGGTGCAGAAGGTTGCGGCAGCGCCAGCAGGCATGACAATAGTTCACAAGGCAGGGCTACGGCAGCGCCAGTAGTCCGTCAAGGATGAGTTCTTCACGGTGTCTCTCGACTCCAGGATACAACTGCCTTCCTGCTCTGGAGCTGCCCCAGTTATACGTCTGGCGCCCTTTGATGTCCGGACCCTCGCACTTGGAGGTCGGGAGGTCCGGGATGAGGGAGTCCAGACACCCAGCAGAGGGGTGGAGCCAGCGCCCGGGGGAGCTGGGGGCGATCGGCACCTGGCGGGGGAGAGCCATCGACACTTCTTTCTCCCATTGACCTGCCAAGTGGTCCGTTCACCTCCTGGGAGGATGGTGGTGCCGGGATGTCGGGGCCTGGCCAGGCCCAGGGTTAGGGTCGAGTCGAGGCCACGCGGCCTCGTGGGGCAGTGTCCAAGATGGCGGCCGGGCCGGGCGATGGAGCTGGTAGTGGCTCGGCCCCATGATACAGAGATGTCCGGGGGCAGGAGTCCCGTAGGGGACGGGGTGCGGGTTGCTTCTGTGGGTACCACCTGGAGGGCCGGGGCTCGGGCCCTGTCATGCGGGGAGGGAGCAAGCCCTTCATGTGGCCTGTCCAACATCGAGGCTTATCCTCTCAAAGATAATACTGCCTTGTCCACAGCGAAAGTCCTACTGAAGGAATACTCTCCTCGGTATGGAATGCCACGGATTGTATGGTCGGATAACGGAAGTGAGTTTGTGGGGAGTGTGATGCAGAGTGTGTGTAAGGGCCTTGGAATTCGACAAAAATTCCATAGCGCCAATCATCCCCAATCAGCAGGTTTAGTTGAAGGGTACAATGGTACTCTGAAACTGAAACTTGCTAAGATCCAAGCTACGACTGGTTTGTCATGGCCTGATGCCTTGCCTCTGGCTCTCTTGTCGACCAGGGCGACGGTACACTCTCGAGTAGGGCTTAGCCCATATGAGATTGTGTTCGGCCGTCCTGCGAACATTTGGGGGGTCCCGAGGCCTAAGGCCTTTGATAGTCTTGAGTACCCAATGTTAATTGATTATCTTCATGATTTGACTGCTAAACTGAGGTTAATTCATCAACAGGTCTTTGAAGTTCTACCGGCACAGACTGAGGGTCCTGGACATCGGCTCCAACCGGGTGACTGGGTGGTCACCCGCAACTTCGGCAGAAAGCGCAATTTGGAGCCGAGATTTGTGGGTCCGTTCCAAGTCCTCTTAGCCACAAGGACTGCAGTTCGTCTGGAAGGCCGGAAGAACTGGGTGCATGCCACCCACACCAAAAAGGTGCCTATCCCTTTACCAGCAGATTCTTGGGTGAGGACCGGAATTGCCGGAACTGAAACAGAGACCCCAACAAAATTTGTGCCGTTTAGTGATGCTCAACCTGTAGGAGACACTTCATTGCAGTCAGATACATTTGTTGAACCTTTGTCATTGGAGAACTCGAGACTTGAACTATCATCTGATCGACAGGACTCTGTTCCGCAACCTGAACAATTATTTGAAGAGCAGACTCGTCCTGGAAGAAACAGATATTTTCTTCGTTCTCACAACAAAGACTAATAAAAACACTTTTTGTTTTTTTCCCCTTTTTGAATTCATATTACCCCCCTTACTGTCGTTTTGAACATTATGAACAATTGCATCCTCTATTAATTCCTGAGTTCTTTTCCACGTATGTTTTTTTCCACAGCTAGGAGATTTGCATTAAAATTGAATGTTTGATTAAAGAAAACCTTACATCCGGGTTGACCGTAGGGCCGTGCGGGTACTTGCTTCTGTTTAGCAGGTTCCTGACACTAGGTCGGTACTTTTGTCGATTCCTGGGAACTCCTGGGAATTGATAATCGCTACTCAGAACGTAGTGCGTCAAGAACGTTGCGGACGGTTTTTAGAGGATGGAATTCTCAAAGTTGTCGGAAGTGGAGAAGATGCTAGCTCAAAGATCGACATTACATAGGGTCGTACAAACAAAATGCTTTCTGTTTCAGGTGTTCCTGCTGTTTCTGACTGTTTCCATACTACCGGTGGGTGGAGTGTATTTTGGACTACAGTCGTTATTACCTTCTGCTTTACCTACTTCTTCTTCTGAACCAAAATCTACTCCTACTGTTTCTCCACATTCCTTTCATCCTCTACCCCAACACGAACAGATTAGACGTGCGGAATTCAAGAATAACTCCTTTGTCCAGCTTCTTCATCAACATCAGTTGGTGATGAACACTACTAACTGTCGGGTGTGTGGTTTAATGCCACATACCATGGATAGGGGTATTCCGTATTTGGTCCTTCCTCATAGTTCCCAGGGGTCAGCTCGAGCATTCCAAACTATGTTTCGTAGCGCACTAGATTCTTACCCCCATCGAGAGCCACGCACTGCAGATCATGGTCCTGGCCCGTACCACAAGCCTTTGGCAAGAGCGATTGCTGATTTAGATAGAGATATTTTTGACGCATCGCTTATCCCAGAGGAAGAGGTGCGAGCATACAGGGATCTGAGTGAGGCTGAGTATAGCATGCCCGTGGGTGATAGACAGCTTAAAAGCTCGTCTCCGATCTGGATCGTACCCCACCTCGGTAATTTCTGCTTGAAGGGTCTTGACCGAAGCCCGCAAGCTCAGCTTGGGAGGAGTGCTTGCACTGAAACATATGTTTTACCAACGCTCTCTTCCCCTGTTCTTTTGACTGCCAAGGGTACATACTTTGTATGTTACGACCGCGCATATACATGGTTGCCTCGTGATTTCTCGGGCACCTGTTATATTGCGAATCTGTTGCCACCAACCTTCACAGTTGCCTCGGACTATCACAAGACTAGAGTTGTGAGAGGCGTTATTAGCGAAGAGGACACTGCCGGTCAAGAAGCAGGAGACTTCTTTAAGGGTTTCCTGCTGTTTTGGGGACCGATGATCAATAGTAGGAACCTGAGACAGTTGACTCATGTGGTAGAATCGACTGCTAACATAACTGCAAGTGCTCTTGGTAATCTGACAGCAGAGCTTCAGGCGGATAGGCTTATGACGTTGCAAAACCGTATGGTTTTAGACGTTGTTCTTGCAGATAGAGGTGGTGTATGTAAGGTGATCCATTCGAGTTGCTGCATTTTCATCCCTGATAACGCTCCAACTGTCTATCAAGCCATCTCGAAGTTGCACAAGATCTCCGAGTCCATACACGTGGACGTAGGTGATTGGACGCTACTAGGATGGTTTTGGGGCCTGATGTCGACGTGGGGTTGGAAGATTCTGATGATCATTGGGGTTGTTGTAGCATTTCTGTTTACGTGTTGTCTTTGCGTACAGTGTGGTCCTGCCTTATGTGGCCTCTGTGCTACGACGTGTATAAGACGGCCATCTGTTACCAAGGAAGCATTGATGGATAGAATGATGTTGCAGCAACATCTGAATGATCTGATGAATATCGAGATCGATTCTGATATCGACTACTGCTTGCTACATGAGGGCAAAAGGAGCATCTGAGGTTCCGTGACAATTATAGTGGTGTTTTTGACTCGTTCGAATATGGACGAGTCTGGTATCTATGAACCGCAAATGACGAGTTTAGTGGGTGTACGCGTTTTCGCTATGCTGGCCTGAACCGTTCGTCTTATTCGTGGGTTTCTTCATCTGAACCCACGGGTTCCATTTTAGATACGGCATCCATTTTGTCTCTTGCCCTCAAGTAGCCAGCGAACGGACACTGTCCGCTTCGTGACCCTGGGTTTCCCAAGCTCTTGCGGAAGACACATGTTCCTTTGAGGGTGTCTTTATGACGAGGGGGATGATACTGAAAAGGCAGATGGGCCCGCTCGAGGCCCATCTTGCCGTGCTGGTCTATTGTTTCAGCCGTGCATTTATTAGGCACGACTCCTTTGATCCTGCAGTCGTGTTTCCGATATCGCCCCCTACACTCTTTTCAATCTGTTGTCTATCTTTGTCTTCCCTTGCACCTGTTTCTGACTTTTTCCTTAAACTCGTTTACAGCGGAATGGAATGTACTTAATAGTGGGATAATGTACTTTTACAGTTGGGAACCGGCGATGCTACTGTAATTATGTTCCGGGACCCTGGATACATGAAAGCAACCCTTTTGAAGTTTACTGTGGGAACTGAGTTGTAACCTTTTGTTCGCTATGTTGTGTATGACGGAAATATGTATAAAAGGAGCGATCCACTGTTGCAATTTGAAGCAGTCTCCTAGAACCTACACACGTTGTACTTCTTGTGACTTCTGTGTTCCCTGCAGTAAATAAACCTCGATCTTTGACGCCGAAGGAAGTGTCCCGTGTCTCTGTGATTTGTACGCCGGAACAGGTAACCCACAAAGGTTTCAGGTGTTGTCCCCTGGCACCGCTGGGCCTTAGAATAGCCCAGTCCTTCAGGTGACAGCGTCCCCCCACTTCTTTTTTTAGGACTCGTGCCCTGACGCTGGTGCTGCCGGGTGCGACAATCTTTTTCGGCACCCCATCATGACCGCCTCCTCGGATTCCCTCTCTACCACCCGGCAAATGTAACACTCTGATCCTTAAATAGCCGCTCTCTCACATATATTACATTCATCTTAAAGCACTGATACAGGCTGGCTTTACTAATCGACTCAGCTAGCCACATGGAAAACAGGCATATTAACCCTCTGCACTACTAGACCTCAAGTCAACACTGCCACTAAACAAAACTCCATGCCTCTCTCTAGTAGGAACATTAATCACAAGAGTTGTCTTGACATTTTTTATTGCTTCCTGAAAACTGGACGCACAAGGAACTCTGCAGCAGGTGTTTTTAACCCGTTGCATGTGCACGTCGACCAACGGCCGTTGCGAGCACTACCTCGGAAGTGCTGCGCACGTCCGTTGGCTGACCCGGCCACCCCCACTCTTTAGAACTCCTTCACCGCGGCGGAATTTGCGCTGTGGTTAAGGTGTTAAATGGTAAGATATTGGTAAACACAGCGCCCCCCTGATGTTAGTGCCCCCCTCCACGGCAGCGCCCATTGCGGCTGCACTGGTCCCACTTCCCTAAAGCTTCCCCTGTGCTAAACCAAAGAATTTTATGTCACTTCTAAACATTTTCTTAAATACAGTAATCAGAGGAAAGAACACATGATCAAACTGAAACTCTATATTGCACAGTTTCTCTGACCCAGTTGAATGCAGTGCACAACGTTTTTACTTACAAAGCTATGGGGCACATGCATCAAGGTTGGCTTTTGCGATCCCTTAATTGCGATTATTAAAGAATCGCAAAAGCCTATGCATGTAGAAATCGCCTAAAAATAGCGATTTCTAAACATTCCTTAATTGTGAGTCGCAATTAAAGAATGTCTTCCCATTCAGTCCTATGGGCCCAGAGGCCCATAGGAATGTTTGGGAATTGCATTCGAAATTTGCGAGTAGCCAATAGGTACTCGCAAATTGCGCATACAATTTCAAGGGTGCGGAGTTCCAAAAGGATACCCTGTTGAACCCCTAAAATTGGCATCTGAGTACATGTTGCACACAAACATGCCACAAGGGCTTGTGTGTGTGTAACATGGGACTTTGAAAAAGGCACTTTGGTGCCTTTTTCAAAGAAATCGCAATTTACCATCACCTTTCATTTAATGGTAAATTGCGATTCTTAACTGCGAAATCGCAATTCTTTTTACTTTATTGCATTTCATGCGATTTCTTAAATTGCAATTTTTGCATTGGGGATGATGCATCCCTAATGCAAAAATACCAGTCGCAAAGGGGCAGATTCTGAGAATCTGACCGTTGGCGATCGGTTTTTCCTTTGATGCATGTGGGCATATGTGTTTTATGCTCGTCATCCCAACAGTATGATATGTTTCTGATAAAAGGTTTTTGCGAGAGAATTTTTGCAAAAGCCTTTTTTGGGGGGTTGGGGTGTCACACAATTTTTTGGGGGGGGAATTGAGTTATTAATATCTTTTAGTTGGTATTTACCCCACTAAAAAACTACATTTTTGCAGATTTGTCATAAGCTTTGTTACAGTTCTCCAAGTTTGTTGAAGTTCATGAATTTGGCATCATTTTAAAAGTTGTTGTATGCAAAGTTGCACCATTTCGCGCACCTTTGGCGCCAGTTGACTCATCAATAGCGCAGGAGTCGGTGTAGACTTGTCATCATTTGCTTGAAAACGAAGAACACGACACTCTTTCAATTTCTCTTTGTTCAAGAATTTATCTGCCTTTTGTAGACCCTCTAGAACTTATTTCACTCCTTTTATCCTCTGTTTTTCATGTAACAAACAGACTATCACCCCAGACACACTGTTTACAAAAGTCAGGCTCTGTGCACAGAGAGGCAGGCTAGGGGTTGTAATTGTATCTTATTTTTAATTAAATGCCCCTGAGAAGTCGAAACATGCACGACATGTAAATGCCCAAATGCCGACAGTGGTGCATCTTTTTAATTAGGCAATAGAGACTTGCTTACATTTTACCCAGTGAACCCCTGTGCCTTTGTCCTGTAAACACGCAGGTGTTGAGCAAAGAGATAATTGTGCCTTGCTTTTAATCCATCTAAACTGATTTAAATGATTTAAACTCACATTTTCAGCCCGAGGTAAGACCGCATGCAAACCTTATAATTGTGTTGGGGTTATTCACACCTTTTTTTAAATTAGTTTTTAAGAGGAAAAGAAATGTTTCTTTTTATAGTCACTGTCAGAAGCCACAATTTATGCATCTGTGTCTGTGAAATATAATCTAAATGCAGATTTCACTTCCTCTGGAACTGCCTAAAATGTAGTTTCCTGGTGAATGGTCATCAAGATGATAAAGGGCCAAATGACTACAGATTTTGTCTGTGGCAGCCCAGCAAGCAACAGAACGTTGGTACCAAGGCTTACCAGAGCCTTTGTGGGGCCCAGATCACAAATGTCATGAGGGTCCTCGCTGTGATTTGCTAGTAGCACAAATGTCCTCTGTTGATTTTACGTTATAGCAATATTTTATGTTGGCGATGGGTGCGAGTTTTAAATGTATGCACTTGGTTTGCAGTGCTTTTATTGATTTCTTGCTAAAATCAGAATAAAAACAATATCCATTGGACACACTGGAGGTTGCTCCAGCTTCTGGCACCATCTAGTTGTTGCTGACTATACATGCCTCATCAGGAACTCTCACAAAAGCAGGAAGGCCTAATGTTAGGTCTCACCAGGGAAAATCATGTGCAGTGACTTGCAAGAGGTGTTGTATACACAAGGGGCTTGCAGCCAGCCCATTGCTTAACATTAGTTGGCTTCATTGTCAATCTTATTTGTTGTCTTCCAGTTGCCTAGCATGGGCTGCCTTTACTTCCTCTTCTTTCGGTTGGAGCATGGACCAAGTACTGATTGCCTCAGCTTCATTGCTGCTGTTCCTCTTGTCTTGCTGTGATTAAGGTACTACTTTTATTTATTCTTCTTTCCTGGTGTCCAGGTTGAATCTCTTGCCATTTGTAACTACGGCTTTGCAGTTTGGGCTGGACAGTTCCCATGGGGAGAGGGTCAAGACAGATTTACATATGACTGGGTCCAAACTGGGGTGATGTGGCGAGCTAAATAATGATGGCGTAAGCCCAGATCTGTGACTGGGAGTGTTTGAAGTTTCAATATTGCGTCCACCATTTTTTTGTGATTTTGATATTCTAATTTTCCCATTTAAAGGCTGAAGACATTTTCCAGTCACGTTAAAACTGTGGCATTCCTGGAACATTACCACCTATGCTGTATGGTGGTAATATTTAAAAACATAAACCTCGTACTAAGAAAATTTCTGTCATTAAACGTTTGTTATGTTTGGCTCTCACTGAGAGTCTCTCTCATTTATTTCAGTTTCTAAGGGCCAGATGTAGGTAAATATCATTTACGGATTCTAAAATACCGAATTTTACCGATTCGATATTTTAGAATCAGTAAATGGTATGTAGCTAATGATTTGGTAAATTTTACCCAATCGGTAAAATTCTGTAAATACCGATTCGGTATTCCCCATTCATTCCTATGGGCCTGGAGGCCCATTGGAATGAATGAGAATTACCAAATCGGTAAATACCGAATCGGTAAGAGGGGGTAGACTTAGAAGGTTGGCAGGTTGTCACATTGACACCCTGTTGCACCCCTGAATAGTGCATGGGTGCACATGTGGCACACATACATGCCCTAAGGGCATGTATGTTTGCCACATGGCACTGTTAAAAAGCACAAAATTGCTTTTTTAACGGTTTTCGTTATTTACCACCAACTTTTAGTTGGTGGTAAATAACGAATCCTTAAATGTGAAAAGCACTCACTTGAGTGCTCCCTACATTGAGGATCCGGTAATTTACCGAATCGGTATTTAAGAATTCGGTAATTTACCGATTCCTTAAGTTACATATTCGGTAAAATATCGAATCCTACAATCATGCCACCTACATTCCGGCCGAAATTCTGTAATTTCGCCCGTTACCGACCGGTATTGGGCCTCCTACATCTGTCTCTAAGTTTTATAACTCACTGCTGTGATACAGCAATAGTTGATAGCAAACCTTGTTACCCACTATTACGTAATAAAGGCCTCCCAGGCTAGGCTGGCAGGGCTCTCTGAGAGGCTAGCAGCACAGCTCTGCTATTCTGCTTTGAAGCTGCAGAAGGGTGAAGGAAGGCCGGAAAGGCGGCGGGGGTTGGTCAGGAATGGCAGATAAGGTTTCTTTCTACCTATGGTACAGGGATACATAACACAGGCCATGTTAGGTATGGCTCCTCTACCACTGCAAACCAGTTCCAAGCAAGGGCAAATGATTTTGGGGACTATACATAACATAAAATTATAGAGGGGTATTATGGGGATGTGTTTCACCTCTAAGTTCTGAGTGACATCATAAACAACTCAAGCTTCGCTCTCTTTATGCATCTGACGTCACTCAGAACCCCTAGGTGAAAAACATTTCAGAAATTCTGTTTGATTTCCCCATAATTCACTGTTATACATCTATAATTCTATATATTAATTGCTCAAAACATGCAGTCTCCCCCATTTTTGCAGAAGCCTGGAAAGCTGCACATGAAGTGGTAGCAGTGGAAGTGAAAGTTATTTGTTAGAAGTAGATGCAATGAAGTACCAGAAGAATGAGAAATGAAGGGACAATGCATTTCTGTTAAATCACAAGGAACAGGTAAATAGGTGTTTCACATTTTGCCAAAAGTTAATGCACCACAGGGGCAATTTATTGTTTGGGATGAGTATAGAGAGGCCTAGGAAAGGTTGGAAAGACAATTCTCAGATGCAGCACACACAGAAACAGCAAAAACAAGGAGAAATTAATATCTTCTGGTTTCACCAAGACAAGATTATTTTTGGCCTTAATTTTGATGCTGCCCCTTATTTACGCCACCCTTGTAAATAGGGGGCAGCGTTAAAATCAATGGGTGATGCAGTGGAATGCCCCCCACAAAACTCATTGGCTGCCTCTTCCACTGTAAGTGTAGCCCAAGAGGAGGCCTTATTTACAAGGCAGCGTTAAGTCACGTTAAGAGGCTTGATGTTGGTTTCTAAATAAGGCGAAGGGTTTATTGCCACAAGAACGTCACAAAAAGTGACTTTCCTGTGGTGATAAGCCCTTGTAAATATGCCCCTCTGTGTCTTCAAAAAAATCCTCCTCTACTGAGACTTCCAACTGCAACTGGGACAGAAAATCTACTCTTGAACTTTCTTCTTCCACCTTCCCCTTTTGATGGCCCCCGGTAGCCATAGAGCTGACGAGCTTGTTGGAGATGCACCTGCGCGCCAGAGGGGCAACGAGGCCCGTGACGGGTGATTGGCGACCTGTTCTGCAACCCTGAAACTATCTCTACTGATGAGGGAATCAATCCCGAAACACGAGCTAGGCTCGTGTCTAGAGATGATCACAATACAAGTATTGACTTGCACCGATTGAGGTGAAATACTTTGGAAATTTGAACTTTGAACTGTTCTTGAAAATACTTGAACTGCACAGACCATGATGCAGTGGGGCGATACGGCGGAAGAGGTCAGTGGTGTGCTCCCAACTCCGGAATTCCCTTCTTCCACCATGTTGTACCTAAAAATTAAAGCTCAGTCGTCTTAGATAATAATCTAATCATCTCCAGCCCATTCCTTTTTCTCCAAATCAAAACACTAAAGGCTAGTGGTCAGTAAAAAACGCTACAATCTTTTTCCCACACCTATGTACTAAGGTGATGAACTGCCCACACACAGGCGAGAACTGCAGATAGTACAATATTGGAACTGTGAGGCAGGCGCGACACAAGTCCAAGATTTGATTTATGAAGCCACGTGAGGCCACCTTGCGTGGCCACCTTGCGTGGCCCTAAGTGGCTGCATAAATCTGGAGTAAAGGAATGCAGTGCGAATCGCTGAGTTATATTACTCTGCCCTGGGAAGGCATTCCATAGGCGTTGCAGGGGCGCTCCCACACAACTCACATGGTTTTGACGTATTCCCAGAATTACCAAAAGTGGTAAACCTGGAAATGCACCAAAAAGATACGCCTTCCCAGGGGAGGCTTAACGGGATAAATATTTTTATTTCTCCTTGTTACTTCTGCAACTGACATGGAAAGAAGACTACTCCTCCAAGGATTGTTTTTGTGCAGGATGGAGCCCCTTCCTGCACAAAATTAATCCTGCATGCAACACAAGCACCCTTCCACCATGGTACAAGGGTGCCTGCGTTGGTGCTAGGCTGCCAAAATGGCGCCAACACAGGGACAAAGGCAAGAATGCGCTGTATTCTTTTAAATTTGGCGTGTTCCTGCCCTTTCCTAGTCATGCAGCGCAGCACAGCTAGGTGGCTTGCTGTGCTGCGTGACATTCCCATAAATATGCCCCTTTATATTTATATATTTAATGTCATGGACTTGTATGCTCTTGTTGCCGGTTCTAAGGTGGCATTATGTGGCCTGAGCAATATTAAAAAAAGACTCAAAGATATGTTGATGTTTTAGTAGAGCTTTATTAAAAAAAATTATGTCAATCACATTGCAATGTGTTGATTTATAAAATATACATTTCATTACAGTTATTGATAATTTTTTGACAAATACAATAGGTCTGCTTTATGTATGCTATGTATGCTGATGTGCTGACCCCTTGATAGAGCCAATAGGCCTGCTTTTTATATTTTGGTGTTCTGACCGTTTCACAAAGTCAGTAGGCCTGTCTTACTTTAACTAGCCCCCCTTCTGGGTCTGTCTTACTTTAAAAACACCTTTTCGTTTGTTTCGTCCCATAGTCAGCCTTGCATGCCCAACCTGGGTATGTGCTTTATTCAACCTTCATCTTTCCGAAGTTGATGAACACTACTCAGTAATTATAATACATAATACATGTTAGTGAAGTGTCCAGAAGCAATTGAGTTTTAGAATGCAGCCTTTAATAATGGGCAATACCATTATCAGTAACACAACAAGGAACTAAAACCAGCACCTCCCTTTTATTTTTCATAAACTGTTTCTTGCCTACTTGCAAGGTGTTTTGCGAGCTTTGCTAATGTTTAGGAAGGTTTGTGCTAAGTGAATGAAGATGCATTCTGCCCGTACCAGGATGCTACCTCAATGTAAGGAGAGTCTGGTTCTCCTCTCCTGAAATTGACAGGTTAGTGTGACTCCCAGATTGTCTAACTTGATACACTGCCTGCTGCTGCAGCTGGGACAAAGCTTTCATTAAAAAAAATCATATAAACTGAGAAATCTAATAAACTCAAAATATTTCCAAAAAGTAAAGATTTCAAATCACTGCTATGGGCTCACATATACTTTCCCCTGAAGTATTATCTAGACTCTTGTAGACATGGACATGGGCCACCCAAATTACAAAAAAGGCAGAATTAACCTTGCAAACGCTTTGATGGGAGATAGCATGACAGGCTTGATCCCTTGACCCACCCCAAGCTCATCATCAGTGAGGGCAGTGAGTAGTAAATACAGAAAGTAAATACAGCTCTATGGCAGTGGTTCTTACCCTTTTGACTCCTGTGGACCCTCATGTAATCACTGCTGGAATCCAGAATGAATTGGTATCGAAATCGGGGGACCCCCGCTCAACCACTATTGGAGGACCCCTAAGCAAGTTGGGTGAATTGAATTGTAAAACAGTACGTAAAAATACAGGAACTAACATTCAGAAAACAAATACTCAAATGATTAAAAAAAATGGTCATTCTCAATCAAATGAAAAAAAAAGCAACATTTGTATGGGAAGGTTGGAGCATTTCTAAATTCAAAAGAGAACACCCATTGCCCATAGAGTACACTGTTTGATGCACTTGTCCTGATCCCATAAATCCATTCTGAGGATGCCAATGTAATCTTTAGTCCTCAAATTCAAAATTCCTTTATATTTACAGAACGTTTTAACATTTTCAATCATACATTTTGCTTCTTTGTTTATATACAATTTACTAATCTGATAATACTATTTAATTTTCTAAGCAGTTGCAGACCCCCGGAGCAGGCATTGCAGACCCCAAGGTGACCCCAGACCACTGGTTAAGTACTGGTGCTCTGGGGTACTGTTACTTCCTCTCCTGACACAGCCTTGGTGACCCCCGAGACCAGGCGTAGGCAAGGTAGTCCAAGGGGTAGCAATAAGCAAGTGAAACAGAGCATCCGCTACCCACTCCTATCACTAATTGATGTCCATGCTTCTGTCATCTCATGGTGGTAAGACAGCAGCGAGTGACCAGTAACTACCCAAAGAGTGTATGGATCGATGACTGCGATTGTCGGTCTTTTGAATGAAAACGTTGAAATGAGCAATTCCTGCACATTAACTCATGAGTAAGGTAGTTAGAATGCAAAGTAGGAGACCGTCCTGACACATCCAGTGTAGCATGTTGACATCCATTACACGCATGAGTAGACCGTGGAAGATGTCGGCCAGGCTGACCTTCAGCACAGCTTGTAATGGAGTCACATCTTGTCCCTTGGCCTTCTCATTGTTTCCGCTGGTTATAGCCTTGTCTGGAGCGGATTCTGAAAAACATTTTTAAGAGACAGCTTGAAAAGTTTCTTTTTATAAAACACACTTCCACATCTCATGCTTTCAAATTTGTTTTTGCCTCCCAAATTTCTTGAATGTGTATGGCTTGCTGCAGAAGAAGGTTTACGCACAAAATGAAGATATCCTTTCCAGCCAGTAAGACCGAAGAACTTCAGAAGAACTTATCAGGTAGTTCTCAGAAGGATTGGGCACCTTCACTGCTCGCAGGGCACATCCGGCTGTTTTATGACCCGTTTCCTCCTTTTGGTACGCAAGTTTATAAATGTACTTTAGCAATGTCCCCTCCTGATGCCTCCATTCTACTTCATGGTTGCTCTGAACATGGAACATTTTAGAAGCAAGGACCACATTAGTTATCTCCTCCCATTTATGAGCACCAGGCGGAGATAAAAGCAAGTCAAGCCATTATAGAAACAATTGACCTACAGAGGAGCAAGATCCCGCCCTCTGTCACTATCCATAGATCTGACACTGACGAGAATCATTCAGAAAAGCCTCCCTCCATGAGTGGGAATAGCGTAGAATGACGAGTACTACAACGGGACCAAGGGTAGTAAAGAAGGAGAGAGAGAAATAGAGATAGGACAAGATTGTAAAGGAGGTGGGCAGGCTACAAAGGGGCATATTAACTAGATGTGCGTTAAAAAACGCACATCGCACATTTCATATCGCCGGCTATCGCCGCATTTTTTCGCCGTGATAGCGCATAATTATCAACGCGCATCACGTAGGCGAAATCAAATCCGCCGATAGTCGGCGATATGGCACATTAGCGCATGAAAACAAACGTTTTCACGCGCTAAGCTGGGCATTGATAATATGGGGGGTGGATTCAGCTTTATGATCCACACCCCCATGTTATCAATGCCTAACGCCTGATCAAAGCAGGCGTTGGTAGACCTACAATAAACGAGTTTATTCCAGGTCTCCTTCTCCCGACGCCTGCCTTGATGATAGGGTGTTAACACCTCCAACCACATTTTACATGTGGTTGGATGTGGGAACGCCCACCCTGCATCCCATTAGCGTTAGCTATCGCCCCCAGTGCGGGGCGGTAGATAACGTCAAGAATACGTCTCTAACTCAGGTTAGAGACGTATTGGGAATAGTGCGAAATAAAAATAAATGCGTTAGCGACTTTAAAAAGTTGCTAATGCATTTATCGAGGGCTTGGTAATATGCCCCAAAGTTCCTTCCCATTGGGTTGCAGAAGGGGTAACAAGGTGATTCTGGCATGGACTTTTGTGTGAGTGACAGGTGGAGTTTAAGGTTAAAATAGGGAGGAATTGGGTGTACTAACACTTCTATCAAAAGGGGAGATGAGAGCCTGCACAGTAACAAGAGCTTGAATGAAGTGCAGGGTTTTAACTCCTTCTGGAAATGGAGACAGGATGGAGCCAGAAGACTTTGAACTGGAAAATGGTTCAGGACTCCAGGGAGCTCTTTAATTACAGGTTTATATTACATAGTTTCTTTAATTTATGAATTTAGGGCCATATGTACAGAAGTTAGGGTTTGAGATTTCCTAATTGCAATTCTTTGTGAATTGCAGTTAGATAATCGCAATTCCTACTGTACAAAAACCTAGAAATTGGAAGAAGCGATTCCTAATGGGGTTGCATTACACCTACCTTATGAACATTAATGAGATAGGTCGCAGTTTGAGACCCATTAGGAATTGCAGCCATCACAGGGATGGTGTCCAGCTGGGGTCAGCAAACCACCATGTCTGTGACTCCTTTTTAATAAAGCGATAATTTTTTTTAAATGCAGCCCGTTTAACTTAAAGAAAAATGGGATGTCTTAATAAAGAAAAAAATGAAATGTTTAAGATACATTTTTTAAGAATAGGAAGTGGTCCATTGGAACAATGCCTTCTCTAAAAAAAATATTGGTTTCAACATTCACAAAGGGTAAGAGGTCCCGTAGAGACCCCTTCCCATTTCCAAATGGTTACCAACACCTTTGAGATGTCAGGAAAAAATTAATGTTTTGTGCCCTTAATCCTGTTACAAAACATTCATACATACCACTGCAATTTGGTATTTGGAAGGATCGTCCTAAACACGCCCCTTTTAAATACCGAATCGCTAAACACAAATTGCAATTCTGTAACATTACCAAGTTGTAATTTTGGTTTTGTACATATCGAAAAGCATTTTTGTGGTCAGAAACCGCCCGAATCTGTGAATTGGACCATTTCCGACTGCAACATTATTTTGTACATATGGCCCATAGTTTAGCAAGCAGTTTGGCAGCAGAATGCATGACCATTCACCTCTCCTGTAATTAAAGAAATGCTTAGCAAGTTCTGCTGTAAATGTTTGTCCTATGTTGACACTTCACTTAAATATGTATAAAGTTCTGATTTACTTGCTCGTCCAACTTTATTTAAAAAAATTCCCAGTTTTCTTTAAAAACAATTCCGAATTCTTTTATCTTTTATAAAAGCTTTTGCATTTCACTATCATTGCTCAGTTTACTTTAAACAATGATCTTGGCTCAGTTTACATTAACCGATTGTCCTTTACAGCTATGTAGGTTTCTCATATTTTAAAAGATTTTTCCTTTTTATTTCAAATGCTTACAGATTCATCTTTTTTATTTAAATGTTTGATATAATGTCTCAAAACCCGGGGAACAGGGTGGTACAGCACTTTTATAGATACCGCACAGAATAACAGCGAGAAAAGCAAAGAACATGTCAGAAAAAATGAAGTCTAGGTCCTAAAAATTGCATTTTATTTGTTATCTGCGGGGTTTGAGAACATCAAGTACAATGGGGAGGGGATAGAATTCACATAAGGGCTTTTACACAATTTGGTGTAAATACCCTTTTAAATGCGGACATGGATGTAGCCTTTCAGATGTGTGTCAGAATAGATTTCCAGATCCACAGTATAATTGTTTTGTGGTGGAAGACCATTTGAACCTGGAGTGTCCAACTTGAATAAAGCTTGGGTTCTTAAAGTTGTGCTTCAACTAAAGAGCTGACATTTTTGGGGAAAATATTCAGGTTTATTCAAATGAATCAATTTATATATAATACGTGCAGTCTTAAAAACAGAGCAAAGGTTCATGGGAAGACACCACAGTGAAAAAAAGGAGGACAGGTGTGATGTGCTAAGATCATTTTTGTGCTTGATGCTTTGGCTGCCAAATGGAGGAATGCTCTGAGCGGAGGTTCACAAATTTAGGTAGCTCTGCTCTTCAAACCTTTGTACAGTTTAATTTTAAATGTTTGCCAGTTTCAAGCCACATTTATCTGGGCTTAACTTAAAAGCTTATGCAATGCATGTTAAATATTGTTTTACAGTTTGTCCTCTTAAAAAAGATTCTCAGCCATAAAACTAAATAAAGCAAACCTCTCTATTTTCATTTAAAAGTTTGCCCATTTTATTGTAAACATTTGTTCAATTTTATTTTTAATATTTGCCTAGTTTACTGTAAATGTTTATCCATTTCATGTTAGGTGTTTGACCAGCTATATGTTAATTATTTTCCAAGTTTACTTTAAATGTTTGCCCAGCTTTATATTACGTTTGTTCTGTTCACCTAAAATCTTTGGGCCCGATTCACAGAACTAACTTAAGACAAAATCCTAAACTTACTACTTTTGATATTCACAGAAGTTAGGATTTCGTCTTAAGTTTGTCTTAAGACAGACTTAAGACAGACTTAAGACAAAATCCTAACTTAAGTCTGTCTTAAGTCTGTCTTAAGACAAACTTAAGACAAAACCCTAACTTCTGGTAATAACAAAAGTAGTAAGTTTAGGATTTTGTCTTAAGTTAGTTCTGTGAATCGGCCCCATAATCTTTTTCACATTAAATATTTGTCCAACTGTATTATAAGGATTAATTTGTGTCACTTTAAATGCTTGCTCGGTCCAGTTTTGATTCTTTCTCCAGTTTTAATTCAAAAATGTGCCGCCTTCTTTTGTAAACGTTTGTCTAATTCTAATTGTGATCCAAGTTGCATTAGAGATGTTTGTATAGTTCCATTCTGTGTATGTGTGTAAAGATTTACATTAAATGTTGCCTCATACTGGTTTAACATCTGATCACTCTTGTTTTCCAGTTACAT
The DNA here is from genome assembly GCF_964263255.1 of Lissotriton vulgaris. Lineage (NCBI taxonomy): Eukaryota > Metazoa > Chordata > Amphibia > Caudata > Salamandridae > Lissotriton > Lissotriton vulgaris. The sequence goes on from NC_141697.1 coordinate 1,215,171,788, forward strand.
TTTGCAAACATTATTGTTCTTAGTAGTCACACAAACAAATAAACAGATAAAATTTGATTAGCACACAACAATAACAACTCTCAGGAAATATTGCCACTGTCAATGCTAACCTCAATATATTTTAACAGACTGCTCGACCATTATTACTGCCACTGCCCCCTTCTTAGTAGCAGGAAGCAAAGTGGGGAGACGAGTGGGAGAAAAGACGAATACAGATTGAGCTAAAGAAGCACAAAATATCTGAATTTTTATACCACCTAATTGCTGGGTGATCAACATAGGTTTAGAAGAACAGGATCCATGCCAGAGTTGCATGATACCCATGTAAGATAAGTTTACACATAGCAAATTTAAATTGACCTTATTTACATAGTTATTATCCTGAAAATTGAGCATGGTTCCCAATTCCACTATTTATCTTGCCTGAGATAAACCATCAACTGCCTCCATCCCCTTGAAACTGGCAGAGCAGACGCCCATCACACCAACCACTCAGCTGGCAATGTGACAGAATCCCAATACCATAGTTCTTGTTACTAAGGAACATGTATCACTTTTTCATTTAACCCCTTCTGTGCTGATGATAAGCTGAGCTCGTCATGACCACACCCATTTCTATTGTGGTCCAGCACAGGAGAGGAATATTGATAGCAGCCAAGGTGTTAACGTTTACTGGGAAGAAATACACACGCTCAAATTGCTTAAAAATAGAGGGCCATATTATCAAGAAAGGGTGATACATTATCGCCGCTTTGATCGGCAGGAAACTCCCGCTAAAGCGGCGATAATGGGCTTGATAATATGCCCTTGTGATTCCGAGAGCAGCCCAGGTTCTGGTGTTAACCTGGGTTGCTATGGGAATTCACATATTGGTGATGTACTTGGCATTTGTAACCTTCCTAAGGTAATCTGCATGATAAGGATTTATTACTGGAATAGATCAATAATAATGTACCCCATATAGAACGCGTTCTCTGTCCATGTGTGATACTTAAATATATAAAAAATGAAATGCTGGTTTATAGAAAATAATTTTACCAAGGAACTTACTGTGGCCATCTGCCTTACTCTGCATTCCTTTGTTTTTGAGATGTGGGTGACAGCATCATGGACAGAGGCAAAGAGCTGGGCTTTGGTGATGGAGGGGCAGAAGAAGTTTCCATTCTCCATTTGTTGAATTACAGATGCTGTACATTGAGAGAGAGAAGCTCGCTGTTACTATTCAACTTAAAATCTGCTAGAATCACCAGTCTGCTTTTGTTTAAAAATGGAAGCCGCAAGCAAGACAGACACTACTTACTTGTACATTTTACTGTCCAATATACACCTGACATTTCTCATACGGTTTAAACGGAAAGAATGCGATTCATGTTTTATAGCCTGCCTTTTACCAAGAAATTCCATCCCAGAACAAGCAAGGTTTCAGCAGCACCGCTAAACTTTTCAATTCTTATGTTTTTTTTTTTTTATTGTACAAACGAAAAACCAAAATTTTTTTAGGCAACAAGAGGCTTGAAGTTAGAGCATAAAAGGACAACAAAACTAGGTCAGTAGTACGTACTCAATATATCATATTACACTGCAGATAACATGCATGAATGACATTACATGGGATAAAAATACCTTTGTAGACAATACCTTATAAAAACAATCTACAGCAAATATTCTAATTGTTAACTACTACAATGACATTCTCTGCAACCACAAAGCATTTTGGTAACCACTAATATCTCTATACATGTAAAATGCCGGTCTCTTACCCAACCCTAACCCAAAATGTGACTGTTTATCATACCATATAAATAACCCAAACTCTAAACCTACACTGAAACCTTACTCGTAAACCTTACTATTTTATTATGTTTAAAAAATATTATTAGATATAATAATAAACAAGAACAAGGTCCCAATGTGTAATACCAGGCAAGGCTAACCAAAAATGGTAATAACTTTAATACATGAAGGCAGTCTATAATACTTTCCTCCACAACCTAAACAATAAATAACATTTATAGAAACTTAAATATTTAGAAATTAAAAATAAATTGTGACGGGGTGGACCAGCCATTTAAAGAAGGGAAGAACGCGCGGGAATGGTGGGCTGCCACAGACGACTTACCCCCTCTTATCCCATTTCAGCAGGAGCCCTGGAGATCACATAACCAAACTTTATTAGGCGCTGAGGAAGAACAAAGTGCGAGCGCCTTTAACTGGAGCTTCATACATGACGAGACTCCTCCCACAACTGACGTCAGATGGTACAGCCCATCACAAGAAGAGGATCCCCAAAAAGAGGGCGGCGTGTATCCCGAGGAGGAAGAAGTCGCGAGCTGGAGAGGGAGTGGGAGAAACCAGAGACTAGAAGAAGGAGGAGACGGCGAGGAGACGAGGTCGGGACCTGGAACTAGCGCGGAAACGCCAGGAGGCCAACGACCCCACGAGTCGCCCTGTCACGTTCCCAGGGAAGGAGCGTGGCTGGAACAGGTACCGGGCAAGGTGGCGGGCTGGGTTGGACGAAAGGAACGCCCGACTGCGTGAACCCGTGCTGCTCTCCATATGTGCGAGCCCCTTGTATATACTTAATTTTGGATATACTCGCTGTTGTCCTTTACACACCCACGTGCACTGCCATTCACGTTCGTTGAGTGTTCATCACAGTGCACTCTGTGAGATATAGTTTTCCTCACTCCCCTGGTCCCTGGTTTAGGTTTAAGACTGTAGGACAGTTGTCCTGATTCTCCTTTCTTTATTTGTTTTGTTTTGGGTTCCGGCCATTCTGATACGGAGACTTCGAGACTGGGAAAAAAAGATTCTCCAGGCCCAAGAGAAGTACAACATACCCTTCCCCGTATCTACAAATAGGAAGAACAAGACGGATCCCGCACCCTTTGCTAGGGAAAGACTGTCTAGAAGACGGAAACAAGTGTTGGGAAAAATAAAACCTTCTTTGAAACGATTTGGTCTACCTTCTGATTCTGATACCCCGCCACATAAATATAGCATTTAAGGATTTTTATACGAAAGGGAAAATAGGTAGGGAGGAAATAGAAGTGTTCAAAATTAAAGTGAACCATAGTAAAAATGAATGACAAATTAAATATTCAATAAAATCAGCAAATTAACTACAAATATTACAAGTAAAAAATCATTCATGGAATTACAACATCTATGGAAATGTGAATGATATGTAAAAAAACAACGTGAGAAAAAAACTGTAAGTGTAATGATGATTCCTGATCAAGGTGACTAGGGAACATTTTGGTATTCATGCATGTTACTAATAATACCCATAATATAAGTTTTGGGTACAAGCAACAAACTCTATTATACACAATTCAACTACTAAACCTAAGGAGGAAGCATATGCTATATCAAGGCTGTGATTTCAATATATACCGTTCCACCATGCTATGTATGATAAATTGTTTGTAAGGCTAAAAGGAAATATAATTTGCTGAAAATGGATGGCTGAACTAAAGTACAAGTTTCCCCTTCATTGCTAAACCTGGCCAGTACTGTAACAAACTGGTATATAAAAACTATAAAGACATCTTTTTGTAAACATTTAATTCATTTTAGAGTCAATATTTGAATCAGAACTTTGAAATGATGAATAGAAATACCTTTGTATTAAATTATCTTAAGAGAAGAATCATTTCCTCACCTAAAGCTATTAACTATTTTCATGTCATGCAGAACACTTGGTGTCAATAGTTATCTATTGTATATACAATAAAGTTTTTGAGTGGAATTGTGGCTGAAGTGATAGACTAAAACTTAGGCCAAATACCATCACCGGTTTGATCAGACCAAAACTTATTTAAATAATTTCCCATAGGAATTCTATTTTATTTTATTTCTACAAATCTTGCAAAATGACAGTATTGTATACACTAGCCAGAGGAACATCTGACAAATTAGGTGATACAATAATAGATTAAACCCATTTTACATACTGATGTCATGAAATGAATCTGAAAGATTAAAGGTGTCTACAAGATGAGCCTACAAACAGATGGTATTATCTTTAACAGTTTGATTTATTCTGACCCTTACTCTAGCCTCAATTGAACCCATAAAGCAAACCCTAACTTTAGCTCATGTCTCTAGCTGAAGAGCTCTTTCTTCTTCCAGAAAATAGAGGTGACATTGCGGCCCTCATTATACTGGACCATTCTACAATTTTCAACACCATCTCCTACCTCATTCTTATCTAACAACTGCACAAAGCAGGCATTCAAGGACCTGCGCTTTGGTGGATTTGCTCCTTCCTGATAGGCCCACTTCACCTCAGACTGCGTCAACCTCATTGCGGAGTTCCACATGGATCCTCACTCATCCCACTCTGTTCATCCCTACATGATCCCACTCACAGCGTAATCCGCGCCCACCGAATCGACATTATATCCAATTCTGGTGACATCCAGCTCATACCCTCCCTCTTCTACAAGATGCCAAACTCCTGGACCTATTTCTCCAGCTGCATACGGAAGTTGCTAGATAGATGAAACAAACTGCCTCAAGTTCAACACAGACAAGATAGCAGTAGTAATGTCTGGCAAAGACACCTCACTCTGGGACTCCACCTGGTGGCCTGCCGAGCTCGGACCCACACCCCTACTGGCAACTCACACAAAGGACCTCTGAAAAGTAATCAATATAGTGGCATAAGGAAATGTGAAGGACCACCCCAGCACAGTACAGGGATGGCCCCCCCTCCGGAGTCGGTCGGGAGCTCACAGGCCAGGGTGCTGAGCGGGCCCCCTGGATCTCAGGGCCCCTGCACTGTGGGGTTTGTGGGGGCTTATGTTACGTCACTGAATAAACCACCAACTCACCCTGACATGCCAAGTGAACGCAGCCTCTATCTCCTGCTTCCACAAACTCAAGATGCTCAAGAAGATCTTCAAATGGCACCCCACCAACACTCGCAGAACCGTCACCCAAGCCTTCATCACCAACAAGTTGAACTATGGCAATAGACTTTATGGTGGAATCAATGGTCAACTGAACAGAAAACTCCGGAACATACAAAACCTAAGTGTCAAGCTCACCCTCAACCTCTCACCCTGCATTTACATCACCCCGCACCTCGATGAGCTCCAATGGCTCCCAATTCACAAATGAGCACTCTTCAAACTTTTCACGCACACCTAGAAATCTTACACAACAGTGGCCTCACATACCTCAACAACTACATAAACGTCCACAAACCTACCCGGCATCTCCGCTCAGTCGGACTACTACTGGCACACACCCCCTGCATACACAGAACCATATCTGGTGGTTGTGCCGTCTCCTCTCCTCTTCACTCCCGAAACCTGGAAAGACCTGCTCCTGCACATAAGAGCTGCCTCCTCAGTTCTTGAATTCCCCAAGAAACTTAAGACCTGGCTCCTCCAATAGCCCCAACTCTTACTCAGCCCATACAGCTCCTGCCTCAGTGCCAGGATACCCTCCAGGGTGAGCTGTGTTCTACACAAATACACATAACATAACATAATCAATGGACTCCAAAACTGCCCACCTCTAACACCTGTTTTTTCTAGCAATCTTTTCTGCACAGATTGTGATCCTTGTATTATTTTTGTGTGTAAGCCAGCAGGTAATGTGAGCATGCCACTGACATTTAAAAAAAAGTTTCGGAATATTTGAGGTGTTGTTGTACATTCCACTTGTGTCCGATGACGGTGTGAGGGTGATAGTCACAGCTATATTGAGAGTGTGGCTCAGGTATCCCTCATCAATGATCACTATAGTGATGATTTACCTTGGGCTTCTTTCTATGTAAGATGCTCAAATTTGGGTTAGGTGTGTGCCTACATCTTCAGTGCCTCATAATGAGTGTCACAGTGGCACATGTTCAAATCGAGTGGTGATATCACATGAAATGTCGAACACGGTCAGATAGGTCACCAATCTATTGACGATCAACACTCTTTTTACCATCATTCTGGATAAAGGTTCATACTAGTTGTGGAGCTTTGCAGTTCCACTGTGTGGTTGTGTGGGGCGTGTTACGTATTGAAAGGCTTGATAGGTGACACTTTGTCCTGATTGGCCTTTGAATAGTAATCGAGAAGGTGGGGTGTATTTTTTGTGAAGCAGAACTCCTCTCGGCTGACATCCGCACTTGTGAATGTACACTGTAATTAGCATTGCCATCCTTGGGTCACCCCTTCCATCCTCACTTGCCTCTGCAATATTTGGACAGTGATTCCACATTTTCAGAATGCATTTAAGTGGAACTACTATATTTTCCTCACAAGTAGTCATTTTGTAAATGTATACTATAACACGCTTGTGAACATGAACGTCCAATCCTTCCTGCATATGCACACTCATACGAACGGCCAATTGTGAATGTACTTAAGGTGTAATCTTGTACATACGTAATAAGTATAGGGCAGTTAATTTTTTATTGTTTTATTATTTGTCTCCAAATCAGTGCTTAATTTGAGCTGGTGGCTTCCGGTGCTGAGCAGTGGCCCTTAATTGTCAACGCCTGGTCTTATGACAGCCAGCCACAACGTGGTGCTGTTTGTCCACATTTGTGATGAACACAACAACAGTTGTTTAGTCATTTTCTATACATTAAAAATGACTAATACTTGCCACCCAAAGCTACCCAAATAGTCTAAATTGTCATTAGTAGCGCAATAGGTGGTTCAAGCTGCTGTGGTCTCTTGAATAGGAACCTGCCACTTATTTTGTTTCAAATTAAGTACTGGTCCAAATCAATGTCCTTGTTTTTCTGCTCTTGATAGGGGAAACTTAATATTACTCAAAAAGGATTTGAAAGATATTCTAAAATAAGTTTGCATCAGAGAAGACGTTAGGTTCCAATGGAACTCACCATAACATTTCCACAAAATGTTCTTCTTTTTTTACCAAACATGATTATCGCATGATGCAGTTCACTGGATGGTTTAACAGGTAAGGTGAGTGTTTGTGTGGCTTGCCCTTTCTTTACCATCTTGAGTTGTTTGCTGTGCTATGTTTGGTTTTGTAAAGAATTGTTCAAATTTTTAAGATCACAATCATGTATTTATTTATTTCTATTTAAAGATTTGATTTGATTTCACTTGTAGCCAGGTTTCACTTGTTGCCAGATTTGCTGCAGCTTTGTTTCTCTTTGGTCAAATTGCAGATTTTTCGTAAATCGGTTTTTAAGAGTAGCTATTTTATTCTTACAAATGCTTTTATCTATCACACATTTAATGCTTCATAGGTAGTCATTTAGACCACAGAAATGTTGATTGTTGTGTGTACGACACTTATCATGTTTTCTGGTGGATTACAAGTGTATGTTTTTCTTTCCTGATTTCCTTGCCATTTCTTGAATCAGGATACAGTGACAACCAATTGATATCTGTAGGTATTGAGTGTGGGTGTTTTTTTTTGTTATTCTCAAGGTTGTTGGGAAAATGATTTACTGTGCCACATTACAGTTCCCTCAACTAGGGGTTGTGCCAAAAGAAGAATTCGTAAACCCAGGCCAACATTGACATAAAATGGAAAGAAACTCTTCCTAGACCTAGCTAAAATGCGTGCCTATCCTTGAGAGCGTGTAACTATAAAACTGTGAGATAGAAGAAGGCTGCCATCTTTTTGAGGCCAACACATATCCTCTGCCTAATACTGAAGTGTTGGGTTTGGCTCTCCCCGCAGTACTCATCAGGATGCCCCAAAAAACACGCTTCTCAAAATTTGTAGGCTGGTGGGTCTGATGGCCGGAATTACCCACCTTGGCCGCCAGAGAGGTACACTTCCACCCCGATCTCATGGAAGTCTGTGAAAATCTGAGGAAACAGAAAGCAGTGTTAGTGCACAGTGGGGATGCACCGCAAACTCAAGGTTCATGCAAAATGTAATATTCTGTATTGGAAATTAACACCAGCAAACCACAGGTATACAACAAACGCTATATTGAGTTGACCTACGATTAACTAGTTTTACTCGTCTGCTTCAGTGAGTTTGTGAGAATTCTAAACATGTTGTCTGGTACAAAAATGTGCCTTGCTAAAGCTGTGTCTTAAATACAGGATTATATCTCCCTTCTGAGGGCTATTCCAGTTGCAGTATAGGACTGACCCACAGGCAAGAAATGGTAGCTAGAGAAAGAGCATTTAAAGATTGGCCTAGCCTGTGGAAGAAGGTATTACAATGCTATTAGATTATTACACCCTCTGATGGTAAAATTTTCTAAGTAAACAGAAAGAAATAGAAACACAAGCATTGGAATGTTGAAGTGGGAGGCTTACACCAGCGATTATTGACCAGCTATCCCTGTATTGCTCTGAGTGGTGTAATCCAACACCTCTAAAGTTCTAATGTAGCTTAGAATTCCTATCTTTGGAGCAATGACCTGCCTCTTGTGCGCCTCACAAGTGCAAGCAGAGTAACAAACAATACATATACTTGTTTTACCCACTTTCTTAAACATTTTTAAAGAAACAGTGTCCACGAAGCTGACGGAGGAAATGTCCAGAATTAGTGAATGTAAGTTCGGTGGCGTCAGACCAAGAGATTCCAGGGTTGGCTTCTCATGCGGCTTTCGGGGGCTCTCAGTTTGGGCTTCTAAATCTGCAGTGCTTTGTGTTGAAATGTCAATATGCATGAATCCATTCTCCTGTAAAAAAACATGTATATAAACATGTAAATTTACTACTTATGTTCCTTACCTTTTTAGCATAACATTGGGTATTTCCGAGTGAAAAACACCAATTAGGTTGTTTGGTTGAGTGCAAGGATATGTGAAATGTATCCTGTTCAAGGATATCAAAGGACGCGGGCAGCAAAAGTGACAATCTCAGACACCTGCAGACATCCAAAGGTTGAACCCTTGCCTTTCCCTTTGCCCCTCAAAAGCTTCCTGTTTGTTGCTTTAAGACTTTGAGAAGTGTAAAGAATCAAAACTATGAAAAAGACCCCTGTTTACATCCACTTGACCGCTGACACACGGGCAGGGGCAGTGCCATAGGCACAAAAGTGCAGGCCAGCAGTAGCCCCTACTAGACCAGACTACTTACAATTGATGCCATGATCTAATCAAGACAGACTGGAATGTTGGGAGGTCAGAAGATTTTAAGACAGGCCTGTGCCCCCTAAGGCTAATGTCCCTTCAGAGGCAATGACCTGTCAGGATACATCACAATTTCCACATACACTGGTTCCAGTCTAGCATTTATGTCAGTGCTATAATACTGAGCTGTCAAATTTCTCAACAGAAAAATACTGTGGTCCTCACTAAATTATCCTTCTACTGTAGAGGTAGAGCTCAATACCAAGTGACCTGCAAACCTACCAAATCGTCAGCATTAACCAGCTCGCCAGAACCTTTAACTACTTCCCTCTTGACCACTCCACCACAGCCTCTGCTCTCTCCCTTTTCACAATGTTATGTTGTGTCAGGCATGTTTACCAAGAGCTCCTGCCTGCACATTTCTTGGATGCACCGACCGCCAGTGGTTGACAAGCGGGTACAGTTCTCTCGCTGTTCTTGAATTCTCAGGTTTCGTATCTCTGCTATATTCATAGTAAAATGATGTACCTTCCCCACCATGGTCATTCCTGTCTTGACTGCTCCTTCTTTCTTGGCCTTCTTTGTTGCTCTCATATTTTCTTTCCGCTTCTGTTCAATGGTCTTCTTCTTCTTCTCGATAAGTCTGTCGATGTCGACCCCACTCTACAAGGAAGATACAAATGTAGTCAGCAACAAAGGTTTTACAGTCATTCCTCAGCTAGAGTTCGAATATTCAGCAGGCTGTCATGTTCCAATACATGAATGTCCAACTGAATCACTGTCTGTTGCCTTAGAAGTCTCAGTTTCTGCCTTAGTTTATCCAACAACTTGAATTGATTGATGCACATTTGCCTAAACATTTATAGCACTGCAGGTCTTTTTACTGAAGCAAGCATTATTCTCATCTGAAATCTGTGATGTTTGGTTCTAAACACTCAAATGAGAAACTAGTCCACTTTTCATTGAGAGATCAATAAAGTGATCATGATTCAGACACTTGGTAACAAACTCTCTCCTAGATTTACCAAAAAACATTGTGTTGCTTAGCGCCAGTGTTAGACCTGGCCCTTTCTGCAGGGTCATCCCCCAAACATTTTGCATTCACTCCTCCTATGTTTGCTGAATTTGTTTTGTTGACCTTAGGACTCTAGGCACTTTAACACTGCTTAGCAGTACTAAAGTGCCTGTGCTCTCTGCTTTAAACATGGCAAACTGGCTTATCCCCCACTGGCATATTTCATTTACTTATAAATCCCTAGTAAAGTGGTACTACATGTGCCTTAGGCCTGTAAATTAAATGCTCCTGGTAGGCCTGAGGCACTGATTGTGCCACCCAATTCAGTAGCCCTTTAGACATGCCTCAGGCCTGCCATTGCAGAGCTGGTGTGCAGTTTTAAACTGCAATTTCAACCTGGCAAAATAAACCTTTTGCAAGGCCCAATCCTTCCCTCATAATACATATAAGTCACCTCTAGGATAGGCCCTGGACAGCCAAGAGGGCAGCATGCATTGTGTTTAAAACTTTGGACATGTACTTTTAAGTTTTACATGTCGTCGTAGTGAAAAATACAGCGATTCCTATCTCTCTCATAGGATAACACTGGAGTTGCCTTATTACCTTTTATAAGAGTAATTTTCAATTCGGAAGAGATAACTGGTTCATGTTTTGTGTCTCTGGAATCCTAATTTAAAATCCTAACTTATGGTAAAAGTCAGATTTTAAAATACAATTCTGAAAATGCCACTTTTAAAAAATTGCCATTTTCCTGCCTTGGCCATTTGGTGACTGCAGCCTGTCTCTGGTCACATGAATGGGTGGAGTTGGCACTTAGGCTTTGTGTATTCCTCCTAGACAGCCACACATAATGGGAGCTTAGGAGTGAGTGAATGGGCCATCAGTGACAGGATGGGAGGGAGGAGATGAGCCCAGCCTAACTTACATCTAAATAGCCTGTGCTCTGTCTCCACACAAAGTACCTAGGGACCCAGTATTGTCACTTCAACTAGCTTGGCGCCAGGGCAGGAGAGGCAGGGAATTCCTTGCACATCAAAGCAACTGTCTAAAAGCTTCTCTCACCTTCCAGAACAAGGGCATCAGTGTATAAGAAAGGACCTCAGACACCACCACTTCATTACACTTCAGGACCCGTGGATACTCTACTGGGAAGAAGGACAGCTGTGTTGCTGCAAGGACTGCCGCTCTGCTGGACTGCTGCTTTACAAGGACCTGCTGACCTGCTCTGCTGACCTGTTGTCTGCTGCCCTCTTGCCTGGGTAGAAGACCTGGACCTGCAACTCCATCTTGAAACCAGGACCCAGACTGACTCAAAGTGCTAAACTGCTGGCCTCTTGATCTGAACCTCAAGGACATAACAGACTCCCCCACATCTCCTGGACCCGTCTTCAGCAAGTTCCTGACCCCTAAGAGGTGCCTCTCAGGTCGTGGGCCTTTGGTGTTGCTCTCAAGGTCTTAAATTCATGGAGGATCGCCAAAACGAGGCTCCAGCCCACCTGTCCGCCATGCAGGGCCCGCTCCTTGCACCACACTGACCACCGCCAGCAATGATTTCCTTGCTTCCTGTGGCCCTTTCCAACGCGACCTGACTTTCAGCGGGACTAATCTGGGACTGTATCCAATCCACGCTCCATCGCGAACAGCCTGAACCTTTGACATTGATCCGGCCCAGCATGACCAGATATCCGCAGTTGTTGCTTTCTGCTTTTAGGTGCTATACTGAAGTTTATTTTATAAGAATTACTAACTTCGGTTCTATTGATTGGATTTTTGCCATTGGTTTTGTTTTATGAATTAACTTAATTTTCTTTTTGTGTGGTGTTTTCACTGTTTTACTGTTTAAAATATTGCATAAACACTTTATACATTGCCTCTAAGTTAAGCCTAACTGATCTGTGGCCTACCCTGACTAGGATTGTGCTTGCTGCTTGAGATGCACTCACACGGCAGTGAACCAGTAACTCAATTTCTAACATTGGTGAGCAGCAGTGAGGATCGGACTTGTGTTTGTGCAGTGGCATACAGTGATTTAGCATACACAACCATTCCATAACCTAACACTAATTTAAGTTTTACATTTTCCTTGACTGCCTTCTTTCTGTTCTAAATCTGTCCTCATTCCTGCTACTGGACTCTCTGAAACCATACACGCAGCAAAGGTTTGTTGTTGCCTCCAACGAAGATTGATGTTGGGATGGGGAGCTGATGGGTGTTTCCATATCAAAGAGACCAGAGGGGGAACATGGAGAATAGTTTCCTGCACATTTGAAGATAAGGCACATTTTTTTAAATGTTATCCCTGTTCAGACTGCAACCCAGCACAGGCTATTCAGTGGTGGCATGACCGATTGCTTTGTTTCAAGACCTCCAATGAGGCTGCTCTTTTGAATTTCTGAGGTGTTCATTGAGGCTACACTACAGGACATTAGTGCAATCCAGCTTAGAATTGAAACACGTCTCTATTGGTGTTGCATGAAAGTTGTAAGTGCTGTAGGAGAGGATGTGTAGAGCTATTTGACCTAAAAGGCCCAATTAAAAAGTTACCACCTATACTGCTATTGTTATAGACTGAGAGAATTTGGCAGATTATGCACATTTGACAAATTGTGCAAAGCACGAAGGAGGGGCCTGGAGAAGAGGGGATGTTGGATGGAATGAAGTGACTGGGAGGAAGGGCCTAACCTCAGATCAACATTCAGTCTTCTTGATGTTTAAAGTCATTTAGGAGTTTATATAGACTGCCTCTACACTAAGAACACAAGTTGTGTCATTATGATGTGAGGCCTCTGTTTCCGAGTAGCTTCAAAAGTGGCAACATGTCAGCATTGAAGAGGAAGGTAATGTAACTCCTGAGCTTTGTGTGGCTCCCGGTGGCAGCATGTAAATATGTCAGAAGATGACTCAAGGAACCATTTCCTAGTATGTGAGACCATGATTTAGTGTACGAGTTACTTACCTTGGGTAACGATGTATCTGGTAAAGACGATTCTAGCCGCAGATTCCTTCACGTAGAAGTATCCCAGGCATGAGACTGGATCTGGAACACTCTTTTGCCACTGCATCACTGCGTGCCGGGGGCGGGGCGGCATCACGCGTCGTCCGCGTACGTGATGTCAGCGAGGTCACATAAGACCCGCCCGGGCGCGCCAACGTCAGTTTTCTTCGGCGATCTTTTCCACACCACAACGAGGAGACACCAGATAAAAAACTGTGGAAACATGGGAACAGTGTGCAAAGAGCACACAAATTGGAAAGAGGTGGTGACTAACAACACCACAAGAGTAGTGTTCACACTGCAGAACCCAACGGCAGGGAAAGAAGAAAGAACAAGCAGAGCCCTCAGTAGCCATCCTGCCAGTACATAGACAGCTTCCCACCCCGTGCCCCAGAGGCAAGTAACAAGCGTGAAGTCATGACACACATTGCAGACCTACCACCCCCATCCTGAACAAGGAAGGGGGGCCAGTCCCAAGACAGAAGGGGACAACAACCTCCAAGCCACCCCGACATAGATGGTAACCGCCCCCAAGGGAACAAGGGCAAGGCATAGCCGGATGACCCCCAATCAGAGGTTAGCAATGGAAGGAAGGGAGGGGAGGGAAGGGCAGATATAGAAAGCAAACCCCCAAGCCTGGAGTAGCCAGAGCAGCAGGGCACCTGAGCATCGAAACCCTGTCCTCCAAGAAACAAGAGGAGGAATGAACTGCCCCCAGACGGAACCACCCGTCAAGAGCCAAGAAGGCACTCACAGGATACACCGGGAGGCGAGCACCGAAGACCAATCCAAGCGTCCTCGCAGAACGAGGAGGAAAGGCGGGCCGTGAAGGAATCTTGAGCTAGAATCGTCACTCTATCAGATACATCGTTTCCGAAGGTAAGTAACTCGTACATCCGATAGAGACTACTAGCCGCAGATTCCTTCACACAGAATAGATACCCTAGCAGTACCCCTGGGGAAGGAGGATCTGCAAAATGACCCCACCAGCCTGGGCAGAACAGAGGGTCCCACAAGGGACCAGGTCTGTGGACCAGGTAAGAACCTCGCCCCTACCAGGCAAGGGGAAACCCCCACAAGCAGAACACCACCGACCTCCAGAGGATGTAGGGGGGAGAAGAAGGCTGAAGAGGGCCTCACACTCATAGCAGAGGAACCAAGGCCAAGAAGGCCGAAGCACCCCACTTCTCCACAAGGCAGAGTAGCTTCCATCCAATGCCAAGATCGGAAGAGGAGAAGAGGAAGAAGCCAAGAGTACCCGAGGAAACGAGGGGAAAGAAGGCGAGCCCACCCCAGATGGAGAGCAACATGCCAGCCAGAATGGCGTTGGCAGTCAAAAGCCACCAGAAACAAGTAGAACAGCTCGAGGCCCCAGGAAGGCCGGGCAGGCGAAGCCTGATAAGGACACAGAATCCTTCCAGACCTCAGGACATGGAGCTGGGAGGAGGAGGAGATGCCCGGGCACACCACCACGAGCGGCCGATAACACACGACCTCAAGAAGCGAAAGCAACTTACATAAACGCCATGGAGGACAGGCACCCGAAGGCGACCAGAACTCCCTACATAACAGCCACCACTACCCTACATAGGGTATGTCAAGTCCCAAGATATGGGAACCCTCTTTGGAAAAACTTCTGCAGCAGAGGAAAAACCAAAAACCAAAAGATTCACGGGGAAAACTCCCCCGCAGAAGGCTAGACAAGCAGGACAAGGAAGCAGACAGCCTAATCTCAGGGCCAAGTCTGCGCAACAACCAGTAACACATGAAAAACAGTCAACAAAGGGCCGTCCAGCAGCCAACAATGCCAAAGTTCAAAAGGAGGATGCAATGGCCAGAAAACACACCCTTCAGCCAAAACAACCGGCCTAAGAAGGCCCAGAGTCAGCCCAACTCAGCAATCACTGAGGAGGGGGAGGAGGAGAAGGAGGAGGAGGAGGATAAGGTGGAGGAGGAGGAGGAGGAGGAGGAGGAGGAGGAGGAGGAGGAGGAGGAGGAGGACGGAGCCCTGCCAAGAGCCTTTGGATGGGTGAGTCGGCCAGGGCATGGAACAACAGGCTGCCATCAAACGGGAGGTCAATGAGTCACTCCCGAATATTCTCGGGGAATACTCCATCCCGAAGCCAAGCTTGGCGACGGAGACTGACTGAGGAAGCCATGACCCGGCCCAGCACCTCTGAGATGTCCAGAGCGGAGCGGGTAATAAACGCTGCAAGCTCCTGGCCATCCAAAGCATGATGACGTAAGTCCACCTGACCAGTCTCTTGGGACGCTGCGGATCACAGAGACTCAGAAGAGTCCCACAAACAGGAGAAGGCCCTAGCCAGAACACACATGGTGTTAAGAGCCGGCAGGGCAGCGCTGGTCGAGGCGAACATGTTGCGCCCCCAAGAGTCCAGCCAGCGGGCCTCCCAGGACGGCAGAGTCAACAGTGGCGGCAGGGAGGGAAAAGCAGTCCGCAAAAGGGGGCTGGCAGCAGAGGGGTGAAGGGAAAAACATGCCGAGTCACGCGGCGCCGTGCAGAAGAAGCGGAGGCACCGGATCCCCTGAGGCAGGACGTCTCCAAGACCCCGTCAGGGAAGAAAGGAGCGAACTCTCAAAAGGAAGTAAGATTTCCCTTCCACCAGAGTCCTGGTGGATGATCTCCAAGAGGTGGTCCGCCGGAAAGTGAGCCACCGGGTCACTCATGCGCAGGATGCCCACAGCCATGGACACTGTGTGAGCAAAGGCCGCACTCGCCCCCGTAGGGCCATGCGGTGGAGAAAGCAGCTCCTCCGTGGGTGACAGCTGCAGACTAAGGTGGCCGTTCCTGAAGTCAAGGGGGACAGGCAAGGGCCAGACCTGGAAGTCAGAAGGAACCGAGGAATGAGGGACCTGCCGCTCTTCCGACGGACACCTCTGCCTCTGGAAGGACGGGGAGCCACCTTTCGACGGCGCAGGTGAAAAAGATACCACACGGCGACCAGTCTCCGGGGAGGACGACACTAATATACAGCCTGCCTCCGGAGAAGAAGGAGCGTCCAAAGACGAATCCGCAGCACAACCCCTGCGCGGAGCCGTAGAGTCCGCTGCCTGAGGTAGAATGTCGGCATCATCTGGCGTTACCAGATAGGGGTTCCTCCAAGTCACTCCGCACCGGGGACCGGAGTGGGTCCGGTGTAGAGCCGGCCCTGGAGCGGCGCCGGAACACCGAGGCAGCCGCCTGCGTGGAGGAACGAGAAGGGCCTGGGGAGTGGCACAAAGCCTCCGCCAGCCGCAGCGGAGATCTCCCGGCAACCCACGTGGCGGCACCAGGGTCGATTCCATCTCCGACTCGCCCTCCGACAAGGCAGCCGCCTGTGGGGAGGGCCAAGCGGGGCCCTGGAGAGAGGCGAGGGGTCTCCACCCAGCCTCGACCCAGAGCAGGACGAGGAGGGCCAACTGACCCCTGTGGCTCCTCACGGTCCAGCTGCTGCTGGCACCGTAGCGGGGTCACCTCTGCCTTAGACAGGACCACCTTGTCAAATGACCGGGAGGGGCTTGGGGTTGCCACCAGAGCCCAGGCGACCTCCCGCGACACCACAGGGACTCCCGCTGGAGTGTGCGGCGAGGCAGAGGCACCGTGGTCTGAAGGAGGGACTCCGGAGTGGCCGCACCTCAACAGCACCACATCCTCCAAGCCTAGATCCGAGCCAGTCGGCGCCGGGGCCGGAGCCGCTGCTGCGGAGGGCCCCGCGCAAAGCAAGGGATCTGCCGACGCCCCAGGAGGGGAAGGAGGAGGAGGCGTCAGCGAGTCCCAAAAGACTCTTTTGGGAGTCTTACAGCCTGATTCATCAATCTCCCGTTTTGCGAGCCCCTAATAGCGATTCATAAGGAATGGCTATTAAGGACTTGCAAAATGGGATTCATGTAGGAATTGCTAAATAAATAGCGATTCCTACACAATCCTTATTTGCGAGTAGCAAATTGCTAATCGCAAATAAGGAATAACTCCCCATTCATTCCTATGGGCCAAAAGGCCCATAGAATGAATGGGGAGTATTCCTTATTTGCGATTAGCAAGTTGCTACTCGCAAATAAGATAGCGATTTAAAGGGTGCCAGGGGTGTCCAAAGGACACCCTGTAGCAGCCCTTAAATGCAAATTGAAACAGGTGTTGCGCACACACATGTCCACAGGACTTGTGTGTGTGCAACATGCAACTTAGAAAAATGCTTTTAAAAGCATTTTTCTAAGTTTTTGCTATTTACCGAGAGGTCTGACCTCTCGGTAAATAGCGGCCCCAAATTGCGATTTAGCAATTTAAAAATGGTTGATGAATTGCATTTAAGGAATCTCAAATAGAGATTCCTTAAATGTAATTCCTCGCAATTTAGCGAATTAGCCATTACCGATTTTTGCATTTGGGATGATGAATCCCAAATGCAAAAATAGCGCTCGCAAAGGGCCAGATTCTCAGAATCTGACCCTTTGCGAGCCGATTTCGGCTTGATGAATCAGGCTGTTACTCCTCTACACCAACCTCGGGGGTGGAGTGGGCCAGAACTTTGGAATCTACACACGTCACAAAATTAGCCCTACTCTCTCCCAGACTAAATTCTGGACACCCAAACGTCTCTTCTTACATAACATTAGGGACGACGATACATGTTGGAACTGCACAGAGGAAGGAGGCGATCTCGAACACTTATTATTTAAGTGCACCTGCGTTAGAGACTATTGGGATAGAATTTTTGAATTCATCGGCAAGGTGCTCCCCATCTCTCTACTACGAGAATTTTCCACCCTGGTATTGGGCTCTGCCAAGGCTGAAATACAAGGGGGAGTTCTTACCACTTCTGACGGATAGGGCGAGTTGAGCTGGCCAGGTAGGTAAAAACTCCATGAACAGTTGTGTCTATGAGCAATATACTGGTTTGTACCTCCTTACTCTGCACATTCACTCCTCATAGCAAGTTCCAATCTAAAGAAAATTATAACAATCCATTTTCCCAGGTGACATGAGTATTTACTTACCAAGACTGATGGATTTGCAGCCCTGGGAAAGCAATTGGACATTCAACAAAGTTCAAATAAAAGCAAGCAACATAATGTTGTAATGTGACAAAACTTCCATTGGACCCTGTCCATGAACTCCACCCCCTCAGTTCTCTGTCTCCTAAATCCCTCCTCTACCGTATAACCGTTACCTTTTCCTTCAGAGCCTCTGAGTACCTCTCAGCATTGGCGTAATACACCATCGCTGAAGAATGGAAGATCTTCACACCGGGAATTTCTCTGACCTGAAAGAAAATACAGAGAGGAATTGTAGCAATCATTGAAGTGTCATAAAGATGACATTTCTTTATTTCTGGTTATTTACTAATCAGTATATTGATTCCATTCTTCAATAGCCACCATCCAGTCACCAAAAGCAACATTCTACTCATAAGTTCTCTATCAATATCAACATTCCATTTGTCAAAACCAACATTTCATGAATCAATACCTATATAACAGTCCTTTATGCAACCACAAGTTCATATGCTTATTCATAAGTTCCAACATTTCCTTAATCAGCATTCCTTTTATCAGGATCAACATTCTGTTCATTAAATATAAACATCCCTTTCATGAATACCAACATTCCATTCACCAATCTCTACACTGCATCCATCAACACAGACATTGCATCGCAAGGATCAATATATAATTCAACCAGACCCAATAATTATCAGTCCATTCACTTCATCAGTCCCAGAATTCCATTTTTCGCTACTAACATGTCCTTCATCAATACCTATATTATAATTCTTAGTGCCACCTTTACATTTATAGGTTTCAACATTTCTTTCATCAGTGTCAATATTCATATTATCACTCTATTCATGAACATAAACATTTTATTTATGAATACCAACATTCCATTCATCAATATCTCTGTTCGTTCCACCAATCAATTCTGGCATTTCATTTGTGAGGATCAACATTCAATTCACCAGAACCAATAATATCATTCCATTCCCTTCGTCAATACCTCCATACCATTCTCAGTATTGGAAGTATTTCTCACGACTAGCATTTCAGCACTCTTTCAAACATTCCATAAATAAATACCAACATTCAGTTAATTAGAAACAACTCTCCATCTGTCAATATCATTAACTGCAAAGAGTCCATGGTCCTAACATGTAGACTCGAACATAGAGGTTTTAATGTGTTTTCAAAAGAGCAGGCAGTTTGCTGAATGTTCAATGATTTATGGAGAAAGGACTGGACCTGGGGACCTTTTACCCCATAAGATCTGGTTTTCATGAGTTACTTTATAATTGGTGGATTGCTTATTAATTTGGAGACCTGAGGTTTCTGGTTGGTGACTGAAGAAGATTAGTTCCTCCATTGCATCAGAGCAGCCAACAAATGTATTGTAAAGACATTGTGTACCGCTGTGAATTAATTTTTTTGTTTAAACATTTTTAATCCTCTATGGATTACTAAGCAATCTCCCAGGCCATTAAGTTGGAATCTGACCAGCTTCTTCTAAGAGCAGGTTTTCAGAAGACAGAGGGCTATTTAGAGCACAGACAGTTGAAATATAATGCCATTAGTCAATGAATTTGGTTATAGAGCAAAATAAATATCTCAGTCAGATAACATGTTTAGGTCTTTTTAACATTAACAGAAACAAGAAAACCAACACATATGTTGATTAAGGCTGTGCCAGATTCGGATAATTTGCTTTTCTGCAATTACACAAAATTTCAGAAAAATTTACCGAAAATGTTTGTCACGAATGTAGAGTAATTCATACACACACACACACACTTGCAGACACACACGCCTACAAGTATTTTAATAATTCAATATAACCTAGGTAGAGACAAAGAGCCCGAAGTAGGTCATCAAATACCGGTCGGTAACGGCCGAATTCGGCTGTTACCGACCCGTTTTTGGTGATTGAGCTGTAGGGGCCATTATTTTACAGAATCGGTAAATTGACCGAATCGGTAAATTTACTGATTCTTTAAAATACCGAATCGGTAATTTTACCAATTCGGTAAATCCCAGATGTAGGTAGCACTGTTTACAGTGCTACAGGCCTTCAGAATTGGGTATTTTATCACCCAATACAATTGGGTGGTAAAATACCGAATTCAGGTGTACATGCACATCTGTGCATGCACACTTGTGCCATGTGACACACAGACATGCCCTTAGGGCATGTATGTGTGCCACATGGCACACAAGCCTGGAATTGGGGTGCCACAGGGTGTCAAAGTGACACCCCGTTCACCCTTGCAGGATTCAGTATTTACTGATTCGGTAAATACCGAATCGGTATTTCCCATTGATTCCGATGGGCTTCAAGGCCCATAGGAATCAATAGGAAATACTGATTCGGTATTTACCAAATCGGTAAATACCGAATCTTACAGATTCGGTAATTCTAAAATAAGAATTACCTACATCTGCCCCCTTCCTATTTACCTACTCTTAAATATCGTCCGCCGAGGTCTAAATCCGGCCCTGAGTCATTTGGTAATAGAGTTACTCCCTTTACCAGCATAAGAGCCCAGGAAGATGCAATCTGGCCTCACACACAAAACTACCTTTTATTTACAGAGATTTGAACCTGAGGCGGAGAAGCACACAATTTATATCAAGCTAACCGATTCCATTGTAACTTTTCCTCCAGTTTTACCTGCTGGTACTTCTTTACATCCTTGTAGATGTCTGTTTCACACACCCGGCCCAGTATGGAATAGTGAGGTCTAAAGTAGAGAAAGTGGAATGAAACAATGAAAAAAGGATCTGAGAAAAATGATTATCAATTGAAATTTAAATTATCTTAATGATGAAGGAAAATGGCAAAATTCCCTTATATCCTTGAGTTTGTTTTTTCATGACTTAAGATGCAGTGAAAGTGTAATGACTGATTTAAAAAATAATGTGAATGTCCCTGAATCCTAGGGCCAGATGTACGACCCTTTCATTTAGTGCCTTGCAATTTGTGACACATTGCGAGGAGCTAAATGAAATGTACAACAGTGTGTTTACACAGTTTTGCGATTCCCAATGGGGTCGCAAATTGTGAGGCTCATTAATATTAATGAGCCTCTCGCAATTTGCAAGCCCACTGTGAATGCCAGCCCTCCCCGGGATGGTGGCCTGCTGGGCTCAGCAAACGACCATGTCTGGGACTGCTTTTTAATAAAACAGCTTTTTTTTTAAAATGCAGCCTGTTTTTCTTACAGGAAAATGGGATGCATTTTAAAAAAAAATGAAACGTTTTTGTTTCATTTTTTAAGGGCGGGTAGTGGTCCCTGGGATCACTGCCTACCCCTAAAAAATTATTTTGCATGCATTTGCAAAGGGTTGCAAATGCATTACCACCTACTTGAAGTGAGTGGTAGTACATTGTTTTGAGACTCGCTATTTGGAAGGGAACGCCCCTTCCAAATAGCAAGTCGCATAACCTTTTTAGCGAGTAGCAAAAAAATTGCGACTTGCTAAATAGGCTATGTACATGGCCCAATATGTTTTTGCATGCACAAACAGGTTCGAAAACCCGTCTGCGCATTCAAAAACGGGTCGCACATCTGGCCCATAGTCTTATGTAGTTTTTGAGGATGTCTAAAAAATATCGCAGAGTATGTGTGGAAATGTGCCAATAGTAATTTCAACATAAACGACTTTTTATATATATGTATGAGACACAACAAAGGAAAAAAGTGTTTCAAGGGAATAAGGACAGATACTCTACGCAAAAGACAATAAGCAATGTGTGTATTTATATCCTCACTCAGACACCATACGTGAACCAAACATTCTTACACTCCTTTCTACTCACAGTGAACTAAACATATAACACAATAGACAACATAAAAGGTAAAGACAAGAGGTCAGTGAATAAATCCATATACTGTTTACAAAGACATGAAAGAAAAACTGTTTTCAAGGAATATCAAATATCAACCAATTTAAAAATTGCAAATATATACAATTTTAGACAGCAAGTCAAACAGATAAGGTCGACGCGTTTCGAATCGGACCCTTTGTCCGATTCTCATCAGGACCAGAAAGAAGAGTGTACGAATGTTTGGTTCACGTATGGTGTCTGAGTGAGGATATAAATACACACATTGCTTATTGTCTTTTGCGTAGAGTATCTGTCCTTATTCCCTTGAAACACTTTTTTCCTTTGTTGTGTCTCATACATATATATAAAAAGTCGTTTATGTTGGTTTTTGTTGTTCTTCAAAAATTCTTAATCATAAAAGAAAATAAATAATGATGGATTAATTCCAATTTCTGGCTAATAATTGATTGCTTATTAGCGCAGGATTAAGTTAGTTTTTACAAAATCAGACCCAGTATTGGCACTCTTTCGTTGTTTTGATTATTAGACTCTGCTTTACTGGCGATGAGTCAAAGCCCTTGGTCGTTGTTTTGAATAGTAATTTCTAAGCGTACATTGTGTGCATCTGCACCTTCCCAGGGAGTGAGCGAACTTGGGCTGAGGACATGCAAGCAGGAGTCCAAGACTACTTCAGCTGCGAGATTCAAGGTTTCCATAGGACTACCAACCCTGTGGAGAAATGCTAGGCGAATGCTGAAAGCATGCATACTGCTGTGCACACGGCATGTGCACGCAGCAAGGTCACTGTGTGAAGCGGGCACATGTCTGTGCACAGAGAAGCTGTCTTCGCTTTGGAGTCATGGTCTGAGCTAACTGTGAAGGTGGAGAGAGCAAACATGCTAGGCACCACACAGAAGGAAAGTGAAACTGAGGTGAGGTCTTTTCAAAGCAACTGCGTCTGTGCAGTCGAACACTAGACTCTCAGACAACAAGTGGACAACCTTGGAGAACATATGGCACATCAGAGAATCTTAGAAATCGTTCACACTGGATGATTTTATGATTGGTGTGCCATAAACAAGTAGAACCTTGGGAAACCTAGTCTTGAACATGGACTCACCCTTTCTCCTGATCTGGTCAAGCTTCATGGTGGAACCCTGATGGATGTTACTTTTCTCAGATCCCAGTAATAGGAAAGCGCTGGAAGGATGGAGGAGTCCTGATGGACTTTACCCTTTGCATATCCCAGTAATAAGAAAGCGGCAGAAGGTTGGAGGATTGTTAAAGGCAACCTTCATAGGGTTAACTTGTGGACTAATTTGACTGATGGCTGGTTGCCTCGCTCAAGGAATGATTAGTTTATGGGAGCTCCCTGAAAAATTACGCATATTTAAAATTTTTGTGGCGGTACATGGTTTGTGTTGTACCTAGTCACATAAGATTGAGAGAATGTGAGCACGTAAACACTGGGTTTTTCCTGGTACCAGGTCATCTCTAGCTTGTCAGATGTACCATCAGCTTCTATGTGACAAAGGTCTTAACTCACATCACCTGGGCTTTTTGGGATTTAATATATTTGGGTTTATAATACTGTTTAGTTTGGGATATTTTCAGCTCTACAGCAGCTAACTGACCACTGATCTACACTGGTCATGAACACACACAGATAACGACTAATAGTTTATTGTAGCAATTAAAGGTGTTCATAAAGAACTGATGATGAACTTCAAGGCCAACAATCAAGTGTTAAGCGAATGTCACCAGAATTCAAAGATCACATTTTGGGACCATCATATACAAGTTGCCTATTAAGTATTTTTTATATTACATAGTTTAATATGGATTAGTGGAGTAGGAAAATATATGTTTACTGAAAGCACTAGCTACTACATTTGGAGGTATGTTAAAAATAGCTACTTATGTTAGCCGATGGGGCACAGCGCCTGGTATCGTAGCCTGCACAGTACTATTAGTGCCCATCTGCGCCGCATTGCCGTAGTGTGGCTCACTGGTTAGAGGCGGCAGACCCGAGAGCAGAGGACGGCCCGGGACCAGGGTTCGATTCCCCGCGCGGCAGGTTTCTGGACCAGGGTCAGCGGACTCGATAATTCTCTCGCCTCGGTGCCCACTCTGATCAGTGATCACACTCGGCAACTCTGGGCATTAGCTTGCCTCATCTTCACTAACGGCCCCACCAGACCGCCGGGGATGCCTGGTCTCACCCTGGAGATACCCATTAAGGGACCATCTCTCAGGGAAGCCAGGAAGGGTTTCGCAGCGGTCGAAGCGCCTTGGGACCCTCCGGGTAAGTAGTGCGCTATATAAATGCCTATACAATACAATACAATACAATACAACGTAGCCTGCTTATTTAAAAATAGAAATTGTACCTGCTGATTAGTTTTGTGCACGTTAGCGCTGCATTGTTGGAAATTCAATTGCCGTAGCCTGCTATTTTATTCATTGCCGGTCCTCGGCTGTGCCCCGTTTCGCTTTCAGTTTAAGCAGCCATTTTGTTGTTGTTGTGTCCACTCCTGGCCCATGTCTCCTCCCTGCTCCTGCCTCCCAGCTGACCCTCCCTCACCCCCGCCCCCTCCACCATCCATATATGACAGATGATTTTGCGTGCAGCGTTTACGCGCAGCGGTCGCGCCCCATGCGCGCCGAAGGTGCGCCAAAGGTAAGCCCGTCTACGCCCGTCCGCGCCTGGACCGCGCCCTGCGCCAGACCCCCTGGTCCTTGCAAAACCCACTCCACCCGCATAACGTATGACGCCTCTACCCTCCTAGCCCTTAAGCCTGGACGCTCCCCACAATGCTACGAGGCTGCCCCAGGACGTACCCACGGTCCCTTCACCTGCCACTCCTGAAAGTTCACCAGCATCAAGACCCACACCAAATCAACTAACCCCAACCACAGCTTCGACTCTAGCCACCTGAAGTGCATCCTGCTGAACACCTGCTCGATCCACAGACACGCCACTGAACTTTGGGACCTACTCGACACTGCTTCACCGGACGTCGCCTTCCTTACAGAAACCTGGATGAACGCATCATCAACACCCGACATCGCCATAGCCATCCCGGACGCTTACAAAATCATCCGAAAAGACCGCACCAACCAAACAGGAGGAGGCATCGCCATCGTCCATAAGAACACCATCAGAATCACGACCAGCTTCGACGATAACCTTGCAACCGCCGAACACCTCCACTTCCAGATCCACACCGACCCCAGGACCACACTTAGAGGCACCCTCATCTACAGGCCACCAGGAACCCGTAAACAATACAGCGAAGACATCACTGAGTTCATCAGCCCACACGCCCTCGCCTCCGAGAACTACATTCTACTGGGAGACCTCAAATTCCACCTGGAAAAGAAAAACGACAGCAACACCACCACCCTTCTAGACAACCTGGCCAATCTCGGACTCAAATAACTTGTTGACACCCCCACCCATATAGCCGGACATACGCTCGACCCAATCTTCACCTCCAGCAAACACATCTCCTTCGATCACACCACAGCTCTCCATTGGACGGACCATAGTTGTGTTCACTTCAGCTACAAAACTACCTCGACCCACAACCCCCCACAACCTTTTCCTCGGAGAAACTGGAACAAAATCACCACCGACCAACTCCTCACATCGCTCAACCAAAACCCACCCACCCTCTCATCGGACCCAAACCGAGCTGCCACCAACCTCAAACAATGGATCACTCACAGCGTTGAAGAATTAGCACCCTTGAAAAACCACCAAACCAAACAGGGTAGCAAAAAGGCCCCCTGGTTCAACGACGACCTTAATAAATCCAAGAAACTATGCCGTACTCTCGAGAGAACATGGAGAAAAAACCCAACCACTGACAACCTGACCACCTTCAAGACAGCCTCCCGTAAACACCACCAATTGATCCGATCCACCAAGAAATCAGCATTCAAGGATCGACTCGACAACAACGCCCACAACAGCAAGGAACTATTCAACATCGTCAAAGATTTCACAAACCCCACCGCAGCCTCAAACGACATTACTCCCTCCCATGACCTCTGCGATTCGCTATCCTCCTTCTTCTACAACAAAATTGCCGACATACATAACAGCTTTGAGAACATCTCCAAAGAACAGTCCTCTCCACCCACCTCCGAACCTAAACCGCCCTCTAACAACCTCAGCGCCTGGAACCCAATCACCACTGAAGACACCATCCGCCTAAGGAACTCCATCCATTCTGGCTCGCCAACCGACCCCTGTCCCCACCACATCTTCAACAAAGCAGACTCCATCATCGCACCCCATCTCTGTGATGTCATCAACTGCTCCCTCAACTCCGCTACCTTCCCAGAAAGCTGGAAACACGCCGAACTCAGCGCCCTTCTGAAGAAACCCACAGCAGACCCCTCCGAACTTAAGAACTACCGCCCCATATCCCTCCTCCCATTCCCTGCCAAAGTCATTGAGAAAGCCGTCAATAGCCAGCTCGCCGCCTTCCTTGAATCCAACAACTCCCTCGACTCTTCACAGTCTGGCTTTCGAGCCAAACACAGCACCGAAACCGCCCTCATTGCAGCGACAGACGACATCCGAACACTACTGGACAACGGAGAAACAGTGGCCCTCATCCTACTCGACCTCTCCGCCGCCTTCGACACAGTCAGTCACAGCACCCTCATACAACGCCTCAGCATCATCGGCATACAAGGAAAAGCCTTGGACTGGATCATCTCATTCCTCGCCGGGAGAACCCAGAGAGTTCGACTTCCCCCATTCAAATCAGAGGCCACCGAAGTCATCTGCGGAGTACCACAAGGATCATCACTCAGTCCCACCCTCTTCAACGTTTACATGAGTCCACTCGCATCCATCGCGCGTCAACACAACCTTAACATCATCTCCTACGCTGACGACACCCAACTGATCCTTTCCCTCACCAAAGACCCTAACACCGCCAAAACTAATCTTCACGAAGGCATGAAAGAAGTAGCCGAATGGATGAAAAACAGCCGCCTAAAACTTAACTCAGACAAAACGGAGGTCCTCATCCTAGGATCATCCCCCTCTGCCTGAGACGACTCATGGTGGCCATCGGCTCTGGGCACAGCACCCATACCCACAGACCATGCACGTAACCTTGGCTTCATCCTAGACTCCTCACTCTCGATGACCAGACAAGTCAACGCCGTATCATCCTCCTGCTTCAGCATACTTCGTATGCTCAAAAAAATCTTCCGTTCGATCCCCTCCGAGACAAGAAAGACTGTCACCCACGCACTAGTCACTAGCCTACTGGACTTTGGAAACACCCTCTATGCCGGAATCACAGCCAAATTACAGAAAAAACTCCAACGCATCCAAAACGCATCAGCGAGACTCATTTTAGACATCCCTGGCCAAGATCACATTACCGGTCACCTGAAAGACCTCCACTGGCTTCCCGTCAACAAGAGAATAACATTCCGTCTCCTCACCCACGCACACAAGGCCCTCTACAAACTAGGACCCGAATGCCTCAACACCGACTGTCCTTCTACACACCCACACGCCAACTAAGATCCTCCAATCAAGCCCTCGCCGCAGTTCCGCGCATCCAAAGATCCACCATGGGAGGAAGATCCTTCTCCTACTTGGCGGCCAAGACCTGGAACTCACTCCCCACTCACCTCCGCCTTCCACAGAACCACATCTCCTTCAGAAAGGAACTTAAAACCTGGCTATTCGATAAATAATTGAACCCCCTCCCCAAGCGCCTTGAGACTCTCTAGGTGAGTAGTGCCCTATATAAATTCCTGAACTTGAACTTGAACTTATTCACATGCCAATTGATTGGGTGCTGAAGGAATAAAGGGGGCCAATTAAACTGGCTCATGTGCTATGATGCTCAGACTATTTAAAGGCACAATCATGCGCAGCAACTAATGAAAATGGAAAGGAATTGGTGAACTCTGGGCTTCCCGCTGGTTGGTCTCCATAATTCTCCGGAGTGATGTAATACCCACAAGTTACGGAGCATGATCACTGCCTGCACTCTCCAATTTCAATATCAAACCTAGACATCAAGAGGTAGATTTACAAGCCCCTTGCACCAATTTTGCGTTACTTTTTCCATGTTAAAAGTGACACAAAAGTGGCTTAGGGGGCTTGATAAATCTACTCCAGGTTTATATGGACGAATGTGACGAAAGTGGAACAGCGAGCAATCACAACACACCCCAATCAAAAACAGTGCAACTCACAGCTGTGTCCGGACAACAACCGTGAGCAGCGCAAATATCACCGAGACTGCCAGCCCCAGGTCCAGGTTCAGCAGGAGAGTGACTGCAAAGGTGGTGAGCCAGATCAGCTGAAACAGAGAAGAAACACACGAGCTTGAGACCAGGGGCTTGCGACTCAAATCACTACAAGAAACTTTCAGAGAAGAATTGACGCTACTTCGGGCATTCCTACAAAGATCATGCATGCTTCATCCCATATTTCACTGCAAACAGCAGCTTAGTGTGGGTGCGGTTTGTTGCCTAAGAAGGAACCATGGGCACCAATTATTTGAAGAAAACTCAACAAAACTTTGCCAGAGACAGACCGGTACAAAAACGGACTTTTAACAAGGACATCCTCTAATAAATTCTTACATCTGGACAGTTCACATTTGGTGAATTGTGGACCAATCCACGATTTTCAGGATAATCACTGTGTAAATTGCTCCAAATTATTTCCATGTGCATTTATCTCACCCAGAAATCCTAAAAATCATGCATGGATGTGCCTTCTATGAAACAATATCCTCTTCCGTGGAATCTTTTTTGAACAACCTAGTTAAATTGCCATTGTTTTTATTTCTATTTTTGTCTTGAACTGCAGATTGTGTTCTTAGTGGATAAACCAAACTGTACCTTCTACAGCAATGTAACACATAAAAAGAGGTATGATGATTCCTTGTATTTTGTTTATTGCAGTAGAGCTTGCACCCTAAAGTATCCAAATTCTTTTGAAATCATTGGTTTGTTGATGACCTCATTAAGGGTATTGCTTGGATGGGGTATTAATGTACTTGATAGTGTGATTAGGTCTGAGCTTTTGTACCTTTAATGTTGGCTCTTCTCATCATTCTGAAGAAGTATTCACCAAGCATTGGATTGTTCTCCGACTAATAGGGAACGTGAGATGGGTTTCGTCCATTGTGAGACAGGTTAGTTTTATTCTACTAGTGATGTGTTGCTGGAATAGTACTCCTGCTCAGTGAAAGAGGAATCTCTGGTTGAGACAATGGTGTATGTGCTTGGCTGAGGAGCTAATGGGGTGAAGCTATCATCTGTGGGATTATGACAGAATGTTTCTGAATTAGACTCCCCTCTAAATGATAACAATGTGCAGTGCTATGGAGCCTCGTCGGCCTGGGATAGCCGGACCCTGGGCCGGTGCGTACAGCCTCTATTTTGGGCACCAGAACGTAGTCGTAAGGGGGCTGCCTTCATCGCCCTTAGTGCACTGCATGTGCGAAGGGCACCCGGTGCTAAATCATTTGTAGACAACCTGGTTCTCGGTCAGGGTTTCATAAGTAGCACAGCAGCTACCTCGCTGCAACCTATTGAAAGCCATCCTCCGAGACAAGCTTTTATCTCTGCCCTTGGGTGCCGGCCCTCCTCCCCACTAGTCACTCAGGTGTCCCTCAGCCACAGGCCAGTGGTAGGGCCAGTGAGAGGCAATAGCGAAACAAAACTTGAGGGCCCCCCCTGCAAACCACATGGAGGCCCCCCTTCCTGACTCAGTCCGGAGCTCTCAGGCCAGCGTACTTTGTTGAGGGGGACCCTGAAGTTCAGGGCCCCACTGTACTGCAGGGGCCTATGTTATGCCACTGGTGAGAGGCTGCCTCCACCATGTGCACGACATGGGGTCCTCCCCTTCCCGCCCTATGCCGCCAGGTGCAACAATGGGAGAACGTTTCCTAAAGGAAATTTTAGAACGTTTGGTTATGTGCTTTCATTAACTATGGGTATTTATTTGCTGTTAGTGCGTCTGGGAGGGAGTTCCATATTCCATACGTTGTAACCCATTGTTCTTAATCTCACTTCATTGGTTGAAATGAGGCATCTGTCCAAGCTGCCTATTGAAGAGTTTTATCAATGTGGGCACCAGAGTGGCCAGTGGGGAAAAACAGTTTCAAGCTAACTGTGCTGCCTCACACAGGGCTTGACTGGGAGGGCTGGGGCAGTATCAATTACCTTTTAGGTTGCTATATTCAAATGCTCCCAAATATTGCAATCCTGGGCACTTCCAAAGTTTCCAAACTGTAAGAGATACTTTCCCAGAGTCCAGGGTACAGACAGAAGTGGGACACAGGCTCAACTACTCTCAAGACAAGTCTCTGAGATAGGATCCAGTTTTCACTGGTCTGCTGGTTCTTCTTTAGAGATGCCTTTCTTGTCCTTTATGTGCTGGGCTCACATGAGGCCCGCTGGTCTGACACACAAGAAGCACTCACAAACCATATATAATCTATTCTGGTTTTAAAGCTTTCACTAAGAATTAGCTACTGCTGGACACTAGTATTGCTTAAAATACAAAAAAGAAAGCACAAGAGGTTTGTCTTCAAAACACACGTGGTTATTTCCTTAGTCAGTGCCTTTGGGGAGAAAAGCAGAATCCCCTAAGGGCACTCTTCTTTGGGCATTAATGACAGAAAATAAAACCTCTGGATGACCATTTAGTCTTTATGTTATGTTCATTTAAAAATAATGCAGATGCCACTCTTGTCTCTTGTATCTGTCAACTGCGAGGGTTTTAACCCCTTCCGTGCTGCTGACGGCGGGGAGCAGTCATGGCACACAGTGCTCATGTGCTGATGACGGCTCCCGGCCGTCATGACCACACCCGCGATCGGAATGTGCCGCACAGGCGCAGAATGGCGGGCGTGCCCAAGGGGTTAAAAAAAATTGTCTGTGTCAAATTCACACTGAAAACACACCTACGCCTGCTGTTTGTAGGAGTTTCAGGACCCTAACATGCAAAGAATTTGTTTTTTGTATACCCAATTAGGTGTGGCTTTCTGGCTGTTTTAAAAATAAAAATGATCACAGTGTATATTCATGCATTAATGCTGTTTGTTACAACTGTAGATCACACCTATGGGTGTAAAAATCTGGGGGAATGTAGCTCTTTATTAATATCCTGCATGTGCCTTGTCAGGGGTGTGGAGTGACAACACACTACAATGCAATCTCGACATTCAAGGCACACAAACAATTATAAACACAGCCTAGTTACACCCATGAATAATTGTTTGTTTGCATTAAATGTTCTCTACCTTTTTGAGGTCGAGCATTTGAGACCTCTTGAACATATACTTTAGTATATATACTTATATGTGTAAGTACTTTGTGGGCTCTGGAGATCAGCCCTAGGACTTGTCTGCTTCTGCTTAAGGACTTATTTTTCTGTTCAACTGCTTCTATTTAACTGTCGTGAGAAAAAACGACCAGAAGAGGTCAGTAAATAACAGAATTGTTTTCTGGTGAGGGACTTTCTTTTTTACATTTTCTGGCAACTGCCTCTATGTAACTTTCGTGATAGAAAATGACCAGCAGAGTTCAGTAAAATACCAGAATCACTTAAGCATTCTCTAGATTCAAGTCCATGGAAATTGACTTACAAGAGAACCCCTAGACAATAATATTGTTTTCAAATCTTGTATTTTCAGTGATATGACCACTGAAGGCCCTACTTTTATATTAAAAACAGAGCTTTGGTCTATACCATTTCCTGCTGAAAAGGCAATATTTCTCTCCATGTGATCCCATACCTGGCCTGTCACGCAGCTTGGTGCTTACTTTCCCTCCATGTTAAATAACAGTAGATGTTTCAGCACCCAGGCTAATGTGTTGCGTAGTTAAATACATCTAAGTTCCCATAGGCGAGTTAAAGTGAAGAGAGTGCCAGTGGGGCAGAAGCATGTAGGAGTACTCTTTTACATACAGTCGAATGCGTTCATGAGTCGGCTCTTTAAGTCAGCTCATCGTTAACAAGATGCCTTATTCAGTTGACTATAAACCATCCTTTGTTGAAAACCTTCTTTTTCCTTCATTTTCAGTGTGTTTGGCAATCAGTCAAAGATTATTTCACCCTAGTTATACCACATTAAACGGGTAAGGCGGCGAAATTTCATATATGGGAGTTTAAATCTGGTGCATGAAAAAGAGCGACACTAGATCAGGTTGCATTTATGGTCTTATCAAAAACACACAAAAGAACTAGAACAGATATAGAGTGGGCCAGGGAAAATGCTGCATTGATATAACATTGATATAAAATTATTCTTTCCCCATAATGAATCCTAAACTTTATATATTACAACCGCTCTTACTCCACAAATTTTCAAATCCTTCAAGTAAGGCTCAGTTATTCAGCACTTTACATTGTCAATTCCTTTTTAGGTTTCAATCTTTTTAATGATTTTCTGCAGTCACAGCAGATAATTTAACAATACCAGGGCAGCACTGGACTCTCAGTGGTTCAGGCATGTTTGTCTTCAGATAGAACCAAGCATGTTACCAAATTAAAATTTTGCAATACGCAGCCCGTCTAAACGAAAAACCGAATTCTTTCATACTAAATCGGCCTCTACGGGAAAGAGGACAGTGGGAAATAAAGCTCTGAACATGAATATCTATATTATTCATTTGAGATAATACCCCACCTATTATTCTTTCCCAGGGAATGATTCCTCAACCTCCAACCAATACCCCATTCAAAGAGCAGCGACACCCAGAAAATAACTTCCCCTTTCTATATCTCCATCACCGAGTTCCAACTATCAGCAATTCCTCCAAGAACTCCCTGGTAGAGTCCACCTTAGTAAACACATACTTCTCAACAAAATCCATGCTCAATCGATGTCACAATGCCCTTTGCCTTCAAGCCGTTCTTCATCTCCCGGAGGAGTCTCTTACAAGGCAATGTCTCTGGGCCAAGGTCAGGCAAGAAAAGGAGAATGTCTTCACCTGTCATAACTTTGCTGTTTTAAATCATTTCTCGCACCATGACCATCATCTCAGCATCTGCCAGGGTAATCTTCGCAGTACCTTCTATATCCAAATTACTTCCAGAGGTTTCTGGGGCAGTCTGAAATCCCTTTTGTGAATACCGAAAGTCGTAAAGTTAGGATTTTGTCTCAGTTTAGTAGTAGTAAAGTTAGGAATCTTAACTTTACTATTACTAAATGCCTTCTGTGAATACCAAAAGTAGTAAGTTTACAATTTTGTCTCAGATTTGTTCTGTGAATTGGCCCCTCTATCTAGACCTAAAGTCTAACTTTACTACTAGTAAAGTTAGACTTTTGGTCTAAGTTTGGACCAAAAGTCTAACTTTAGTAGTAGTAAAGTTAGACTTTTGGTCTAAGTTAGACTTTTAGGCTAAGTTTACCTCTGTGAATCAGGCCCTACGAAAGCAGGGTCCTGCTAGCCACGATTTATACTTTTCCAGTATCCACTCGCTGGCAACTCACTCAAGAATAGTCTTTCTACAAATCCCAGCTTGTCCCCATAAACTTCTTCCCTCCACCATTTTGTGAGGCGTCCTCACCAGGTCTGTTTTGTTGGTTCGCCAAAGAATTGGAATGTCTCCGAATTGCTTGTAGATCCCTTTCAAATTGGCGATGACGACTGCGGACAAAATTGCCTACAAAACATGAGAATTAATACATAGCTACTGCGTTGTGGCAGGAAACCAAACCTGGATTACATTTCTCTGACCCTCCGACAGGCGTATGAGAATTTTAAATTTTGTAAATACAATTGAATGTATCCGTGCATAAGATAGGCATGCATTGTACACTCACTCTTATACATTTATGGTACTTTTGGAAACTATAAACAGTACGCACATGCAAATATTATGACTACATAGATGTATAAATTGCACATTTGCCTGGAAAGGGTGAAATTGCACCTGGATTTTGATTACAACAAATGCTCACTGTGCTAAAAATTTAGGACTGTATTTCACCCCTCCTCTTTCAAAATTCATCAGACCCACCCACGCCTACATTTACACCTTAGACCAATCATGCATAGCTTATGGAAATTTAATGTATGCCTTTTTTCCTAGAATAACTTAACATCTAACCTCAAAGATCATTTATTGACCAGAAAGGTTGAACATTAATGAAGAGTGACAGTTATCTGATTGTAATTATACTTAATTTCTTCATTTTTAAGTTATAAAACTTTTTCAAATACTTCCTTATTACAGACAATTTCTTTAGTCTGAAGGAACTTGTAGTCAGTGGTAAAATTATTCACTTGTAATAATTTATTACAAACGAGTAGTGATGTGCGAGACAGTGTCCTTTCTGCACTGCCCTGAGAAGAGGATCCTGAGTAGTAGGAAAGAGCAGGAACTATAGATGAAGGGATACATATGATGTCACTGACAATCCTCCTGCCTGAGCCTCAAAGGACAAAAAGGCCAAACATGGTGGGGATGGGAATTATCCTGTCACAGGGTAGCAGGGTGGAGAGGTCGCCTATGGCTGTGCTTGTAAACCCCTGCTATAGCTCGCAGGACAGAGCCATCCTGATCATAAGCGCTGTGAATCCCGATGCCGCCATTTTTTAGGATCTAGAAGTTCAAGCTCTCAGGAAGGAGAGACCGCACACATTGAACCGGCCACATTGGTGGCAGAACAGAAGGAGGGCATGGCATTGCCCTTGAATTATATGGAATAATGCACTCCCAACTGGGGGCATTATAACAATATATCTAGTCACCTGGAAGTTCCATGCCCTTGTAAAAAAAATCCCATCGCTGGCGCGCACTTCTATATGAACTCCTTGTTGACCTGCAAAACTTTTGAAATTGACTGTTGGGGGTACATTAATCCATATATTATTGCTTGCAGGGATCAGATTTTTCACGATTTGTACCAAACAACAAAAGAACATCTGTACCAACAAACTGGTGCAAAGATACACCATTTGTAGGTTCCAAATTACCCTGTACTGGTGCAAGTTCATGTACTATAGCCCCAGCAAACACGATCTGCACCCGTTTCCAGAAAGTGTTCCTTGAAAGTAAAGGGAATG
The DNA here is from genome assembly GCF_964263255.1 of Lissotriton vulgaris. NCBI lineage: Eukaryota > Metazoa > Chordata > Amphibia > Caudata > Salamandridae > Lissotriton > Lissotriton vulgaris. The sequence continues at coordinate 1,215,206,721 of NC_141697.1, forward strand.
GTCAGATCCTCAGTAAGGTACACAGGTAGTACATACTTTGGGCAAGTGTTCGAACAGTGATCCAGCCTTCAGGATGATTATCAGGATAATGAGCGCAGATATTGATGCGGCAACCTGAAAAGAAGAAGAACAGAGTAAAACAGAGACATGTAGTCAAGTACAGAAGACATCAGTTCTATGTTCAGATCTGAAAATGTGGGAGTCGGGAATAGGCAATGTGGTAGTAAAACTGCAGCTCAATGAGGGAGTGAGTCAGGGGCTCTCTCCACCACAAGGGCAGACGGTGTGGGCAGCCTGGGGTTCACTGAGACCATGATGAGCTTGGAGGACTCTGCCTGGCTTGTGCAGATCTTGGTATACTTGGGCGGTCAGAGAGAGGCACTGGGGGTACATGGACAGGCAGTGTGAGAAGTTTTGTGAACATGGTCAAACAGTAGAAGAGGCCTGGGGCACTTGACCAGTGTGGGAGGGTTTTTTGGCATACTAACTTTATAGTGAGGATCTATCTTGGAACACGATAGTGTGAAGTGGTTGGGACACATGGATGGGCAGTGTGAGAAGCTTGAAACACAACAATAGTGTCAGGAGTTTGGTATATAGAGGAAGAGTGAGAAGCATGTGGCATATGACCAGTGTGGGAGGGGTTTAGGCTTATGTAGGCTTATGATGACACAGTGATGACTAGGGACACATGGACAGTATGAGTGGCGCTTGAGACACACTGACAGATATTATGAGAACCTTGGGACATAGACTAGCGATGAGCTTTAAAACAAGGGACGAATGGCGTTACAACGCATACATTTACATTGCGGTACATTACATCGCGGTTTTTACAGCGCAAGTCATTACAACGACTTGCGTTGGAGGGAGCTGGACTTAGGAGTAGTATAATTTACTATTCCATCAACAGTCTACGTACAGTAGGGAAGGTGTTGGATAATAAAATATACCATTTCTTGTCCTAGAGCGCCATCCAGCGCAAGTCGTTGTAATGACTTCCGTTGTAAAAACCGCAATGTAATGGCATCGCGATGTAATCCCCTCGTTGTAAACGATGTTTCCCGAAACAAGAAGAGAGTTTGATGAACTTGTGATAACTGTGCACGGTGAGAAGTTTAGGGATCAAAGACAGTAGACCTGACTCACACATGAGAACCCAAATTGAGGATAGGTATGAAAATGCCCAGTTGCCACACACAATTTTTCAATACCAATTCACTGAAGAGGAATTGGCAGAATAGCACAAGCTGACGAAATTAAGCCTGTGGGAACTTTTTTTTAGGAGTCTCAGGTAAAACAGGAGTTACCAGGCCCCGGTTATGAGAATCAGAGACAGATACTACTGGTATCCCAGAGTTTTCTTTACTATTGAGCCCAAAGATAGGCACTTATAGAGGAAAAAACAAAAGAATCCCTAGAACTGCATTATCTTAAACTAAAAGTGTACTAATATTTTTAACTCTTTTTTAACATATTATGGTGTTTAAATAATTGACTTTTTTAAATGATGATGTGTAAAATAAATGTATTGTGGGTATTTTTAAAATGTTTTAAATGTATGTATTATCATTGCCTTTTATAATTTTAACAAAAATCGAATAAAGTGTATTTTGACTGACTGATAGGCACTAGGTATACCCCAATATATAAGATTTATGAGGTGCACACATACCAAATAAGGCATCCAAGCACTGAAAGAGCTAAGCTAGCAGAATAATTACCAGATCACTCGGAGAGAGGCGTTGGCCTTCCTGCACCCTATTTAAAATGATATGATGCAGCCTTGCGAGGGAGCTACACTTAGCAGCGTAGCGCCAATGCAGGCACCTTTGCACCATTGTGCAGGATGTCTGCATGCAGGGGAGGATTGTTTATGTGTAGGAAGGTGCCCCTTCCTGCACATAAACAATCCCGAAATGCCATTATGTCACTTTCATGTGTGCTGCTTAATGCAGCACCCATGAAAGTCACAAAATGGAATTAAAAAAAATATATTGTTTATTTACAGGAAGGGGGACCTTCCTGTACATAAACAATCCAAGGCATTTTGATTTTTCTAGGTATGCTGCGCAAGGCAGCACACATGGAAAAAGCAAAAACGATGAGTAATAATGCATTTTTCCTCCTTTCGCCAACTTAGACCAGGTTTTCCCTGGTCTTAATTTTGGCGTTGCCTCCTATGCACACCATCCTTGTACATAGAGGGCAGCGCCTAAAACAATGGGTGTTGTGATGGAATGCCCACTGCAACACCCACTGCCCACCCCTTTCACACTAACCATAAGGGCCTTATTTACTTAACGCGGCTTAACGTTGCCACCACAATGTTGGTAAAAGTGACGTTGTGGTGCCGATAGGGGCTTGTACATATCCCCCAAGGTCTTAAAAGCCTTCTGGAATTGGAGATGATTACTCAATGAGCAAATGTGAAAAGGAATCCAAATCATACCAGTTTTATAAGGAAAGCACCTTATGCCTTGGTGATCTTTAGCGATCTTACTGATGTGGTTGAGGGAAGCCGACAAGGGTCTTAAAATTGAAAAAATTCGACTAGAATTCTCACGCTAGAGTGCCATAATGTTTTATGACAGATGCTTAAACATATAAATGCACTTTTTACCAAATGATCAGCCATCACAGTTCCTTTAAGCAAGGGGAGATCTGAGTTCACTATGGCAAATTAAAAAGAAGCCTTGCTGTAGCTTTGGACCAGCGGAAGACCATGAATAAGGTAGCTTGATAACCTGAGGTAAAGACGAGTAGAAATGTTATCAAGTCTGGAGTCAACTGTGGCCTGAATGACAATAAACTGTCTCCTTAAGTAGGAAAGAAAGTACTTTTCTCTGTATTTTTAACAATACAAACCAATGAGTTGTTTTAGTGATTTGAGCTGCAAAGGAGTGTGTTGACATTGGGTAATATTCTAGGCTGTTCCTCTGGGATAGTTATTAAGCAGTGACCAAATGCAAATTGAAACTTAGACCTCTTAGGGATTTGTGAGATAACTGTTCATGAGGAGGTCTTACAAGATGGCTGAATCTCTGATCAGTCCCTTACTTGGGGTGGGCAGAATTTGTGTAGTCGCGCTACGCAAAGCTCTGCGAAATGGCAAAAAATCTCTGCGAATATGCAGAGTTCAGCGAACACGCGGAATTGCTTGTACCGTTCGTTTGCAATACTTTTTTCCTGTTCGCGAATGCTGTTTGTGTGCTCTGGGAGAAATATCTTGTGACCGTGCATTTTGAAAGTGCGAACAAGCAAACAATTCCGCGAAGCCGTAGATCGTAGAATTTGTGGCAATTCCGCGTTCACCGCAAATTGCAAAATTACCACAATTCCACAAATTCCGCAAGCAGAACGGAATTTAACGCCCAGGCCTATCCTTTACTGTCTCTTACTACTGCACTGGCACCTCTAATGCCCTTACTGAGCAGTCATCAGCTCGTTACTTTAATGCAGACCTGAAGGTAGCTTTTCCTGGCAGGCTGTAGAACTCTCTCAGTTTCTGGTTCTGAACCTGGCAAAGCAGAGATGGAGGTCATTATCCCACATTGGAGCACAGATAATCATATCGGTTGCTACAGGTATGGGACCTTAGATCCTGGTACGGAAACCTCGGCATGCTGGCTGGAAGTTTCTGTTCCATCTGTTTACTAAGGTCACAGACAGAGGAGCATAATTACAAGTCCTTATCGCCACCAGAAAGTCACTTTTTATGGCGTTCTCGTGACGACAAGCCCTTCGCCTTATTCACAAGGTGACATTAAGCCACTTAATGTGGCGTAAAGCCGCCTTGGAAATAAGGCCCCTTTTCATGCAGCACTAAGCGTGAAAGGAGCATGCAATGAGTGTCGCAGTAGGCGTACCGCCGCAACACCCTTTGTATTTGACACTGCCCCCTATTTACAAGGGTGGCATAAATATGAAGCAGCACCAAAAGTAAGAGCAGGGAAACCAGATCTTAACCTGGTGAATTGAGGAGAAATTATTGATTCCTTCACGTTTTTGCTGTTTCTATTTGTGCTGCATTATGCAGCACACATAGAAACAGCAAATCGCCATTAGTGTTTCCTGCACATAAAAAATCATTTAAATATGACGAGTTGCAACTTCTATGTGTCCTGCACAGAGTAGCACACATACAAATAACAAATCACCATTATAGATTGCTTATGTGTAGGAAGGGACACCTTCCAGCGCATGAACAATCGTTCCCTGCAACACAGACACCATTGCACTATGATGCAAGGGTGCCTGCGTTGGCACTAGGCAGCTAGATTTAGAACCAGCGCTAGGGGAAATGCATTTGCATGCTGCACTCTCATGAATGCGGCGTATCCCAGCATTTTTAAACTGATGGAGTGCGGCGTCAGTGATTTTAGAGCTACACCACGCTCCGCCAGTTTATTGTAAATATGCCCCGGATTATATTCCAAAGGTCCATCTCAGAGACTGGTTTTAGGCGGTTGCCACCCTTTGCCTATCCCTCCCAGACTGGGCTTCCACAGTCTTTCTCTTTAGGTGTCAGGAGGAAGGTGAAGTGGAGTTGGGAGTCTCCTGTAAGCAGAGATCCAAAACAAGGATGACATTGTCCCACTTACCTACTTATTAACCTGGTGTGGGAGCACTTCCAGGGAACAGTGGAGGAGGAAAGGTCAAGGGAATTACTCTATAATTTAAAGGGCCCTCAGTCTCCTTTTTTAAACACCCTAGTGTCTAGTCCTCTACATGGGACCTCAGGAATGTCCTGTAGGAGAAAAATAATTCTCATTCTTGGGCTTTCACCAACCACTATCTTTGGTACCACTTTGATTTCAGGAAATAAAATGGATTTGTCTGTAGCCACAGCCACATGTAACAGATATACTCCATGAATGCCCCTAATACACACAAGTTACACACACACACACACACACACGTGACTTCTATGTACCATATGGATGAAGTGCAGGACCTGTTTGCAGGAAACTGACCGACCATTTAAAAAATACAGGAGAGGAAAGTAGGCGAGTTTGTCTGGCAGACGACTGGTAAAAAAGCCTTGGCCTGCAACTATTATCTGTCAAGAAGATATATGCACTCATATCGAGTGCTGAAAGCAAAGGAAACATGTGTTGGCAATTCCAAATGTTTCTTGACTCTAAAATGCTGAGCAATTGTTTTTTCCCTGTGGGTTTCTGGCAAATGCATGGGTATAGTTGCATTAATACATGTCCGCAAACATACAATTATAATTTTGGAATTGCATTTTGAGATAAGGAAATTCCATTCCAAGATGGCTGCCACTGACACAAAGCAAGTGCATACATCACGATGCCAGTGACCATTTTGTTTTACCTACCAATCTAACATGGTAGATGCCCCATGTTAAATCTGCAAAAAACACAGTTGATGGACAGAATGCAGAACAATGTCTTACATTCACCCCAGTACTAAGATCTGGGCCTAAATCCATCGTTTTTTGGCACTCCACACCACCCAAGGTCAGAAACTGGCTATATGCAAATCAGCCTTGACCCTGTGCCTCATGGGAACAGTCCAGCCCGAACTACCAAGCCATGTCTTTCCTAGACCGGAATCATGCATCCAAGGACCGGTTTCTGGCTATCAGCCTTCTTCAGCCTGGATAGCTCGACTCCAGTGATGTGGAGAGCCTGGGACTCACGTCTGAGCATACCCAGCCCACTCGTGGTGAAAATTGCAAAAAACACAGTTGATGGACAGAATAAATCTTATATATTGGGGTATACCTAGTGCCTATCTTTGGGCTCAATAGTAAAGAAAACTCTGGGATACCAGTAGTATCTGTCTCTGATTCTCATAACCGGGGCCTGGTAACTCCTGTTTTACCTGAGACTCCTAAAAAAAGTTCCCACAGGCTTAATTTCCTCAGCTTGTGCTATTCTGCCAATTCCTCTTCAGTGAATTGGTATTGAAAAATTGTGTGTGGCAACTGGGCATTTTTCATACCTATCCTCAATTTGGGTTCTCATGTGTGAATCAGGTCTACTGTCTTTGATCCCTAAACTTCTCACCGTGCACAGTTATCACAAGTTCATCAAACTCTCTTCTTGTTTCGGGAAACATCGTTTACAACGTGGGGATTACATTGCGATGCCATTACATTGCGGTTTTTACAACGGAAGTCATTACAACGACTTGCGCTGGTTGGCGCTCTAGGACAAGGAATGGTATATTTTATTATCCAACACCTTCCCTACTGTACGTAGACTGGAATTGGAATAGTAAATTATACTACTCCTAAGTCCAGCTCCCTCCAACGCAAGTCGTTGTAATGACTTGCGTTGTAAAAACCGCAATGTAATGTACCGCAATGCAAAGCAACACGAAAAGCAATAGTAGTTGTGGAGGGATAAGTTGAAGGGGGAAGAAGCATAAGTGGGAGAGAGCAAGAAAACACCCGTACTCCCATGTAGTGGTTCAAGAAAAAGTAACAAAGTACTTCCCTGAATGTGTGCATGGTCACTAGTAGGTGGATACATGTTGACCAATTAGAAGAACGTGATACTGAAATGAAAAGGGAGGAAAGCTATTGAATGGGGAGCAGGGAAGGGAGATAGGCAAAAAAGCCCCTCAATCCCGAGCATGGGGTTGGCCTAAAGTCCACTATATGTTTATTAGAAACAATAGGCCTGCTCAACAGGCAGCTAAAGCTGTGCAAGGCGGATACAAAAAAGGTAGTTCCCTGAATGTAAGATGTAAAAGGATGCCCATTATTCAGCCAATAGGAGGGTAATATAAACTCTACTCCAGGGAGGGTAAGCATAGGAAGAAGAAGGCAAGCCATTGAAGCAGGCACATGAGAGTGACAAGAAAGCCGGCCAATGATAAGCAATATAGAACTTTCGACTCCAGACAGCTAAAGCTAGCTGTAAGTGAGACCTAATGACAACCTCAATTCAAGTCACTGGTAAAAGCAGAGTAATAATATTTTATGTTTTGTATAGCAGCACCTGGATTCTCAGACCTTGTAATGACAGAGGTCACTATTACTGTGTCACCCAGCTCAATCCACGCAGAGGTGTTAAAGGCTAAGTCTGGCCCGATGTGATTGGACTTTATGATTTGTAGGCTACCAAGAGATTGTTTCAGCAGTTGTTTAAAGAGACAACAACTTGTAGCACAAACTAAATGTCGTAATTCATTCATATACTCAACTCTTTGAGCTGTTTAGCCATGCAATGAGTGTTTCCACTGAACCAACCTGAGTGTTCCCTCCTGTACTTTCTTGCACCAAGGTCCTAGACATGGAGGCAGTGATGGAGAAGCACTGGAAGAAACTGCCGACAAAGTTACTGAGCCCCAGCGCAATCAGCTCCTGTGGGAAAAAGAGACCAATAGGGAGAGCGTGAAGATGGGTGTTGTACTTTCTCTGTGCTACCACACCACACTAAAGTCTATTTATTCTATTTGGTTATTATTGAAGGGATTTGCAGTTGCAAGCCAAACCTGATGGTGCATGAGAACTCTTCAGAGCCAGGAGGTGTACAGATGACAATATATATGTACTAGTTTATGGACTTTACAAAAGTTACACAATTGCAATATTTAGGTAATTACAGTTATCTGTAGCCCACTGCCCCTCAGGCCCAATCCCTTTACCTCTCTCCACGTGCAGGCAGCTCATCTGAGGGGTGGTGCACGTCATTGTGAGGAAGCGGTAGAGTCTCTCCGTTTCCTCTAAGAGCGTAGATTGCCTACCAGTGCGGCTGTTTCCATGCATATGCCCTTACCACTACACATATGCCTTAACCATACATACCTCTACCACAAAATTAATTGTAGAAGGCATGAGTGGTAAAACCACATGCGTAGTAACGGCTGTGCGATGTAATCGAGCATGCATTGTAATACATGCAATGTAATGCCATGCATGGAAACAGCACAATTCTCATGGCTGTTTACTGTATTTGTGCATATTATAATAACCTATGTGATGACTCTTCTCAGCTTCTCTTTTTGTGGACACACTAGGCCTAATTCACAAAGGTAATTTATACTTTTGAGTAAGTTTACACTTTTGAGTAAGTGTACTACTTTTTTTTTTCTCAACCGTGTTTATTGATTGATTAGGCAGAGCATAAATACAGTTCTCCACAATCAGGAGGACACTGTCAAATGGCAGACATATATCAAGGTGTATACAAACCTAATCACTCAAAACGCCCCCCGCCCGCCCCCCTCACCCCCCCTGCCACCCAAAGCCCCGACTACCCACCCCTTATCCCACCCTAACCCAATGCACGTGATCACCTTCAACCGCAGCACAGGAATAGAGTACAGCAATCGTCGAGTGCCCCCCTAGGCCTGGAAGTCCCCATCTGCAGGCAGTCCATCATCCGAGTCTGTTGGGGGCTCCAAAGTTAACCCCCTGTAGTCTGCCCACCGTTTCCAGATCTTATAATGTTTCCGGGGGCATCCCCTGGCTTCAAACACTGGTAACTCTAACCCCATGAGATAATCCAGGCCCGCTTTCCAGGCACTCAGTGGAGGAGCACGCTCACCCTTCCATGCCCTCGCCAGGTCTCGCTTGGCAACTACCAGGCCCAACAACAAGAGGTGACGTTTGTAGATGTTCCCACCCACATTCTCCAGGATATGCAGAAGACCCAGCCTGGGGATACGGGGAAGATCCCACCCCAGCACCTCCGACAAACAATTCCACACACCGTTCCAGAATCGGGTCAGACCCACACAGGACAACACTGTATGCAATAGTGTACCTCTCTCAGTCCCACAGCGCAGGCACTCCGGAGTCGCAATTAGGCCAGCCTTCCATAGTCTCTCTCTGTTGTAATAGGCCCTATGTAGGTATTTAAATGATATTAATCGGAGTCGCACGGCTATGGCAGCCCCACGGGGGGATTCCAGGGCTTCCCTCTAATCATCCTCGTCCAATGGACCAATATCTGTTTCCCATGATTCTTTCAGCGGTAGTAGGGAAGAGGAGCAATGGGTGACTAGTGTTTGGTATATTCGGGACACTTTTTTATCCCCTAGGTCTCCCATGAAGAGCTTGGCTTCCACCGGACTAAATTCGGGGAGTTGATCCAAGCCAACCAGACTAGGTGCAAGCGCATGACGGAATTGTAGATATATAAAGAATTGGGTCTTGGGCATACCAAATTCAGTGCTAAGGTCTTCAAAGGACTTGAGTGTAACCCCGGTAAGAACCTGTCCAAGCGAGGAAATTCCAATAGAGTCCCAGCCACCAAACCCCGTCAGCGAGGCCAGTGCAGGGGGCCGTCCATTTTTCCACAGTGGGGTTTCTGCTGTCAGTCTACCCCACCAGCCCATATGGTGCAGTACTTGTCTCCATATCATGAATACCACCTGTGTGACTTGCGGCAGCCTCCTCCGCTGCCCAGCCGAGTACAATAGCGTATGTAGTGTGGTATCTCCCATCAACAAGCGTTCGAGGGCGTAGGCAGGGTCACTTCTATCGCCGTACCACCATTCATTTAGAACCAATAGGTGGGAGGCCTGATAGTAGGACAGGAGGTCAGATGTGGCCAGACCCCCACAATATGTGGACAGGAAGCAAGTCCGCAGCGCCACCCTGGCGGCACCCCCCGCCCACAGGAAGCGGCCCAGCACCGAATTTACCCGACGGAACCACTGTGGTTCGATCTTATGCGGGTGGTTCTGCAATTGATACAATAGGCGCGGGAGGGCGACCATCTTGAAAATCGCAGACCTACCGTAGATGTTGAGGGGCATGCGAGACCATGTCTTGATATCTGATTGGACTCTATCCCACACAGGCAGCACGCTGCGCTCCCATGCGATAACAGCGGACTCGGACAGGAAGGCTCCTAGGTATTTCAGACCCCCGACCGCCACCTGCAAGGCCGATGCCCAAGGGTATACACCCGTCTCCCCGCCCAGCACCCAGAGGGTCGACTTGCGCGGGTTGAGAAAAAGTCCTGACACCTCACCAAATATGCGCATTATCTCCAGTATTCGAGGGCCAGATCGGTTTAGATCGGTCAGAAAGAAAAGGACATCGTCCGCATACAGCGCAATTCTATCTGAGAGTCCTGCTCCCCACACAAAGCCACGAAGCTGCGCGTCGATGCGCACCCAAGATGCCAAAGGTTCCATGGCCAGCGGAAAGAGGTATGGGGACAGAGGGCACCCCTGTCGGGTTCCCCTGGCAATCGAGAATTTCTCTGAGATCGCCCCAGACACACGTACCGAAGCAGTGATGCTCGTATATAGCAGCTTGACATATGAAATAAACACCGCGCCCAGGTTGAGGCGCGGCAAGAGGGCGAACAGGTACGTCCAGCTGACCGAGTCGAACGCCCTGTCGATGTCTGCCAGTAATAATGCCGCCCGTTCCCCAGTGGCCCCCATAGCGTCCACCGCCTCCTGCCCTCGTCTGATGTTGTGCTGTGTCGCCCTATGCGACATGAAGCCCGCCTGATCCGGATGGACCAAGTCGGCTACATATGGGAGAAGGCGGTTTGCCAACGCCTTAGCCAGTAGCTTGGCTTCGATGTTGAGCAGGGATATGGGGCAATAAGACTCATGTCGATCAGGAGGCCTACCCGGTTTCTGAAAAACTACAATTTCAACATGGCGCCAGTCCGCCGGCAAGCTACCCTGTTCCCGCGCCGCCTCCAGCGCCCTCCTATAGTGTGGTCCCAATTGAAGGTGGAACTTCTTAGAAAATTCACAGGGGAACCCACTCGGCCCAGGCGCCTTACCCGTGTTGAGCTGCCCTAGCGCATCTCCTAGCTCCTCAGCCGTAAGGGGGAGGTCCAGGGATTTCCTGGCATCATCTGAGACTGCACGGGGGGGCAGGTCAGCAATGAATTTGTCTATCGCGTCCGGCGGGGGCTGTCCCGGTGAGCATATTGCTCCGCGTAGTAGTGGGCGAAGCTCGTCACCAGAGTCGCTGGGTCCGTTATGGCAATTCCCTCACCGTCAGTGAGGCCCGGTAGTGTGATTGGCTGTAGAGTGTGCTGACATAGCCTATGCAGCATGGTGCAGGACTTATCGCCCCACTGATATACCCTGCTCCGCGTGGCTAGCCACGCCTGCCGAGCCTCGTCCATTAAGACAGAGGCGTAGGATTGCTGTGCTTGCAGGAGCAGCCGTACCGCCACTTCATCCCCCCTCCCCTGACATCGTTGTTCGAGCACCTCCACCCGCGCCGCAGCCGCTACAATGGCCTCACGGCGGCAGCGACGGGCCGCAGTACACCATGCTATGTCTATGCCCCTCAATGTGGGCTTCATGGCCTCCCAGACTGTCACCTCGTCTACACCCTCGACTAGATTCTCCTACCAGTTGTGGGCAACTGCACTTCGCATATGTTGAGTATAGTCCGCCTGTTGAAGATGCCACGAGGACATCCTCCATCGGAATGGCTGACGTTTCTTGTGCAACTCAATCCGCACCGCAACAGGGGAGTGGTCGGACAGTCCTCTGGGCTGAATCGTGGCCTCTCTCACCCCATCAAGGAAAGCCCCAGGTACGAACACGCAGTCCAGCCGTGAAAAGAACCATGCACAGCAGACACATACGTATATTCTCGCGCCATGGCATGCAAATGTCTCCAAACATCCACCCAGCCCAATCCGTCCACCATCGCTCTCAGTCGTGTAGGGGAGGCAGCCGCCACAGTCCCCCGCAGCCTCCTGCGGTCTAGGCTCACATCCACAACATCATTCCGGTCACCACCTATCACGGCCAGGGATTCCGGGATATCCGCCCACAGTTGAAATAGTCTCTCCGCCAAGGACCACTGTAAAGGGGGAGGGACATACACACTACCAAAGTGTACTACTTTTTGATATTCACAAATTGCACTTTTGTAGTAAATTACACTTTTGTAGTAACTTACAGGTGTAACTCACACTTTTGTAGTGACTTCCATTTTTGTAGTAACTTACACTTTTGTAGTTAGTCCAGAACTGCACATGGCCAACCACGTAAACTACAACGCCCTCCCATAAAAAATAATGGCGGTAGGAACTTAAAATAAAATCCCATAGAAAATATTGTTAAATTAAATTAGATTTTAAATAGTTAAACATGTAAATACATATAGATTATGTTCAATTAATTCCATAGATCAATTTAAATAAGCATTACTGGATTCAATAATATTTTTTCTTCAGGTGGAAATGTATTTTTTATTTTAAACTTCAGAATAATAATTCGAATTTAATGTAATATATTTCCATTAATTAAAGTTTACATTAAACATTAATTTATTAGTGTAGTATTTTCTTTTTTGTTCTATGTTTAAAGTAACTGCATACATGATAAAGTATAGGAAGTGTTTTTAAAAAATGTACTCAAAATAAAATTTTAAAATATGCGTACGTTAAATATTAATGTAAATTCATTTAAAATTACATTAATATTGTTTTTCTGAACTTTAAATTAAAGAATAGATTACCACCTGAAAAAAATATTGGTTAATATATGCTAATAATGATTAAACGTGATGTATAGAATTATTTAAAATGAAAGTAACTATTTTTAATAAAATTTGATGTTATGATTTAAATAGAAAATATATATTTCATACATATTTCAAAATTAAATAATAAATATGTACTAGTATTACATATTTTTGTAACATTCATTTATATTTCTTATTATGTTCTAATATTTTAAATATTCTGATTTTATTTGATATTTCCTATGGTGTTTTATTTTAAGTCACTAGGTCCACTGTTTTTAATGGGATGATGCTGCAGTACTGGTAGTTGTGCGTGTGTGGTGCTGGACTTACTACAAAAGTGTAAGTTACACATGTAAGTTACTACAAAAGTATATGTTACCAAAAAAGTGTAAGTTACGTGTGTGAGTTACTACAAAGATGTAATTTACACAAGTAAGGCCCTGATTTAGAGTTTGGCCGGATGAGTTACTCCGTTACAAATGTGAGGGATATCCTGCCTGCCGTATTCCAAGCACATTATATTATTATCACTTTTGTGACAGAGTAACCTGTACATCGAACTCTAAATCAAGCCGAATGTTACTACAGAAGTGCAGTTTGTGAATAGCACTTTGTAGAAAGCTTAGTAGTACTACCTCAGTATTAAAAAACGTTTGCCTGGTCCCTAGCTCTATCTCGCATTCCTCCCATATGATGTAATTCCTTCTGAACCCTTTCTATGGGGTTCTTTTACAACAGTGAGAATATTTTTAAGTAGCAGGGGCCAAATCTTTTTTAACTTAAAATTGTTGCTACTGCTTGTACCTTGCATGCATTTTCTCCCAGGAACGGTCTGCTACTTGTGCCTTAGCTACCAGGGGTGGAACACAGCTTCACTGAAACTTTTGTGGGATTTTAGTGTTCCTATTAAGGGGTCGATTCCGATGTCGTTCGGAAGGGCTCCGAATCGGATTTGTGTTTGGCAAATTCGATCCAGAGCACTTATTTCCGAGTGAGTCGTACACACACACTTCCCATCGACTGAGTCTGATGGATGGAAACTGGTACGGCTGTCCAAATCAGTTTCAAAAGGCATTCGGACAGGTCACGTCTTTTGGAGCCAAAATGTACAGCTTATGGACTCGGTTTCTGAGTGAGGGAGTACGATGACCAATTAAGACGCCGTTCCGATTTGGTTTCTCTGGAACAAATCAGTTGTTGGAATCTGTCCTTGGGGGCCCATAGCTGGCCACCTTTACCCGGGGCCTTCTGAATTGGGCCCGTGGAGGTACCCATGGGTCCTCCCTTTCCAACCATGCACATTGTGGCAGGCACCATGGAGTGCCCCCCACAGGGTGCAAGGTTTTCCCCAGCCACCCCTTTATTCAATGGAAGCCTGTGTTCTCGTTCAGAACACAGGCTCCCATGGAAGTCAAATGGAGTCTGACCAAATTGCATCCAGATGCATCCAAATCGCTCGGTTGGACTCCCCTGATCTGAGTCATCTGTAAAGCATTCGAATCGGTAGGAATGCTTTCTGAGCGAGATCGGAATCGAGCCCTGAAGCATCCAAAACAAAAAACTTTGAGAAAGTGGATTATTGTTTGGGGTGGATGGTAGTCCACCAAAATTAATAATGCTACTATTCTTCTTGGGTCCTGATAGTTATGGCACAGAGCAGACGGGCTTAACTTGAGAAAAGGGGTAAAGCATTTAGGAGTACCAAAACTGTTAAAAATATGAAAACACAACTCAATAAAAATCTCAATCCAGTTTATAAAAATATACAATAGTTTAATGAATAAAATTAAACCAAGAAGACGAAAATCCAATTGGGGAACTGGAGATTTGAAGTTTTAGATAAAAATAGTGGCAAAAATCAAAAAGCACCACCTACGGGCAACTGTTTGCGATAGACTGGGACATGGGTATGGTTTAGGTCGACCATGATGGACAGTGGGTTGGATACAGAGACCACGTTCGCCCCTGTCAGAAGTTTTACCGTCTGATGCAGGGCCTGATTCACTAAGATTAACTTACACTTTTGTGCAAATTTATGACTGGTAGCTATTCACAAAGAGATTTACGAGTAGTATCTTTACGAGTGCGGAGTCTCTGCTCATAAAAAGACCTATGTTTTTATGTGTGGAGAGTCCGCACTCGTGAAGACACTACTCGTAAATGCCCTTCTGAATGGCAAACAATCCTAAACTTATATGAAAGTGTAAGTTTACCTTTGTGAATCAGGCCCTTAGTATCTGAAATGGAATTCAAAATCCCCAGTGGGGCAATGTTGTAAACTATTGCTGAGAATGGTTCCTCAAAGCCAGATAGCCATCAGTCGATGTTCCAGTGAAGCTGTTGACATTTGAAGGAAAAGTTCTAAGCAGGAGACATTCAAACTTCATGCCCAGGGAAAATCCCTCACCAGGCTCATACTTTTGGCGCCTTTGCCTAGTGAATATTTCTACCTTTAGACTTAGTCACTTTTTTGGAGCTCAGATTCCTCCAGGGGAACAAGTCTGAAAGCTGTAGCTGAAAAGGGACCCACAAGGCAAAACACCTTCTCTGCGACGTCCCCATGAAACAGATTTGCTACTTCAGAAAACCTCAGAGCGGGAGCAACCTGAATCTTTGGGCAGGTGGCAGCACACCTTCGTCAGATTGACTTGGCAGGTTTGTTCTGGTCTTCTGCCAGTTCTCCAGGCCAAAATACTTGAAAAAGTTTCTAAGTCCCAGGTGTTTAGGGTTAGGCAGGAGGAGTTACCAGCTAAGAGTTTCAGGACCTCAGGACCAGCACTTGGTGGTCAGAACTCACTCGACAGAAACCACCAACCCGGTCCAGGGCAGGTTCAGCTGTAACTGGTCAGCTGGGTTTACTCAGAAAGGTTAGCTTCTTGCAGCTTTTGTATACCTGTAGCTATATAGGAGGTCAGCCAACTGACCCTTGAAGTCCACTTCTTAGCCCTGGGTACAAGTTAGAGCAGGTACAGCAGCAGGTGCAGCAGTGTTCTGAAGAGGGTACTACTGATGCCACATTTAAGCCCAGTGCCAACCTGTGGATGGTGGAAACGTGTGGCCACTCCTTAACCAATGGGGTAAAAGTTCCCAGGGGTTGGAGAGTTTTTATACCATGCACTACCTGTGTGTTGTACTGTAAACTGTTCCACAGTGCCTATTCTATCTGAAACCAAGATGGTAGAAATGTTCTTCCACTGTGCAGAGCTCCTTTAGCCCACCAAAGCCATGGCTAAAATAATGAGCTAACCCTTCCTTGTTGTCACTGAAATAGCTTCAGGGAGCAGCATCTCTCCCACTGGTGTTAGTGCCTGGCTGGCTGGCAGGACAATAGTGTAGCAGACTCAGGTGTGAGCTACATCTGCATGTAACTAGGAAGGTGCTCTTAGAAGTTAATTAAGTTCCTAGGTACACCTCTGATGGACCATCGAGGACAACATTTCCCCACACACAGACCCTTTGCCCACTGTCTGGGATCAATACAGATTTCACCACAGGGAAGACATCAACAGTCAGGTGACACTAAACATTGGCAAAAGGAACACTTGGCCCAGGCAGAAAAATTACAACTTTTCTAAAAGTGTAATTTTCAAAACAGTAATTTTAAATATGACTTGGCCATAACGTTGGATTTTAAATTACCATTATATTCTTCCTTCAATCATTTTCTAGCTGTTCCAGAACTAAAGTTAATCATTATAATGTGTTATAATGTATCCCAGTGATTTCCTACGGAGAGCAAGCCATACCACAGTGAAAAGCGACTTTAGAGATATCTCACTGATAGGACATGTAAAAACATAAGTACACATGCCAATTTTTTTAAATACCATAAACCCTGCCCAATGGGAATGTAGGACCGTCTTTGAGGGTGACTTATAAGTATTAAAAAAATGAGGTTTAGCATGCCAAAAGGTTTATTTTGATCACAAAGAGAAATTTTGGACAACAATTGCCAGAAAGACCTGTGTTCACTGATTAGTTTATGTAACTTCCCATGTGATCAATAATTAAACACAACATTATATACTACTTTTCAGAAATGTATTCAATATCAAAACCAATTTGCAAACCAAACATTTGTTTAATGAATTATTTATTCATGTATTTAAACATAGTATCACAATATTATGACAAAACCAAAATAAAAGTCAAAAGTGACTTGAGAGACAATGTTCATTGCATGACATATATCTTACTGAATGACACTATTTGTATCTCCATCTGTGTAATCCAAAAAATGAATTATTCGGTGCCCTATGCATTTCGGGGAATAAATCAATATTCATCATTTCATGTTTTGATTTTACATTGCTCAAATAACCAACATGAGGTACAACAACTAACAACACCTCCAACTGTGCCTTGAGTCACAGGTTCGCCATCATGCTTATAAGTCTTTTAATGGAAGTCCTAAGTGGAAACAACTACTATGCTCATTTTTCAATGACCCACACTCTTGTTATTTTAAACACCATAACCAAACATCTTTAGATCAATACCTGTGCTAATAGAGGGTACTTACAAAAAAATGTGGACCGCATTTCCTGACATGCCAACAACGCCCATTAATATCGACATAGATAAACCTCAACTAAAAATACGCAGGAATCTGTTGTTGAATGTTAAGAGGCGTACGTCAAGAATTATACGGCCTGCTCAATCTTGTCTATCTTGCTGTTTCAAAAAAACACTACCAAGCTATCTAAACCATGCGAGATGCCATTAAGAATCCAAAAATCCACAAACCAACATCTTTCTTTCCCTGCTTTAAAAAAAAGAAAATTGAGGACTAACGATCTTGTACCTGTATGCTCTTGCTTAACTATGCAATCCAAACTCCAGTCACACTGCTCCACTGGAAAAGATGCTCAGCGCCGAAATTTGCCACCAACATTAAACAAAGTGTTCTTGCCGTCTACCCGATGTAAACATGGTAGGAGGACTACAGGGTCACATAGGCGCCTGTATCCCACTGGCGGCAATCTTAGAATGATTCGAATGACTCAATCAAAATCAGCTCAACCAATATAAATTGCACCACCTAATATACAATTATTTGTAAAAGGTTTATTTTGTCATTTTGAATTAGTAGTTCCCACAATGCTGGGAATGAAGGATGCCACCGCCATGGTGGCGGTGGCATCCTAATCTCTGGGGCGGGATCGCCACACCACTGTCGGCCGGTCCCAGCACCGCTAGGGTGTCCGCCCGCCATCCTAATGGGCCCCATAAAGTTACAAAAATAAGCAGAAATTAATTTTTCACATAAACGGCATTCACATATGCCTGTCATTTTCAAAGCAGCACTACAGGTCTTGCCATGCATAGGTGAAAGTTACACATGCCATAATTTACATTTTATTTAATCTTTTGTAGGCTTTTGTGTCGCAACAGTGCATACAGTCCCTTTCACGTGCTCAAGAATATGATTGAATAAGATATTCAAAATAGTTTGCACCTAGTGATGATCAATAAAGTACCCCACATTATTGAGAAGTAGTCAATTCAAACAGAAGCTAATGGCAATTGACAACAATTTGCTATTAACAAAAGTGACTTGAGAGGCTTTTTTCAGATACCCAGAAACCAAGAGTACTTGAGGAGAGAAGCAAGGCTGGATAAAGAACAGCACTGTAAGTAGTAGTCAACAGTAGGGTGAAGCTCACCTGGTTACTGTCCACCTTATAACTATGCTTCAAGGCAAACATCTTGGCGAGGGAGATAGTCATGGCGTATCCGACCACAGCGATAGCAAAGGCGCTGCCAGCCACTTTCCCAAAAATCTCAGCATCAGGGATTGAGGGAGGTCTCATTCTGCAGGAAAATAAAGAAAAAGAGGAAAGGAGGTTGGATCTCATTGTGTTAAGTAAAACTGTCTTAATTTGGGTCAAATTGGCAGGAGCAAGTACCATAACCACAAAAAAACACGCTTTGAAAAACTGCATCAGTTCTTTTAAGGAAACAATTGACATACTAGAGGTAGCGCTCACAATAATCACTTCATAAAAGTGTTGTTTCCTGTTTTTTACTGTTAGTGCTATCATCTTCTGCCGGAACACCTCCTGTCTGTCTGAAACAAAAAACGACAACTTAACCCACCACAACCAGCATCTAAAGACCTATTGTTGGCGTTCCAAGTGTTATGTTGTTATGTTAGGAGGTTCTTTTAGAGCGCACTGTCACAGTAAATTTCCTGGCGCTGATTGGGATTCAGTGGGATAGCAGATTAAAGATTAACCAGATTGGGGGAAAAGCCAAGTTTTGAGAGACTTGCTGAAAAGGATGAGTGAGTTGACAGATTTGAGAGAAAGGGGGAAAGAGTTCCAAAGTGTAGGGGCAAGATGTGAGAAGCTCCGACCTCCAACCCTCGCGAGTTTGAAGGAGGGGGTGGCCAGGAGATGAAGATGGGAGGATCTGAGATGGCGCGGGGGGCAGTACGGAGTGATGAGGGATTTCAGAAACCTAGGGGAGGGACCAGTCAGAGATTTGAATACTAAGCAGCCGATCTTGAAGGCTGCCCTAAGATTGACTGGGAGCCAGTGCAGTTTGGCAAGGAGAGGCTTGGCCGACTGCCATTTTGGAATCCTGAAGACCAGTCGCGCCGCTTGGTTCTGGGCGATCTGCAGCCTATAGAGCAAGGTTTTGGGCAGACCATAGTATAAGGTGTTCGAGAAGTCCAGGCGGGAGAGGACCAAGGCCAGGGTGACTTGGAGCAAAACTTCGGGGGACAGGAGATAGGCGACCTTCCTGATCCTGCGGAGCTGGTGCATACAGGAGGAGACCACCGCCCCCACCTGGGCCTTGAGTGAGAGTTCGGAGTCGATGATGACTCCCAGACTCTTTACGGATGCCACAGGGGCGGGGGGAGGGCCAAGCCCTATGGGCCAGAAGTGTGGACCCCAATGGATGGAGCTCTTGCCTGGAAGAAGGAGCTCCGTCTTTCCAGGGTTCAATTTGAGCTGGTTTTGACTCATCCAGAGGAGAATGTGAGACATGACAGCGTGAAAGTTAGAGACAGCGGAGGGGGTGGAGAGAGGGAAGATGAGTTGTAGGTCGTCAGCGTAGTTGAAGACGGTGACGTCCCACTGCCTCAGAGAGAGAAGAAGGGGGCGAAGATAGAGGTTGAAAAGGAGGGGGGACAAAGAGGAACCCTGGGGGACACCACAGGGGGAAGGTACTTTGGGTCCGTGGAAGGTGCCCAGACTGACCGACTGAGACCTGCCGGACAGGAAGGAATGGACCCAGGCCAGCGCCGGACCCTGGAGGCCGGCTTGTTCGACACGGCGGATAAGGATGTCATGATCCACCGTGTCGAACGCAGCCGACAGATCTAACAATACCAGGGCCTGGGGGATGCCCTTGTCAGCATTGCCTCTCAGAGCGTCGAGCACGGCCAGGATGATTGCCTCCGTGGAGTGCCCGGGTCTGAAGCCGGCCTGATTGGCCTCCAGGAAGTTCGAGCTTTCGACGAACTGTGAGAGGCTGGCAGTGACGTGGGCTTCCAGGATTTTGGAGAGGTAGGGGAGGAGGGAAATGGGTCGGTAATTAGGTGGGACCGAAGGATCAGCCCCAGGCTTCTTCAGAAGAGGCACAAGAACGGCCTCCTTAAAAGAGCCAGGCACCGTACCCGAGGAGAGAGAAGAATTCAGCAGAGGGAGGATGCATTCGGGGAGGGTCAAGCAGATGTTTCGTAATATGGAAGGGGGACAACAATCATCCGGGGAACCGGACTTGACCCGGATGACTAGTTTCGCTAGGGTGGCTGAGTCAAGGGTAGGGAAGTGTGAGAGTGAGGAGGTATTGTGGGGGACAGGAGTGGAATCAGCGTCAGGAAGGGAGGCAGTGATGGAGTCCTTGATCATAACAATTTTGTCCACAAAGAAGGAACTGAGGGCGTTACAAGATTCCTGGGTGGGGGCCTGGGTGGGAAGAGTCCTGGTGTCAGTGGTAAGTTCCCCAATGACTTTAAAAATCTCCTTTGATTTAATGGGTGCGGAGAGGATTCTTTCGGTGATGTGTGCAGATTTGGCCGCGATGATGGCTTTCTTGTATTTATTACGCGCGGCCAGGTAGGTATCCCTACTCGTGGTGCAATAGTCTCTTCTCCACCTGCGCTCCAATTGGCGGAGTTCAAGGTGTTGCTGTTTTAAATTAGGATTGTACCACTTGTGGGAATGACTGTGCCGGGACCGAGGGAATTTAGTTAGAGGGGCCAGGGTATCACTGGCCGATACAAGCCAGTGGGAAATGTCATTGGCTAGCTCGCCAGTGCTGCGGTCATGCGTGAGGGGAGGACGCGATTTCGAAAGGAGGTCAAGAAAGCCCTGAGTGTCTACAGCCCTCCATTTTCGCGCCATGCCACCCTCTGAGGGAGGAACCCTGATATGGCCGGTGATGGTGAGGGTGGCCTCGACCAAAAAATGGTCGGACCAGATGCAGGGAGTGATCACCGGGTGAGAGAGCTTGACCCCATGGGTCCAGATGTGATCGAGAATGTGGCCTCCGGTGTGTGTGGGGACGTCTATGTGTTGTTTTAAGTTGAGGGACGATAAGGCCTCGAAAAGCTCAGTGGCCTGGGGGCCAGCATCCTTATGCTGGAACCAATAGTTAAAGTCCCCGAAAATGGCCACACGGGTGGAAGAAGTGGTGAGGTTGGCCAGCTGTTCAGCAAAGGAAGAGGGAAAAAGGGGCATAGGGTGGGGGGGACGGTATAGCACCACGAGCGTGACAGCGCCCTCTTTCGTGCCCAAGTTAATCACGAGATTATCAACTGCTGGGAGAGTAAGCGAGGAGGTGGAAATGATTTGTAAATTTTTCCGAATTACTGCTGCCACGCCCCCTCCATGACGGCCGCCTGGTCGATTGGCGTTCAGCATGTAATAATCGGAAGGCAGCGCCGCCAGGATGTCTGGGAGCGAGTCTTCCGATAGCCATGTCTCCGAGAGTAAGAGTATATCGGGGCTCTCGGCAGTCAGTAGAAGGAAGATATCAGTCTGATGCCTGATGAGGGAACGGGTATTGAGGTAGGAGATGCGAATGCGTGACTCAGGAATGGCCGGTATGTGTACCCCCAGTAGAGGGGGGGAGCTTCCCGCGATTCCCAGAGTGGAAATGCGGGCCCAGATGGTAGGGTGAAGGGGACGGGGGGGGACTGCAGTGCTTTGAGTGCCGCAGCGGTGTAATATATGGGAGCGGCAGCGTCCCTGGCCCCTGCGCCCGTCTGGGCACGGACGGGCACAGACGGGCGGGACTTAGGCGCGACTTCGGCGCGATGACGGCGCGCCCGCTGCGCCCATCCACTGCGCTCCCTAAAAGGGGGGACCATTTTATGGGGCCGAGGACGGGAGGGGCCGAGCGCTGCACCGCTCGCCTACTCCCTCACCCAAGATGGCGGCTCACCAGGTCACGACCCAGGCAGCACCTAGCTCGGCTGCAGTGTGAGCATGTGTTAGACCTGTCTGCTTCTGGGGATATTCTAACCATTATTATTTATTTTTGTCCCCCTTAGCCTCCCAGAGTTTCTATTTTTATTTTTACATATATGTCCATCAGGATTTTTCAGTGCTGTCAGTGGGCTAGGTGTTCCTTGGCTATGACGCCATTTTCCCCTCATAACCTGTGAGGCCTAGTCAGGCCCCTTGAAAATCTAGGGACATCCAGAAACCTAAAATGGTGTCCACCAACTGCCATAACGGACACTACTGGAGGACAGGCCCATAGGCTAACATAGGGAACTTTCTAGAAATAACCAGAGACTTCTGCAGGTCTCAGGCCACCCTATATAAAGCCAGTGACCAGCAGCCATTTTGTGCTGACCCAAGAGTGGAGGAGTGAGGCAGTGGTGAGAGGAGGTGGACGCACTGAGAGCAGCTAGTTTGTCTTGGAGGCAGACAGTCACTTCAGAGAGACGTTCCCCCCTTCAGCCTTTGACTAATCCCTCCCCATACATCAACTGCTGAGAAGAAAAGCAACCTGCGTGTGAAGGAAGACCCTTCTAAGTCTGAACACCAGTGAAAACTGACAGGATACTCTTACTGAGGATATCCCTGACTTCCCATACCCAGCGCTGCACTTACCAGTGTTGTAGAGCAGCTGTGGTGAAGGCGGGTGTCTGTGGCACCATAGCGACCTGGAGAGCGAGTGCACCGATCAGGAGTATACTTTTCCTGGAGCCAGGTGAGGGAAGTGACTGCGTGTGGAGAGCGGCGCTGTGTTGGCTGACTGCAGGACCCCGGGGGCACCGGTCGCGTCAGTGGAAGTCAGGAAGCGCTTCCGCGCATGTCCTCAGTGCGTCCGCTATTGAAAGCAGGAGGGGCCTAGGTTCGGGCAGGCCCAGGAGTGCAGCGTTTATCCTGGGAGGCGAGGTGACCGGCGAGGATCGCGCAGGCGCCGAGGAGCAGCGCGACTCAAGAGGCGGAGTTGCAGGAGAGCTACGCGCATGCCCGGGAGAACAGTGCGCTCGTCGGTGATTGCGTGAAGAGACGCGGACAGGGGGGCAGAAGCGCCACATCGGACGCCTCAGTGGAGCACCTAGGACTGGGGTAGGCTCCTCTGACACGCCTCGCCATCAGCGGGGAGGCTTCCCTGACACCGCGTGACACGGCAAACACCAGCTGCATCGACTACCATGCCAGAAGTAAGCTGGGGAGTGAGGGAGTGGGAGGCGGCTGTGCCGGCATTAAAAAAAACCTGTGACTGGGCAGCAAACACGGTTAAGGAGTGTGGAGGCCTTCCTAGAAGACCTTGGGGAAACTTGACTTTAGATCATTAATTCCAGGCACGTTCTGTCAGGTTCTCAATCATCACACCCCTGGAGTTGGAACCCTTAACAGAGAGGTGTAACCATTCAATAAACAAGGGGGCGAAGCCTTATTAACTCCTCTTGTCTCCGATTTAGCTTCTAGTGGCTGTGAGCTCTGAGGACAGCACTGCTGGGGGTAGGAGGTTGTCGTGCTTGAACAAGAGCGCTGAAAACAAGAAGGGTAATGAAATGTACATGCCAGGTCTGTAATGTAAATGTATAACCTGTATAGTGAATATTACTGACTGTGATGACTGTTTGATAAAGTAATTTTGTGGGATTGATAACAGTTACTACAAAGGAAATGTACCTATGAATTAGCATTCCTAGAGTGGGAAAAATACTGAGATTGGTGTAACAAAGGTGCATTATTGCTAAACTAATTGTAAACCCATTTTGCATAAAAAGAAGAGTCATATTATTTCTATAAAAGGTAATGGTATTTTTCCAAAAATCGGTGTTGTGTCTTTTATTTTAGTGGTTCATCACTGAGTTACTGTGAGTGGGTTTTGTAAGCGCTTAACCAACGCCTTGAGTTTAGCTGTAACCACTACTGTGCCAGGCTACCATATGTAGACTTGGATACCCTAAGTCCAACATAATTGGTGTTTCAGCGGTGGGATCACGGATTTGTGCTTACACTCACTTAGTAGTAACGCAGTGCCTACCACGGGACCTCACCTGGAGTTTTCTCCCTGCGGCCCTCCTAATCTAAATTTTGCTTTTTCTAAATTAACTACTGGTGGTGGGTGGAGGTTGACCCCAGGTCACTTTTTGGATTCCTCCTGTGTAAAAGTTTATACTCTAAATAGAAATGGAGATAAATGTGGAAGAGCTGGAAAATTATACCGTGACCCAATTGAAGGAATGGTGTCAGCAGCAGGTGGTGTTTTTTAAGAAAGGCGCCAGGAAAGTTGAGCTGCTGACCAGTATCCGGGCATGGGTGGAGGCTCATTCCGGGGAGGAAGTAGATACTGAGGGGAGTGACAGGGACACTGTCCTGGAGACCGCAACACTGTACCAGGCGGGAGGGGGGAACCTTTTAACAGGCCCTAGGACACCTTCCAGAGCGGGCAGTAGTGTCTCGGAGAGGGGTTTGACCAACGCCGAGTTAGAGGATAGGAGGGAGGAGAGGAAGATGAGAATAGAACTAGCCAGGATGTACATGGAAAGGGAGGACAAGAGGTTGGCGCATGAGCGGACCATCAAAGAGATGGATTTACAAGCCCTAAACCTAAGAACCCCCAAATCAGAGAATGGTGGCAGCGATACCCAGACCAACATCCGGGAACCCAGACCTTACCTACCAAAAGATATAATGGCATGCTATGTACCCAGTGATGACATTGCAAAATGGTTAGCCGCCTACGAGGTCTCACTGAGGGCCCATGGGATCTTGGAAGCCCACTGGGGGGGTGGGTTATATAAATACATGCCCCCCACTGGCAGGGATACCTTGTTGGCCCTAGATCAAAGTGAACAGACCTACTACCCGGCTATGAAGTCAGCGCTGCTAAGGAAGTTTGGGTTGACCCCTGAGAAGTATAGGCAAAAGTTCCGGGGCAGCCACAAACTAGGCACGCAGAACTGGGTAGACTTTTTGGATTACTCCAGGAAGGCCCTGGAGGGTTGGGTGAGAGGCAGCGAGGTAGGGGACTATGAGGGACTATATGACCTCATACTCAAGGAACACCTACTCGAGAAATGTCTTCCCGAACTACGACAGCATCTGGTGGACAGCAAGCTGACCAGCCCCAGGAAGCTTGCTGAGGAGGCGGACATCTGGGTTAGTACCCGGGTGTCGACTAAGGGGACTGGAGGGGATTCCCAGAAGCATGGACAGGGCGCCCCCCAGAAGAAAGAGGGAGGGGAAAATAAGAGGGAGTTCTCAAAAGGGCCACAAAATACTTCGCAAGGAAGGGGCAGAGGATTCATCCCTAAGAGTAACCCCCCTCGCAACCCTACCCCTGGCCAAAGCCAGCAGCCAAGGGTTGTTCATTGTTTTGAGTGTGGTGGTGTGGGACACTATAAGGGAGATGTGAGATGCCCAAAAAGACCACCCCCTCCCACTGGAGGAAAAGCCCTGGGAATAACTAGTGTAGTGCTCGGGGAGGAGATGCCTTTGGGTAACGGAGGGGAGCGGGCGGGTGTCACTTTAGTGTCCCTGGGAGATAAGGAGATGGTTCCAAAGACCCAACTTCCCTCTAATACTACTAAGTATGAGCAGTGGGTCACCATCAATGGCCGTAGAGGGGAGGCTCTGAGAGATACAGGAGCCAGCATGACTATGGTAAGGAGTCAGCTGGTGTCTCCAGAGCAGGTCATCCCAGATGTACTCCATCCCGCCGTAATGGCTGACGGCAGATTGGGCCACTACCCTGTGGCTGAGGTTCCCTTTGAGTGGGGAGGGGTTGCAGGTCCACTTCGAGTTGCCGTAAGCCCTGCCGTGCCTGTTGACTGCCTGTTAGGGAATGATATGGAGCACAATGCTTGGAGGAGGGTGGAGTACCAGACTCACTCTGAGATGCTGGGACCCCCTGACTGGACTTGTGTCAGCACAAGGTCCGTGACTGCCCGAAGGGGGAGTTCACTTACGCTGGAGCCTGGAACAATGGCCCAGCCGGCTGCCAGAGAGGAGAAGGACAGGAGGCCGGAGGACCCTGCCTCCACATCTCCACCTCGTGAGACAGACGGGCCACCTGCGGAGGTGGATCTGGAGTCCACAGGGGAGAATGTTGCTTCCCTGGAAAACCTACCCATCCTTACTGAATGGCATGTGGAGGGAGGTCCTTCCAGGGAAGAGTTCTGCAAAGCTCAGAAAGAGTGTCCTACTCTCGAGGGGCTGCGGCAACAGGCCAAAGCCCAGGCAGCAGGAAACATTGTAGGGAGCTACCGGATTTACTGGGAGGATGGACTCCTCTACAGTGAGCCCAAGGCACCTGGACATGGTCCATCCAGGGCCTTGGTGGTCCCTCAATGCTTTAGAGCCTTTCTTTTGGAACTGGCTCATGAGATACCATTGGCAGGACACCTAGGACAGGACAAGACCTTTGCCCGGCTTGTCCCCCACTTCTACTGGCCTCGAATGAAAGTGGCGTCTGATACATATTGTCGGACGTGTGTGTCTTGCCAAGCCAGTGGGAAAACAGGGGTGAAGCTAAAAGCTCCCCTGGAACCACTACCTGTCGTTAGCACCCCCTTTGAGAGGGTGGGCATCGACATTGTAGGGCCATTGGATCCACCAACTTCAGCTGGTCACCGGTTCATACTGGTTTTGGTGGATCATGCCACACGGTACCCAGAGGCAATACCTCTGAGGACCATCACTGCACCTGCAGTGGCAAGGGCCCTGATGGGGATCTTCACCCGAGTGGGTTTCCCCAAGGAGGTTGTGTCCGACAGGGGGACTAACTTTCTTTCAGCATACATGCGGGCTATGTGGAAGGAGTGCGGCGTTACCTATCGGTTTACCACTCCTTATCACCCACAAACCAATGGTCTTGTAGAAAGGTTTAACAAAACCTTGAAAGGTATGATACGGAGTCTACCTGAGAGCCTGCGGAGGAAATGGGACGTCCTCCTACCCTGTCTCTTGTTTTCCTACAGGGAAGTGCCACAGAAGGGAGTGGGCTTCAGCCCCTTCGAACTTTTGTACGGGCACCCTGTACGGGGACCTCTCAGCCTGGTGAAAGACGGATGGGAACGGACTCCCAGGAAGCTTCCCCAGGACGTGGTGAGCTACATGCTGGCCTTCCGGAGCCAAATGGCTAAGTTGTGGAAGCAAGCTTCAGACAACTTGGAGGCCAGCCAAGCAGTTATGAAAGAGTGGTATGACCACAACGCTCACCCAGTGGAAC
Source organism: Lissotriton vulgaris (assembly GCF_964263255.1). Classification (NCBI taxonomy): domain Eukaryota; kingdom Metazoa; phylum Chordata; class Amphibia; order Caudata; family Salamandridae; genus Lissotriton; species Lissotriton vulgaris. Next base: position 1,215,233,827 of record NC_141697.1, read on the forward strand.
TGGAGCCTGGACAGAAAGTGTGGGTAATGGAACCTGGAGAGCTAAATGCCCTCCAGGACCGTTGGACAGGCCCCTTTGAGGTTTTGGAGAAAAAGGGGAAGTCCACCTATTTGGTGGATCTTTAAGACCCCGAGGCAGCCCCACAGGGTGCTGCATGCCAATCGCCTCAAGCCACATCATGAGAGGCCCGAGGTTGTCTTAATGATGGTAACCGATGGAGCAGAGGAAGAAGAAAGTGAACCTCTCCCTGATCTTCTCTCGTCCCAAGAAAAGGATGGGTCGGTGGAGGGAGTGATTCTCTCGCCATCCCTGACTCCTGAACAGCAGAGTGATTGCCGCCAGATCCTGGAGCAATTTTCTTCTCTGTTCTCCCTTGTCCCAGGTAGGACCCACCTGTGTACCCACGACGTGGACACAGGAGACAGCCCACCTGTGAAGTCTAAAATCTACCGGCTGTCGGACAAGGTGAAGGCCAGCATCAAAAGTGAAGTCGCCAAGATGCTGGAGCTAGGAGTGATTGAACCTTCTGGTAGCCCTTGGTCTAGCCCGGTGGTTTTGGTACCAAAAGCTGCCCCACCAGGCACCACACCTGAATTGAGATTCTGTGTGGACTACCGAGGCTTGAATTCAGTAACCAAAACTGACGCACATCCCATCCCACGGGCGGATGAGCTTATTGACCGGCTGGGAGCTGCTCAATACTTAAGTACCTTTGACCTAACTTCAGGGTACTGGCAGATTTCCCTTACCGAGGAGGCGAAGGAAAGGTCAGCCTTCTCTACACCTCAGGGACACTACCAATTTCGTGTGATGCCCTTTGGGCTCAAGAATGCCCCTGCCACTTTTCAGCGGCTGGTGAACAGGGTCCTTTCTGGAATGGAAGCTTTTTCTGCTGCTTACCTGGACGACATTGCTGTCTTCAGTAGCAGCTGGGAGGACCATTTGCAGCACCTGCAAGCTGTTCTTCATGCCCTGCAACAGGCTGGCTTGACAATCAAGGCCAGCAAGTGTCAGATCGGACAGGGGTCGGTGGTGTACCTAGGTCACTTGGTGGGCAGAGGGACGGTGCAGCCCCTCCAGGCAAAGATTGAGGCTATCATCGCCTGGGAGCCCCCCAAGACTCAAACTGAGGTCCGAGCCTTCCTGGGCCTCACTGGATACTACCGTCGCTTCGTGAAGGGGTATGGCACTATTGTGGCACCCCTCACTGAAATTACTTCCAAGAAACAACCCCGACGGGTAGTCTGGACGGAGGCTTGCCAGCGAGCCTTCATGACCTTGAAACAAGCATTGTGTTCCGCTCCCATTCTCAAGGCCCCTGATTTTGCTAGAGAATTCATTGTCCAAACAGATGCGTCAGAACATGGCATTGGGGCAGTGTTATCGCAGCTAAATGATGAGGGCTTGGATCAACCCGTGGTCTTCCTGTCTAGGAGACTACTCCCCAGGGAAAGGAGGTGGAGTACAATTGAGAGAGAAGCCTTTGCGGTGGTTTGGGCTCTGAAGAAGCTGCGGCCATACTTGTTTGGCTCGCACTTCCTAGTTCAGACTGACCACCGCCCCCTTCGTTGGCTGATGCAAATGAAGGGGGAGAATCCCAAGTTGCTAAGGTGGTCCATCTCCCTACAGGGAATGGACTTTAGGGTGGAACACCGACCTGGGACGGACCATGCCAATGCAGACGGTCTATCCAGGTATTTCCGCCTTAGTGATGAGGACTCCCAAGGGGTTGGGTAGTTCTCCCCACTTTCAGCTGGGGGGGACACGTGTTAGACCTGTCTGCTTCTGGGGATATTCTAACCATTATTATTTATTTTTGTCCCCCTTAGCCTCCCAGAGTTTCTATTTTTATTTTTACATATATGTCCATCAGGATTTTTCAGTGCTGTCAGGGGGCTAGGTGTTCCTTGGCTATGACGCCATTTTTCCCTCATAACCTGTGAGGCCTAGTCAGGCCCCTTGAAAATCTAGGGACATCCAGAAACCTAAAATGGTGTCCACCAACTGCCATAACGGACACTACTGGAGGACAGGCCCATAGGCTAACATAGGGAACTTTCTAGAAACAACCAGAGACTTCTGCAGGTCTCAGGCCACCCTATATAAGGCCAGTGACCAGCAGCCATTTTGTGCTGACCCAAGAGTGGAGGAGTGAGGCAGTGGTGAGAGGAGGTGGACGCACTGAGAGCAGCTAGTTTGTCTTGGAGGCAGACAGTCACTTCAGAGAGACGTTCCCCCTTCAGCCTTTGACCAATCCCTCCCCATACATCAACTGCTGAGAAGAAAAGCAACCTGCGTGTGAAGGAAGACCCTTCTAAGTCTGAACACCAGTGAAAACTGACAGGATACTCTTACTGAGGATATCCCTGACTTCCCATACCCAGCGCTGCACTTACCAGTGTTGTAGAGCAGCTGTGGTGAAGGCGGGTGTCTGTGGCACCATAGCGACCTGGAGAGCGAGTGCACCGATCAGGAGTATACTTTTCCTGGAGCCAGGTGAGGGAAGTGACTGCGTGTGGAGAGCGGCGCTGTGTTGGCTGACTGCAGGACCCCGGGGGCACCGGTCGCGTCAGTGGAAGTCAGGAAGCGCTTCCGCGCATGTCCTCAGCGCGTCCGCTATTGAAAGCAGGAGGGGCCTAGGTTCGGGCAGGCCCAGGAGTGCAGCGTTTATCCTGGGAGGCGAGGTGACCGGCGAGGATTGCGCAGGCGCCGAGGAGCAGCGCGACTCAAGAGGCGGAGTTGCAGGAGAGCTACGCGCATGCCCGGGAGAACAGTGCGCTCGTCGGTGATTGCGTGAAGAGACGCGGACAGGGGGGCAGAAGCGCCACATCGGACGCCTCGGTGGAGCACCTAGGACTGGGGTAGGCTCCTCTGACACGCCTCGTCATCAGCGGGGAGGCTTCCCTGACACCGCGTGACACGGCAAACACCAGCTGCATCGACTACCACGCCAGAAGTAAGCTGGGGAGTGAGGGAGTGGGAGGCGGCTGTGCCGGCATTAAATAAACCCTGTGACTGGGCAGCAAACACGGTTAAGGAGTGTGGAGGCCTTCCCAGAAGACCTTGGGGAAACTTGACTTTAGATCATTAATTCCAGGCACGTTCTGTCAGGTTCTCAATCATCACACCCCTGGAGTTGGAACCCTTAACAGAGAGGTGTAACCATTCAATAAACAAGGGGGGGGAAGCCTTATTAACTCCTCTTGTCTCCGATTTAGCTTCTAGTGGCTGTGAGCTCTGAGGACAGCACTGCTGGGGGTAGGAGGTTGTTGTGCTTGAACAAGAGCGCTGAAAACAAGAAGGGTAATGAAATGTACATGCCAGGTCTGTAATGTAAATGTATAACCTGTATAGTGAATATTACTGACTGTGATGACTGTTTGATAAAGTAATTTTGTGGGATTGATAACAGTTACTATAAAGGAAATGTACCTATGAATTAGCATTCCTAGAGTGGGAAAAATACTGATATTGGTGTAACACAGGTGCATTATTGCTAAACTAATTGTAAACCCATTTTGCATAAAAAGAAGAGTCATATTATTTTTATAAAAGGTAATGGTATTTTTCCAAAAATCGGTGTTGTGTCTTTTATTTTAGTGGTTCATCACTGAGTTACTGTGAGTGGGTTTTGTAAGCGCTTAACCAACGCCTTGAGTTTAGCTGTAACCACTACTGTGCCAGGCTACCATATGTAGACTTGGATACCCTAAGTCCAACAGCATGCTACTGGCAAAATTAGTCACAAACAACTGCAAAACCACTACTATCACCACTGCAAATATTTAAGGTATATGTATGTGCAAATCTTGCCTAAAATGGAAGGATTACAAAATAGCTATTTGGGGTGCGGGGTCTATTTCTAAGATGAGGAGACCTGGGTGTGTCAAAGTTGGTTTTGTTTGAATAAAAAGACAAGTATAGTCATCATATTTGCCACTAAAGCTGTAATCATCACATAATTACACTCAATAACTAGTACACTACTTTTGAAAATTTTGTGAAGATTCGTCCATCGACGCCAAAGTTATTGGCAAAACAATAAATACTACATCTATAGGAAAAGTTGGTCCTAACTATAATTACCTACTGACTATCACCAGTAGGTTATATATGTATGTTTTGAATCTTTCCCAACGCAAGCTTATGAATGATGAGGTGTCTCTATTAGAATTGGGACTTTCATTTTGTCCAATTTTTTGATTTAATTATGTACAGATTATTGATTTTCATTGTTACTCGAAAGTTGAAATTGAGTAAAGTGCACAAGCTATCAAAAAATAAACCTGGTGTTCAGCAATAGAGTTTACCTCAGTGTGATCTGCAGATTGGGGAGGTCGAAGGTCTTTTGGCACTGTAGAGATTGTATAGTAAAAGTTGATGTTAAGATGCCAATGTGGAATTAGAACAGGTGTTGGGGAACCTAGGAATCGATTGAGAGACACCAAGCAGCAGTGGTTTAAAACCAAAATGCAAAGGAATGCCAGCCCTGCCGCAAGATAATTTGGATGTTTTCCATGATTTTGGAGCTGATAAAGATCAAAGTTAAGAGAGGGAAAGTACCAGATAACTTAACAACACTGCAAAGAAAAGTCCTTATTTCTTTGAAAAATGACAAACCTGTAAGAGTAAAGCCCTTTGATGCCACTGTGTATGAAATTGAAGTAATGAGACAGTTTTCTGATGATGACTGTTACAAAGTGATCACAGTTGAAGCTTACAAAGCCTCTATACGACGATACAGAGAATACTTGTTGGATTGGGGGGCAGGGCGATCCTAGATTATGATGTGTACAATAGTCTGAGATCAGATTACCCCTAAGAACCATCAGTCTATGTCCTGCCAAAAGTGCATATGAGTAGTAGAACCCTTAGGGGAGACCGATAATCTCCTCAAATGAGAGCTTCTTAGAAATACTGCTATTCACACAGAGTCTTTTCTTATTTGCATAAGTTGTGGTCCTTAGTTCCTTCTGCAGAGATAGTTGAGATTTATGTCCATAATATTTGACATAGAGTTGTCAGATTCATATCGCATGATTAAATTGTAAGTGGTCTTGCTATATAGCTCTATAGATCACAATTTTGGAGTAAGGACCTGCGAATATTTTTTTACAAATACATCTGCTTCTTTTTGAGAGCACAAAAAGATGTTGGTGAATATGATTAAATTCTGTCTTTAAGCAAACATCTTTGTATATGATCAGACCTTTTTAGAGACAGAAGGTTGGAACTGCTATGGGCACCTGCTTCACCCCTAGCTTCACGAATCTCATGATGGGCTAGTGGGAGGAGCATGTGGCCTGGGCAGGGGACAACCAGAATGATATGCCTTACATTTTGATTTGGTCTCATTATATTGATGACTTGTTTGTGCTGTGGAAGGGCCCAAAATAAACTACATATGAATATGTAGCCAAGTTGAATGATAATCCCTACAACTTTAAATTCATCATTACCATGAGCTCACAAGAGATTGCTTTTTTCAAGTGCAGGAAGGGAAAATACAGTGCACCATACACCGCAAACCCGCAGCTGGAATTAGCACTTCACATTTCAGGAGCCAACACCCGAAACAATTGATTTAAAGCATCACCCGAAGACTTTAAGATGAAAGAGAATTTGTAGCAGTACCTATTGGAAAACTTTAAGGCTAAATACATTTTGAGAACCAAACTTTACAGATGAGGAAGAGATTTAGAGAGAGGGTGGCTACTAAGAAAGCAAGAATCCCTGACTAGGATACAGCTTCTCGATCTGAATGTGATTAAGAACAAAGAAGGTGTGAGTATTAGGTTTATAACTCCTTACAATTCATCTTGACATAAGGTGAGGAATATCATTTGTAAACATTGGCCCATCTTAAAAACAATGTGGTAATCAGCCCTAATTTGACAGCTAATCGAGCCATTACTTATAAGAAGGGTAAATCTTTGAGAGATAAACTTACACACAGTTACCACGTGGAAACACAAAGAACGAGTATGTGGTTCAGCCACATATTCAGCCAGTCTTCATCCCCGGAAAGCAGGGGATACAGAGAGTTTTGAATCAGGAAGTGAGTTATTGTAGCTACTGCTTGTGGAAAGCTTAATTTGGTTATAAACCATTTATATCATTATAGTGCTTTAATTGATGGTGGAAATTGTTACAACTGTGCGCTGTGGATATGTGCTTAACTTTACTAATAATTGGAGGCTGTGATAAATCATTTTGTATTTTATGGGTTCAGGAACCATGCAGCAACTCAAACATACTATGTATTTTACAAGTTTGATCCATAATATGATGCCTGAGCCCAACACGCTAGTTGAGTAGGTTTTCATGGTACATGGCCTAGAGAGCACTTCTTGGTTTTAGTGTGCTATACAAACATTGTAAGCTTTAGTTATAACAGTACTAATGCAAATTCCTCCATGACATGTTTACAAAGAAAAACTATAGTGATAATTACTTAAATTTAAACTTTTGAAAATATTAATATTCTGAAAAGGCAAAGAATTTGTGGAGTTGGTATTTAGCTACATTTATAGTTCCATTAAATATTCTGGCTCTGCTAGTACCTGACAAAATACCTTTTTTTAACCAAAGTTAACCTCCAACCATGTTAATTTCTGTCTTTTATTTTCTTGGTCAATTCTGTGTCAATGTTGTGTTCAGTGTTCAAGCAGAAAGGGATGTGAACACTTTTGGGAGACTAAACTCAAATTCATAACCATCTGGAGCAAAAGCTATGCTTGTATTTTTTGCCAGAGAGAACCATTTTCATGACTCATTCTAATGGCACAGAATTCAAGATGGCACTCACCCAACAGGGATGTCACCTACAATGTCTATGTCAAACGTGTCATGTAGCTTGGCACCGTATGATATCCCAGTGGCAACAATGAGCTGTAATCAAGAAAGAGAAAAACAACACATTGAAGAGTCAGAGGTTAACAGCCAGTCTGTGTGTTCCAGTAGGAGGGTGGCATTAGTGCAGCACTCTAAATCAGGGCTGCCCAACGTTGACCTATGCAGGATTTGACCCCAAGATATGTGCAGGTAAATTAATGCGTATGTAAGTGATTGCCATTTAGAATTACTGCATGTGAATCTATTGAAAGAAAAACATTGGCTCTCATGCACTAAAGTTTTGCAGTATGGTGGCTGCAGATAACGTTAACACTGTGTAAGATTTGTGGTCACAATATCGTGTGATTAAAAAAAATCAGCTTTAAGGGCTATATAGAATAATTTTCTGCTGTTGGATTTTTTACATCTTTGTATTAATAAATTGGATTGGTGCATGGCACCACACTCTCAATAACCCCACTGAATGTCACAGATTGGATTAAATACCAGTGCAAGGGAGAAGTTCTCTGACATTCGAGTTAGTGCAGAGCAACCACTCAATGGTACAGTGATAGAACATTGTAGTGTAGTTCCTATTTCCCTAATAGGCTCTACGCATTGGAATATTATACACTATAGTTTTGGCATAGGACTGAGGTCAGTATGCCCCTATCGAGTATATTAAACGTAATTATTTTGTGTGCCAGCTAACTAGGAGGCCACTAGAAACTCCTTGTCAAACAAGAAGGGAGTAGTTTCTGGCAACCACATAAACATGACAACTTTGTTTCCCTTTAGAATCGGAACACTCTCAGAATTGTGGAAACAATAGATAACAGTTTCACTCAGCTTAATCGTGCATGCTTAGTTTCTGCATTTACACAGAAAGAGTAGGCGGGCGTTTCAATAAAAGGGATTTATTGAACAGTCTTATTTCTCATGTAAGAGATATGTGCTGTTACAATCATAAGACAGAATGCAAGATATATAATATACAGCGTGAGCAGTAGAAAGAAATAATACTGCAATGGCATTGTCTTTTAGCTATGATACATATTCATATACATAAATAACACAGGCTAAAATGCGAGTACTCATACGTTGCGCTCTCTAACTAGTTCTACCCCAGTGTACCTAACCTAAGTGTAGTACAAGGTAAGAAGTAGGTGTTGTTTTCCATAGTATGGAAAGCTATAGTTCGGTATGCCAAGAGTCCCTCTAGGTTCTAGTCAGCTCCATACTTTAAGAACGAGAGAGGTTGGAATCTCTTTCCGAGTCTCGAACTCTAACATCCCAGCGAAGGGAGTCAGAACACTGGAAGCTGGATTCTCTGCAAGCAGGGATGACAGCGTCTTGTCAGTGCGTCAGACCGGGACACGGGTTCCTCTAAGTCGAGGTCTCCGCCTTACTTGCCGTGGCGAGTCGTATCGAGCTGTGCAGCCGAGCCGTGGTTTGCCATGGTAAGGGAAGGTATATTTAAACCTGGAAGGTGCTTAGAAATTTTTGCATTGACGTAAATCGGGCAGAGGAAGACGTCATGAATGAACCCTTAGGGTATAGCGGTTCATGCCTTATAAATGAGTTCTTGGCAAAATCAATAATCCTGGGCTAGGGAAACTCTCAATAGCTAAAGGGTCTGGTTTCTAAGAACTCGTTGTGATGTTGGAGTGGACGGATGTAGGTGACCGCCTGTATTTAGATAGCATGGCTTATGCCTAAATAAGGACTGGGATCTTATGCCTAAATAAGGACAATGCAAATTGTGCCTATATGAGGACATGTATATGGAAAACCTATATATGGACAGCTAAATCGCTACACAACAACATATCCCAGCTCCCTGTTCAAAAATCTATGTCCAACCCAACAGGCAGTTGGCAAAGATGCCATTCACAATTATGGGAGCTTGCAAAGGAAATTACGATTGTAATATAAGTCAGAACCGAGGAATTGTTTTGTTGTGGACATGATACTGAGACAAAGGGACTGTCATAATCAATTGATTGAGACGCATATCACACCAAATACGCTCTATAACCAGGTGCTGGGCACTATCAATACAAAAGGGTCAACCTATAAGGAACTTTAGTATCCAAATAATAACTGGTGCAATAGCAACACTTGTTCTAAAAAAAGAAGAAATAGAACAAATAATGGAAGTAAGTGAAGAGAATGCATATATGAAACTACTATGGAAAAAAATTGAAGAAAGTCTTGAGGATCCCATTTCTGCTCTGGTTTTAGTTTAACCACGAGAGCAGGCAAACCTCTGTGTATGAATCCACTTTCTGTTTCATTGTACACCAATGGAGTGAGAAGATTTGGTCCTCAGCTGCTCTTCCCTGCCACTCTTACCATGATCAGCTCAATGGGGATGGGTGCAGGAAGCCTGGATCTAAACCTTTGGTTGGCAAACTTGACAGCGAACAGTAGCAGCAGGGCGATGAAGCTGGTGACCAGCGTGGCAATGTTCACTTCCGGTAGCTTGGAGCAGAGAGTGACCACCGACTGCAAATAAAAGGGTCATACAAAGGAATATGAGTGCCTTAGCTAAAAATAATGGATTCATAAAAATGTGAATTAGTTGATGAATGCTTGAACAGTTGGTGAAGGAGTGAGCGGGTGAATAGTTGAGTAACTAAGTAATTGAAACAGTGACTGAGAAGCCACTGAGTGAAATAATGAACTCTTGAAAATGGTGAAAAAGCTGGTGAAAAAGTAAGTGGCTGAAAAAGCGAGTATTTCAATATAGAAGTCATTGAGTAAGCAAGTGGGGAAATAAGGGAGTGGTGATTGAATGAAATGAGTGACTACGTGAATGATTCTGGTTTTATTCCTTAAAGAGCAAGAGTGGCACACAAAACACAAATAAAATGGTATACATGGATGGAAAGACCAAGATGGAATAGAATCCAAGACTTAAGCATGCATAAAAATTAAAACAGGGAAGGGGACAGGTATTTAGGCAATAACATAGCAAGGAGAGAACAGAAGGGGAGAGGTGCCCAGAAGGGTTCTCAAAACCCAAGGCACTCTGGGAAACTCCATCAATGCACCTCTGGTCCCTCTTTCAACTCCAAGATATGCATGGTGGCTTTACTCTAGACACCCAGAACCAATTCCAAGGACCTGCATCCAGACCAGATGCACAGGCAGGGGAGATTTGAAGCACTCAGGCAGGTTCCATTGCCTCGATAACATGTGGTGCTCTAAACAAACAGTAGGGCTTTGAAGTCTCTAAACATGCTAACAAGTTCTGATTATAATACAGAACTGTTTTCAAACCACCAAAAGGATCGAGATACAGTGAAGAAAATGTAGGACCTGAAGAGCAGGGGACCAGCATCAGCTCTCGGTCCAAATTTTCCAAGATAAACTCCAAGATGAAAAACGTGTGTGCAGAGAGCATCTTGAAATGAAGACGCTTGTACCATTGGACATTATGGGGCCAATTCGGAAAAGTATATTTTCAGCCATAAATATATACCTACTTTTACTCATGCCACCGTTTATCAAAACAATTCCAGGCAGGCGGAAATGGTTCATATATTTTTAGCAATCCCAAACGAAATCCGACCCTCTCTCACCCTGAAAATGGTCTTCTGGGGCTGATGTTACTTCCCTTCCAGTATGGGAACGGGTACACCTCACATTCAGTTTTGGAGGGGAGAAGAGGAAGGGCTTTCTCCATGGGAAAATATGTTTTCCCAAGAGAGGCCAAAAAGTGAAACAAAATGAATACTATGTTTAAAATGACCTACAGTGGTTGGGCGTGGTTTGGACGCCGAGGGAGATGGCGGCGCTCTGAGTCTCTCTGCTCGTGCCGGAGGAAACGTTTATGAACTGGAGCATACAAACCTCTCCAGCGCCGAAAAAATAAAAGAACTGGACGGCGGAATGTGAGCGGGTCAGAAAGAGCGCTCAGTCGACGAGCTGCGTGAAGGTGAAGTCCGGTTTTGCAGGATTGGCAGCTCCGCTCCGGCGCTGCTGGTGAAGGACGGCGGGAGGAAGGCTACGTGTCCGCCCAGCAAACCACTGAGGACGCCGGCAGTCAGAGAACGAGGGTCTGCTCGATATGAGAGCAGGCTTTGAAGGACTCCGGCGGTAACCGGTCTGGCAGATGCACGGAAAGGGCAGCGGGAGAAACAGTGAGTAAATGAAACGCCTGAAACGCTTGGCAGGCACAACAAAAGTGCACAGAAAGCGGCCACCGCTCGCACCACACAAAATGGCGGCGTAACGAATTTCCAAAGAACTGCAGGCATACAGATTGATTCTGGCCACATGAGATGAGCGTTTTCACTGGGTAAAGGAGATAAAAACGATTGTGCATGAAAAACGCCTGATCATTGTTCTCATTGGAACATTAAAATCGGTGTCTTGATGACAAGCAGAAATATGCTTTTCTGGGATGATTTTGGCCCCTGAGGATTGATTCTGATCTCGTATGTGTAGTCTGACCATGTTTCCAATTTAACCCGAATACTTTGACACTGCTGAGACATCAGGGCTGCCACAATTTCATATGCTATGAGGGCTGGGTGCTGGCTCAACATGAAGGAATGATTAGTTGTTGTTCTACAATGGGCAGAAGCTGGTAAAGGCGGGTAAAGACTGGTAAAGACTGCAGGAAAGTGTAGCTTCTAAATGTATGATCTGAGATTGCGCCTGAGATTGCGCAGAAGCTGGTAAAGGCGGGTAAAGACTGGTAAAGCTGGTAAAGGCGGGTAAAGACTGGTAAAGTCTGCAGGAAAGTGTAGCTTCTAAATGTATGATCTGAGATTGCGCCTGAGATTGCGCCTACCACACGATGTGTCACTGCAATGCGATTGAGTGAGATTGCCACTCCACTCCACACATATTGCCTATTTTAAACAAAGTGGCGACGCAAACTCTCACCGTGAGTTAAGAATAGCGCCTTCAGCACAGTGATCAACCTACTCAAACTAATGGACTGCATCATTGATTGCCGATTCCTGGCTATCACGGCTTTCTCAGTGGCCATCTGAGGAACAAATAGGAACAAATAGGGCATTCTCCGGAGCCTGGAAAAGAAAGTGCGCCACGGCGGACAGACACAAATCAGGTGAATCAATTCACAAATCAGGTGAATCACTGCCCAGTCAGTCTACGTCAGTCAGTCTACATCACGAGCAAACATGTCAGACAAAGAGCTAGCAAAAAGCCTAAAAAGACTTAAGTCTGATCTGCCCTCACCAGGCAAAGGAAGGAAGGATAACCCGGATCCGATAGATTTAATACTTAGCAGACTTGATGAAGTCAGGGATCTGGCGAAAGCGACAAAAGAAGAGGTGGCAGCAATCAGGCAAGACAATCGCGACACCAATGCAAAACTTTTAGAAGCGGAAACGAGGATTAGCAAACTCGAGGATATGGAAGTGAAGACCTGCAACGCAGTTAAACGCTTGTGCATAGCAGCGGATCAAACAACTCGGAAACTCGCTGAATTGGAAGACCGTAATCGAAGGGGGAACCTACGCATTTTTGGAATTCCGGAAGGTTCAGAGGATCAACTGGGGAGCTGCGTGGCTTTTCTTGAGTCCTGGTTTACCCAAGCTACAAACATGACGTTTACACACCCACTAGAATTTGATAGAGCCCATAGAGTCCCGGCAAGGATCTCAAAGGATCAAAAGGGTCCCAGAGCTATTGTTTGCAAACCGCTCAGGTACCAGCATGTAGAACAGATTCTTACCTTCATGCGTAAAAACAATCACATTTTATGGAAATCTGCTAAGGTCTATATATCTCAAGACTACAGTAAAGAGACAGTGGACGTCAGGAAGGCATTCTTGGCGCTTCGACCGCAACTGAAGAAAAGGGGCTTCCAATATGGATTCATTGGTCCGGCAAGGTATCGAGTGATTATTCAGGGCTCTCCACACATTTTTTCAGACCCACTGAAATTGAAACGTATGCTGGATGGCCCTGAGGAATTGGACATGGAGACGAATAATCCTGAAAGCTCCGCTGACCAGGCTTCAGCCTCAGGTTATAAATGAAGGGCATTCTGCAACACGCATTTTCCATTGGTATTCAATTCCTGGTTGTTTAGCAGAACAAATGAATATGTTCAGCTATTGTGTCAAACAAATATGGTGCTTTGAAGCAAAGATTATGGCCAAAGTTTAGGGCCTTTTGACTCGGAGTTCATAACTCCATATATGTATCCGTATTATACACACTTCACACATTTATACACATTTTTCAGGATACTTTGAGGGCCCATGGTTAAGGCCCAGGTTTAAGGTTCTGACTTGGTATCCATGTCTATACGTTTGTAATCTTCTACCTTGAGCTACTTCGTTTAATAAGTTTAATACTTTTTCGCATGCCTCACTACTTAGGTTTTATAACTTTACCAGTTGGTATTGATTCAAACAAAAAGGTAATACCTTGTTTCGTTTATCTCTAATATTGCAGTCCTTGAATTCCTTCATACGTGCAAGGTGACTTGGTACATGATTTATTATGGTCGTGATAGTTAGAAACAACTCACAAGTTTTCAGTAAAATGTTATAACTCTTATATGCTCCAAAAGAATATGAATATGTCTAGGCACGGGGAGGCTGTACCGTACTCTCTCTCCAATCACCATGCCTACGTTATACAGGTGGGGTGGGGAGGGTGGAGGGACGAGGGGATTGGGGGTTCGGGTATGTGTTGCATATCTTTTATGTTTGATTCTTTTTCTTCTCTTTCTGTTTCTTCTTTTTCTTCTTCTTGCTTGCACTTTCACTATTGCACTGACACCTGATGGTGGTGTGGGTTATAGCCTCTATGTTCACTCATATGTCCTCTCGAAGTCTCGGGGAGATGGTAGTCCAGCATTTTGTAATTGGTCAAGTGTGATGCATGTCTTTCTCCAGATGAAGCATTCTTTAACTGTTCACACATAACGCGGTGAATACTCCGATGGGAGTATGTAATATGGACAAGATGAAGATACTGTCACTCAATGTTAAAGGTTTGAACCAACCGATCAAAAGACAAAAAATCTTGGATTATGTGCGTAGGTTGAAAGGCGATATTGTTTTGCTACAAGAGACAAAGCTGGAAGCTAAGCTGTTTTATCACTTGAGGAACAAGTTTTACAACGAAGTTGTGGGTGCAGAATCTGTTCACAAAAAGAATGGGGTGTTGATTCTTGTCGCGAAGAAATCAAAGGTGGAGGTTTTATCTCATGAGGCTAGCTCGGACGGGAGGTGGGTTACGGCCAGACTAAGCAAAGAAAATACGGAATTTTATGTTACAAACATATATGCCCCTAACACCAGTGACCTTAAGTTTTGGGAGGGTTTAAATAAACATATGGAAAATATCCCAGATAACGCTGTTCACATAGTGGGTGGTGATTTTAATCTTCCAAAAGATGCAACGCTAGATAGGGACTCCCACTGCCCTTTCAAACCAAACAAATCTCATAGAGCCTTCAATAATCTGTGTGAACGCTTTCATTTAGTGGATGCGTGGAGGCTCCAGAATCCTACAGGGAGGGATTATACCTTTTATTCTACACCGCATGACTCATACTCCAGGATTGACTACATCCTCATAACACAGAACGGGGTCCCCAGAATAGAGTCTACCAACATAGAGCCTCGTGTGATGTCGGATCATTCTTGTATTTCCCTGTCCATTGCAAATGCCAATTCATCTCCCCGTCAGACGTCTTGGCGCCTGAATGATGAGATATTAAGCGACGCTCAACACAGATCTACAATACAAGCTGCCATTGTCTCTTACCTGCAAATTAATAAAGAAGGGGACACATCTGATCTTATTAGATGGGATGCTATGAAAAGTACATTACGGGGAGTATGTATCAAGATTAGGTCTGCCATGAATAAAAATTATAACGCGAAATTAGAATCCCTTGAAAGTGAAATTAGAGATCTTGAAAGTAAGCATTTAAGGTTAAGAGACGATATGACTCTTTATGCTCTGGCAAATAAGAAATATGAACACAATAAGTTAATAAGTGAAAGGGCGGGAGTTTGGCTAGACAAAGGAAAGAGGTTTAAGATTTGCGAATCCAATAAAGCGGGAAAGAGTCTCGCTTCATATTTGAAATTTAAAGTGCAAAAAAACTGTATTAACATCCTTAAGGACGCCTCAGGGAACTCACATTCTGATCCAGACAAGATAGCTGAGGTATTTAGAGTGTTCTATGAGGACCTGTATGCAAAAAATACAAAGGTGGAGGAAGATAAAATTAAGAGTTATTTGGATGAGTGTGACCTCCCAAGGCTGACCGCTGAAGACCAGATTAGTCTAAATGGCCCAATCAGTACTGAAGAAGTGGAAAGCGCGATTAAAAAATTGAAAACAGGGAAGGCACCAGGCCCAGATGGCTTTACAGCAAAATTCTATAAAACATTCCCAACTATGTTAACTGGGCCCTTGATAAACCTATTCCAAGAAATAAATAGCTCTGGTGAAGTAAAAGGCACCCTGGCGGAGGCAACAATTGCAGTACTCCCGAAGGAAGGGAAAGACCCATCGCTCCCAAAAAACTACAGGCCAATTTCGCTAATTAATATTGACTGTAAGATTCTAGCAATGATACTTTCCGCACGTCTTCAAAAGGTGCTCCCACAATTAGTCCATCCATCTCAAGCGGGCTTCCTAAAGCATAGGTTGTCCAGTGATAACACACGGATTTTGGCGCATGTGTTGGAGAAATCTAAACTTCTAGAAACCCCTACAGTAGCAATAACGTTAGATGCCGAAAAGGCCTTCGATAAGGTTGATTGGGTCTTTCTCAAAGCAGTCCTCAATAAATTTAATTTGGGGGAAACATTTACACGGCTAGTGATGTCACTTTATTGCTGCCCCTCGGCGCGAGTTAGAGCTGGTGGATCGTTCTCATCTTCCTTTTGCTTAAAGCAAGGTACGAGGCAGGGGTGCCCTTTATCACCCTCGTTATTTTTGTTGGCAATTGAACCATTCTTACATCATATAAGGGAAGATCCTAAAATTGCAGGTATACCCTTTGGAGACTGCACGGTTAAATTGACAGCATATGCAGATGATGTGCTTGTCCTGTCTGAAAGGGCGGATGAGGCAGTGTCTGCACTCATGTCGGACATTGAAGACTTTTCGAGGGTTTCGGGCTATAAGCTCAATAAAGACAAGACGGAGGTCAAGCTGCTAAATAACATAGGGGATAAGGGAATCTTGGGGGATTCTGGTCTTACATGGCAGCCCAAATGCTTTAAGTACCTGGGGTTGGACTTCGATATGGATTTAGTCTCCACTCTAAAAATAAATGAAGAATCGACTTTGAAAAAAGTATCTACTCTTCTAGAAAGTTGGTCCCCAAAGTTTCTCTCATGGTGGGGCAGGGCAGAAACTCTCAAAATGATGTCAACACCATTAGTTAACTACATGGCCAGTATGCTCCCTATGACATTCTCTAATAATTTTGTCTTAAAAATAGACCAGCTGTTTGGTAACTTCCTGTGGCGGGGCAAGAAAGCCAGGATATCTCTAAAGAAATTACAACTGGCAAAAGATAAAGGTGGCCTGGGGCTACCATCGTTCAGAAACTATCAGACAACCTTTCTGTGTAAGCAAGGTGCTCAATGGTTAATAAAATCACCAACTTACACTCCTGTGTGGGTTGACATTGAGAGATCAATAGTGGGCAAGGCTCCTCTTGAGTCTTTAATCACCATGGATCTGTCACACCTCCCTCACTCCAGATACATATTGTTAAATACCAGAAGGGCCCTACTTAGACTTGACCAAACGCATAAAACCAAATTGACATTCTCTAAATCATCATGCATGTCATTATGGAGAAACCCCTACCTTAAACACACGGGTGTGGAACTCTTCTGGGAGTCATGGTCCGAAAAAGGTATTAACCTGGCCGGAGACTTGTATGACAACAGCGAACCAAGCCCGTTCTCAAGCCTACAAACGAAGTTTGACCTAGCCCCGATAGACTTCTATAATTTTCTAAAAGTTAAGGCGACATTAACCAACCGTAATTTCACACCCTACACTCCGTGGCTGATAACACATCTCCCACGCATCATGCACTCAGGTCACTTCGTTTCCAAGGTGTATAAACTGTTGCTACCACTGCCCAGCAAATCTCACAAAAAAGTGGAAGCGAAATGGGAAGCGGAACCTAACTCCACAGGAATAGAGTGGGATTGGGAATTGATTCATAAGTCAGCACTTGCCCACAAAGTATCACCCATCCTATTCCAGACGAAGTATATGCTCATAAATAGGTCGTTCTGGACTCCGGAAAAGCTATTTAAATGCAAATTACGTGATTCTTCGGAGTGCTGGAATTGCCAATCAGGGACTGGTGATCTTCCTCACATGCTATTCAACTGTCCCCTGCTGGAAGATTATTGGGAGAAAATATTTGTATGCATTCATCATGTGTTTAAGATAAAGCCAATAAAGGAATTTGTATATGTCATTCTAGGGGGGTTGGAACCGCGTTTAACAAATGAGCATGATCGCCAGCTTTTGGATTTAATGTTGACACTGGCATGTAAGGTTATTTTGTGCAAGTGGAAATGTGCTAAGGAAGTAAATTTCAACATTTGGCAGGAATGGCTGTCTTTCCTGAGAGGTGCCACGAATCAGGCGTTACAGTCCTCTACGTGGTGTCCATCCAATAAGAAATTATGGAAGTCACTAGACAGTTCATCCCTCCACTTTGAACCGCCTTGAAGCAATATGACCTTGTAGTAGTACCTTGGATATATGGGTGTGATCCTAGTTGCTATGTAAGAACTATCCCCATTCATCCACACGTCAAGTGTTTAACAACTTGATCAATAACCATGTGACAAGCAAGAGTGATTCTTCTCTTTATTCTCTTTATTTCTATCATTTGTAGTTTCTGTATTGGTCTGACAACATCTGTATTAATTCACTTTTGATGGAAGATTTAATGTAATGTCTTTTGCTTTGTTTTCTTACTTCAATAAAAACGATTTGAAATAAAAATAAAAAAAAATGACCTACAGTGGGAATAGGATCCCGGGGGAGAGGTTGCATGACATTCCCAGCAGTATACCTGGAAACCTTTGCCTGGCTCAACTTTCCAGGCATTCTACTGTGAATGTTTATGATTGCAAAAAGAAGTAAATCTGAACCTAGAAGTACCAGACCTGTCAACTTTAGACACATTGTAACAGTGTGATCATGAGTGGTGTAGTCTTGACAAGGGGGTGGGAAAATGTCATCTAGGTCTAAGCAGCCCCCACCTACCCGTAAAGCAAAAAGGAACTTGTCTGCAACCATGTCCTGGGGAGTTTTTAAAGGAAGCCTTCCAGATCATTCACACCTCAACTGGAAAGCGGAAAGCTCTTCTGTGAAAGGATTTCCATTTCACATATTCTGCCTCATTGTACTTCGATATTCAATTTCTCTCTCACTCTCTCTTTGAATTGCAGAGATTTTAAACTTTCTACATTACATGTTTTTATTCTTGACTAATGATGTGTCTTTTGGCACTTGTTACTTGCTTGTTGTAAATGAATACTGCCTCTCCTGACCCGACTCCTGCTTCTCAAAGTGTGTCTTGTTATTTCAGATAACACATTCAGTGTTTGTTCCTGTGGGTAAATAAACACCCTCTAACACTCCAAAGGTAACAAAGAAATCTCTGCAATTTTCAAAGGTTCATCACTCCCAGAGCTGTGACCAGAAACATCAACCCATCAAAAGATCTGTGCAAGAAACTCTTGGACTTCTGCTGCAGCAAAAATGGAACAATATACCGTAACTCCCCCCCACAACTGAACATCAATGCCCTCTTCGTGAGTATCCCAGTGACGAAGGAAGCGCACACAATCACCAGGTGGAACACCATTAGCAAAAAGGAAACATATTAATTATGACAACTATTCACTCCAGGGCCCAGGTGTACTCCTGCCTCACCACAACTTTGGACAAAGCGTGGCTCTCACCTCTATCCTCAACACATCTGTACAGCGACCTTCCTAGAACCATCAGCAAGCATCAACAACCTCCTAAAGAAACCCTCAGCCAACCCGACTAAACTCACCCATTACCAACAGATATCCCTCTTTCCATAACAAGCTAAAGTTTTAGGGAAAGCCATCAACAAGCGTCTCTCTGACCACCTCACCAAACACGAGCTGGTCGACACCACACAATCAGGACCACAGCATGGAAACCAAAGCCCTCATCCTTACAGACCTATCAACAGCCTTCAAAACCGTCTTTCACCCCATTCTAATCTGATAACTCCATGAAGCAGGCATCCATTGACAAGCACATTGTAATGGATCTGTTCCTTCTTTCCAGAAGAACTCAAAATGCCAGCAGCCCCCCCCCAACTCTTCTGAAGCACAAGATCTATTTTGTGGAGTCCTGTAGGGCTCCTCGCTCTGCCAGACACTTGTTTATCTACAAGACACCGCTGTACCGCCCCGAACTAATTATTACTGAGAGATATGATTTACAAAATAGATTTTTGAAGCCCCAAACTAATTATTACTGGGAGATATGATTTACAAAATAGATTTTTGAATAACAATGTTAGACTTATTTTTTATGCTATGTTGCTAGCACGTCGAGAGATATGTACACTATGGGTCTCACCACTTAGTCCCATCTTAATGGATTGGATCTTAGCCATGAGGTACATGGCTAAGCTCGATATGTTAGACCGCTCTAAAAGAAATAGAGGTTTTTGGGTACCCTTCCTGTTAAATTTTGGTTAAGTTATATATATGTTAAAGTCCGATGATTAAGCCAGTGCCTGTCTCGCTGGTATATGGACTATCCTAGGACGATAAATAGAGATGGTGGAAGACTCACATGTTGGGTTAGGTGGTCAAGAAGGATGTTTAGAGCAAGGCCAGACTCAAAAATATGTGTTGTCTATGCCCCATTACTCTAATCCAGCCTAAAGAGACAATAACAGCCCAGTGGTGGATTAGAAAGAAGTTATGGGCGGCAAGACGGCAAATGAGGATAAAAAAAAAAAAAAAAAAGACACTGCTGTACCATGTCATACGACATAAACGTCTTATGACACACAACTGACACTGTCCCTCTCAGACAACACCAAGAACAAGTTCATCACATGAAGGAGAGAAGAGTCCACCACAATGAAATCTAACTTCCTACTAAACTCAGACAAAAAAGAAGTGGCAGTCTTCCGGAAGAATACCTTGCCATGAGACTCCACCTGGTGGCCCAACCATTCATATCATTTGTAAAGCGCACTACTCACACGTGAGGGTCTCAAGGCGCTGGGGTGGGGAATGCTGCTACTTCTCGAAAAGCCAGGGGCATAGAGGGCATTTCTGTAGTCCAATCAATCAATCAATCAATCAATCAATCTGCTGCTGACGAGGGCCTGGGTGATCGTTCTTCTCGTTTCAGTGGGGATCCACTTGTAGATCCTGCAGAGCATGCAGAGGGTGTTGAAGGAGGAGGAGGAGACAGCGTTGACCTGCTTAGGCATGGAGAGGGTGGAGTCGAGGATGACCCCTAGGTTGCGTGCGTGGTCGGTGGGTGTTGGAGCAGTTCCCCGTGCGGTTGGCCACCAGGAGTTGTCCCAGGCCGAAGGGGTGGATTGGAGGATGAGGACCTCCGTCTTGTCCGAGTTCAGCTTCAATCGGCTGTTCCTCATCCATTCAGCGACGGCCTTCATTCCTTCGTGAAGGTTGGTTTTGGCGATGTGGGGGTCTTTGGTGAGGGAGAGGATCAGCTGGGTGTCATCAGTGTAGGAGATGATGTTGAGGTCTTGCCGATGGGCGACGTGGGCGAGCGGTGCCATGTAGATGTAAAACAGAGTTGGGCTGAGGGATGAGTCCTCGGGTACGCTGCAGATGATCTCGGTGGTTTCGTAGCAGAAGGGGGGAAGGCGGACGCTCTGTGTTCTGCTGGAGAGGAAGGAGGTGGGCCTTCTCTTGGATCCCGGCATTGTGGAGGCGTGTTCGTAGTGTGTGGTGGCAGACCGTGTCGAAGGCGGCTGACAGGTCCAGGAGGATGAGGGCCTGCCGTTTCTTCATTGTCCAGCAGGGACTTGATGTCATCGGTGGCGGTGATGAGGGCATTCTCAGTGCTGTGGTTGCTGCAGAACCCGGACTGGGAAGGGTCCAGGATGTTGTTCTCCT
The DNA here is from genome assembly GCF_964263255.1 of Lissotriton vulgaris. Lineage (NCBI taxonomy): Eukaryota > Metazoa > Chordata > Amphibia > Caudata > Salamandridae > Lissotriton > Lissotriton vulgaris. The sequence continues at coordinate 1,215,254,811 of NC_141697.1, forward strand.
CGAGGTAGCGAGTCAGTTGTTCGTTGACGGTCTTCTCGATGACCTTTGCTGGAAACGGGAGCAGGGAGATGGGCCGGAAGTTCTTGAGGTCCTTTGAGTCCGCCTTGGGTTCTTGAGTAAGGCATTGATCTCGGTGTGCTTCCAGCTCTCCGGGAAGGTTGTTGTCTCGAAGGAGGTATTGATGACTTTCCGGAGATGGGGTGCGGTGGATGTGCTGGCTTTGTTGAAGATGTGGTGTGGGCATGGGTCTGACGGAGATCCAGTGTGGATGGTGTTCATGATCTTGATGGTGTCATCGTCGTTGATGTTGGTCCAGGAGAGCAGGCGGTAGGTGCGGATGGTGGTGGAGGTCTCAGTGGTTGTCAGGCGGTCATGGCGTTAAAGCTGTCGCGGATGTCTGCGATCTTGCGGTGGAAGAAGGTGGCCAGCAAGTCGCACAGGTCTTGCGAGGGTGGGACGTTGTTGGTGTTAGAGCTGGGGTTGGAGAGTTCCTTGCTGTTGTGCGCATTGTTGTCTAGGCGGTCTTTGAAGGAGGCCCTTTTGGAGGATCTGATGAGGTGATGGTGTCTGTGGGTGGCATTCTTGTGGGCGGCGTGGCTGTCCGGTGTTCGTTCACACAGCCAGATATTCTCCAGCTTTTGGCAGGTTTGCTTTGCCCACACTACACCTTAGGGTACTCCACTACTGGCTCCTGATACACTAGGGTGGGCACCTTAAACTCCTCACCCACACCTACAAAGTACTCCAATATATTGACCATGCCTACCTGAACAACCACATTCACTTAAACCAGCCTTTCATACAACGCCACTTTTCCATTCTCTCAGAAGCACACACCACACACATACACATACACATAAGTAGAGCGGGCCGTGCCTTCTCGTACCTGGCCTTAAAGCTTTGAATTACCACCCATAATACATCAGAGCCTCCTCCTCTCTTCTTGACTTTCGCAAGAAGCTCAAGACATGACTTTTCGAGTAAACCTAATGATGGCTTCATACACCTGTTACAGAATGACAGCATACCCTCAAGGGTGATTAGCGCCCCATGTAAACACCAATAATAATTGGTGCCTCTTTTCACAGTGTCCATTTTTCCCTGTCAAACATATTCTGTTGCTCAAACAGGGGGTCCTTGTTATTTACGCCAACACCAATAAAATAACATACCATGACATAACATAACATAGCATAACATAACATAACTTAAACTTTAATTCTAAAAAAGCAAATCATATTGCGAATGTTTATGACCGAACTTACATAAAGAAGTGACAAAGGCTGAGATTTTTGACTGATCTGCACTCCCAAGATGTATTTCATCTGAGACACGGTCACGTGCACGCCAGCAGCTGTTGTGTAGCCACGGATCAATGGTTCTGATAGGAAGTTGGCCACAAAGCCAAACTGTGCGAGGCCCAGGATAACCTGCAAACAAGAACAGATTAGATTGCAGTCAGAATACCGGCCATGTGATCCAAAGCTTGTGTTAATACACATATAGGGCTGATTCATGAAGGTTAACATACACTTTTGTGTTCCCCAAGTCACATTCTGTACAGAGATCATTTTAGATTATCTCCTTCTGGATAATTGGGTTTCCATGCTGAGGTCGAAATATATCAACACAACCTTTCAAGGGCTGACGTTGTCTCCGTTGTATCTGTGTCCCACCTATCTACAGAAAATAGACAAATCTCTTTTTGGAACGTTGTATTGAGGTAGGAGTGTAGAAGGAGCTGGTAAAGAGCTCTGTTTTTACCTATTATAGTAATCTTGCTAGTACAGAGTCAGTTTTTGGTCTTTCTCTTGAATTAACGCAATGGGAAGGTCCCTTATTTTTCGTTTTAGTTCAGGCTTGGTATGGCGGCTTAAGAATGCCAACTGATGCCTTGGGAGGCTCCTCCAGGGGTTGTCTCTGTAAATGGGTTTCCACACAATTGCTAATGCATAACATCTTTTTTTGGTCAAGCCTAGGCAGCGCACATGTACTATCTGCAAGACCTGTTGTTATCTCCTTTATCAGCTTTTGGGATGCCTATGAATTGCCATTTTTTCATTGTTGTGCCTTTTAGAAATACAGGGTTTTTATTGGTGCATTGGGTCTGATTCTTCCTGCTTTGTTTGCTTGGGTAACGCCCAGGTGATTTTACTCATTGTTTGCTTGTGTTGGTCCTCCCAGTACGTCTGGGGTTCCTCCTAGTCATCCTGATCTGCTTTTTTATTTTGTAGGCTATCAAAATCGTTTTAGGCTTTCAGGCCATTTCACGGAGCAATGCTCTGTTCGGCACCTGCAAAGTGGCAATTTCTGCCTGGTAGCTGTTGAGCTATGCCAATAGCTCTAACTAAAAAAATGCGAGACCTATTGCATTTCTAATGCTTGTTTTTTCAGTGCAGCAGGCTATTTTGGGATATTTTATTCAGAACTCAAAATGACAGCCGAACCTTCTGGGTTTGCCAATCATGGTTAAATTATTGCCATACAGAACTGTTCGTCGGCTGCAGATGCTTTATGCGGCCTGTGTATTGGTGCCATGGCTCAAGCGCACTGCATGTCCTCACACAGCTGTTTTGTTTTGCATCTGTCAGACCTAAATGCATATGCTAGCTGCCAATGTGCACCACTATTGCATCACCAGTTCTAGACAGGAATCACTTTCCTTGCAATCAGACTGTTCAGACGTAGGGGCCGATTCACAGAACTAACTTAAGACAAAATCCTAAACCGACTACTTTTGGTATTCACAGAAGTTAGGATTTTGTCTTAAGTTTGTCTTAAGACAGACTTAAGACAAAATCCTAACTTAAGTCTGTCTTAAGTCGGTCTTAAAACAAACTTAAGACAAAATCCTAACTTCTGTGAATACCAAAAGTAGTAAATTTAGGATTTTGTCTTAAGTTAGTTCTGTGAATCGGGCCCGTAGTGTTTAAGCCTCAGTCACCCCCTCCTTTGTAACTAGTAGTGAATGTACTGTAGCTGCATGACTGGTCCTTCACACATCTGTTGCATTCCAGTGCAATAAAGCCTTGTTTCCATCAGCATCCTTTGCGGATCCATCCGCATTAGGAAGGATCAAAGCCTACGTTCTGGTGTTTCTGGAGGCAGTGGCTCTAAGCCCACCAGGGGCCACTTCTACGGCACTGGCTCTAAAATCTATTGGTTTTAACTATCATTTTATTGTATACACTTTAATTTTAATATGACTCCTTATAGTTGTGTTATAGTAAAGGCACCAGGCACTTTATTAATAATTCTGTAGGCTCTATAGCAGGTACAGAAAGCTAAATCATGGTTTAAAGTTACATTTAAAGAAATAGATAGTGGGGATTACTATTATAAATGATAGATAATGAAAGGGTGTCAATCATAATGTATCTAGAAACACCTGTTGTGGAACTTGCTTCTCCTTTTTTTCTCCCTACTACATGTCTGAAAATGTACTGTCTAAATGTTTGTAATTGCTGTGCTTTTATAGTTTTCAAAAAGAAAATCGAATAAAGATATTTTACTTTACTTTACTGGCTGTGAGCCCGCCAGGGGCCACTTCCATGGTACTGGTTCTGCGCCCACTGGGGCCGCTTCCACTGTACTCGATCTGAGCCCACCCGGGGCCACTTCCGCTGTACTGGCTCTGAGCCCACCAAGGGCCACTTCCACGGTACTCGATCTGAGCCCACCAGGGGCCACCTCTACGGTACAGGGCAAAGGCTCTGACTGCCTGGCTCTAGAATTGGTGATACTGGGCAGATGACCGTCCCTCTGTCTCCGTCCCTCTTTCCCCGTCCCTCTGTCTCCCTCCCTCTGTCTTCGTTCCTCCCTCCCTCTGTCTCCCTCCCTCTGTCTCCCTCCCTCTGTCTCCCTCCCTCTGTCTCTGTGTCCCTCTGTCTCTGTGTCCCTCTGTCTCCCTCCCTCTGTCTCTGTCTCCCTCCCTCTGTCTCTGTCTCCCTCTGTCTCTGTCTCCCTCCCTCTGTCTCCCTCCCTCTGCCTCCCTCCCTCTGCCTCCCTCCCTCTGCCTCCCTCCCTCTGTCTCCCTCCCTCTGTCTCTATCTCCCTCCCTCTGCCTCCCTCCCTGTGTCTCTGTCTCCCTTCCTCCCTCTGTCTCCCTCCCTCTCTCTCTGTCTCCCTCCCTCTCTCTCTGTCTCCCTCCCTCTCTCTCTTTCTCTCTCTCTCTCTCTGTCACTCTGTCTCCCTCTCTCTCTCTGTCTCCCTCCCTCTGTCTACCTCTCTCTCTCTGTCTCCATCTCTCTGTCTCCCTGTCTCTCTCTATGTCTCCCTCCCTCTCTCTCTGTCCCCCTCCCTCTCTCTGTCTCCCTCCCTCTCTGTGTCTCCCTCCCTCTCTCTCTCTCTGTCTCTCTCTGTCTCCCTCTCTCTCTCTCTCTGTTTCCCTCCCTCTGTCTCCCCCACTCTCCCTCTGTCTACCCCTCTCTCTCTCTGTCTCCCTCCCTCTCCCTACCTCTCTCTCTCTCTGTCCCCATCTCTCTGTCTCCCTCTCTCTCTCTGTCTCCCTCCTCCCTCCCTCTCCCTCCCTCTCTGTCTCCCTCTCTCTCTCTCTCTCTCTCTCTCTGTTTTCCTCCCTCTGTCTCCCCCACTCTCTCTCTGTCTCCTTCTCTCTCTCTCTCTCTCTCTCTCTCTCTCTCTCTCTCTTTCTCTCTCTCTCTCTTTCTCTCTCTCTCTCTCTCTCTCTCTCTATCTGCTTCCCTCCTCTCTCGGTCTCCCTCCCTCTGCCTCTCTCTCTCTCTGTCTCCCTCTCTCTCTGTCCCTTCTCTCTATCTCTCCGTCTCCCTCCCTCCTTTTCTCTGTCTCCCTCCTTCTCTCTGTCTCCCTCCTTGTGTATCCCTCCCTCTGTCTCCCACTCTCTCTGGCTCCCTCTCTCTCTCTCTCTCTCTCTCTCTCTCTCCCTCCCTCTGTCTGTCTCCCTCTGTCTGTCTCCATCTCCCTCGCTCTGTCTACCCTGGACATCCTCTCCCTGTCTCCCTCTCTCTCTGTCTCCCCCCTCTGTCTCCCGCCCTTCCTCTGTCTCCTTCCCTCTGTCTCCTTCCCTCCCTCTGTCTCCCTCTATCAGTCTCTCTCTCTCTATCTGTCTCCCTCCCTCCCTCTGTCTCCTTTCCTTTGTCTCCGTCCCTCCCTCTCTCTGTCCCTCTGTCTCTCTCCCTCTCTCTCTCTGTCTCCCTCGCTCTCTGTCTTCCTCCCTCTCTCTCGTTCTCCCTGTCTCTCTCGTTCTCCCTCTCTCTCTGTCTCCCTCCCTCTGTCTGTCATCCACTGTCTGTCACCCTCTGTCACCTCACCCCAGCTTCCCGGGCACACACACAGCCGCACCGAGTACTTCGCAGGTCTTTAAAAGACCATTTATTTGTTAATGAGGCTTTGTTGTGAATCGCGCGGCCCCCATAGAGCAGAGTGTTTCGTAGTCCGTGTTGCTGCGGCAGACTCCGAGACACTCTTTCAAAGGAATGCCTCTTAATTAGCAGCAGTTATGTGCTAAGTACCCTAATACTAGTGTCATCCCGCGACACATCCACCATTTGCAGGCGACACATTACTGTGTCGGGAGACACAGTCTGGAAAGCTCTGACGTACAGTGTTACTGTCCACAACAGACACACGCAACCTAAGACCTCGTAGACACACTCATCTTTATACACACACACACCAAAACACACACACACAATCTCTCATGCATGCGCAAAGGGCATGCATATACAAACTCCATACCTGAAAGATGGCAGTGAGCAATGTTACAGCGCACATAACCTTCACCCGCATGACGTCCCTTGCAACAACATCAATAAGCGTCGCATTCCCAGGCACCATGAAGTTGTCATTGGGCGCCAAGGACTCCGTCACACTGCCAATCATGATGGAGAGCACGGCGAAGGACCCTACGGGGGTAAAGATTGAGATTAGTGCATGAGTTACTCCAAAACAAGGGGCAGTAAGGTGGCCAACTGGCCACAATGTTATGTCAGGTCCTGTCATGCATCAACGTCAATTCACCAAAATGCCAAGCATAGCGGAATGACATCACATGCCCTTTGACCTCCACTTTCACTCACACATACACAAGTTCACATACGTACATTGTCTCACACTAAAACACACTCACCCACAAGCACTCAGACAACAAACATTTAAAAGCATTTTAACTTACCTCAGCTGCCATAGAAGGGCATATTCCAGCTTATTGTACTCCATTTTTATTACTCTATTAGTGAATAATATATTTTATTTATTCACTATTAGTGTAACAAAAGTTGACAGAAAATAAAGAGAGTAGATCCCCAGCTGCCCCTTTGTTCCTGGCACTGAACTTGCCACCTTTGAGACCAGGGGTCGCAAAAGCACTGCTAAGGGTAGCAACAGGCAAGCCAGGGGGTCACAGCTGTAAGCCCTGGCAGCCCCTAGATGGCATCTATACTGTCATGTTTATTTACTTTATTATTATTTGTTTAGCAGTTCTGTATAGCGCACTTAAGGTCCTTGTGCATCAGACCCCTTTAGAGAACGCAACAACTGTGCACAATAAGGAACTAAGGGGCATATTATCAAGAAATGGCGTTAAAATTATCGCCGGTTTAGCGGCAGAAAGCTGCCGGTAAAGCGGTGATAATGGGCTTGATAATATGCCCTTGAGAGTTCCAATAGAAGCCCATGTTCTAGTGTCAACCTGGGCTTCTATTGGAATTCTCTACAGCATATTATCAAGCTCATTATCGCCACTTTAGCGGAAGTTTCCTACCGCTAAAGCAGCGATAATTTTAATGCCCTTCTTGATAATATGCCCCTAAAACTAAAGGTAACAAACAATGCAGCAATTGAGGTTCTACACGGAACGCAAGTTTGGGTGAAAAGTGTACATAGAGTACTGGTAAAATCTAAACAGTATATCAAACATTAAGACAACTGGTGCTGCTCAAAGGAGCAATATTAACTTTTCTTCGGACCAATCATTACTTAGGAATTATATCAGGATATTAATCTCACAGTAAATAATTTCAAGACCATATATATTTATTTGTCTATGCATTACCTTCCGAATAAAGTAGTGTTGTACATAAAGTTCATTTAGTTTATATGTGATATTTTTGGTTTTATCTTCAAAATCTCTGAATGTCCTTTTGAATTTAGGGCTTTGAAATAGCATGGTTGGGCCATCTACAAAATGGATGTTCTAAATATATTTATACATATGTTCTAAATATATTTATACATACTTTTTCTCTCTATATGTGTATGTGTTTATTTTATACTAGCGGCCCGTCCCGACGTTGTCCGGGTATGAAAAGGAATGTCTGCAGCTCCGGGTATGAAAATGAATGTCTGCAGCCACTGTCAGAAAGCGCCCCAGCGATATGTGCCTCTGCATCCGTTGATGACGGTGCCAACGTTCAGCGTGTGTGCCTGCTGTCTGGCCTCACAGTCTGCTATCACGGCACAGCCGTCCTGCTGTGCACATCTTCGTACTTCTACAGACTTCAACAACACGGCGTGGTGCACTGAGACGCCACACGCCGCGTCGACGTCATCACACTGCGTACTCAGACGCTATCCATTTTCTATGTGTTGGACCCTATTCTCAGGCTCTGACTGCGTACTCAGATGCCACACATTTTCTACGTGTTGGACGCTATTCTCACGCTTTACAACGCTGTGCTGGTGCTACTTCCAACGGACTACTTTGTCCCACAACGGGCTTCGTCCCTTCCAAACTACATTTTTCGCTGGTGTATAGCCTATGTCCATCTGCTTTGCCTCACCTTTCCAATGCTGTATGCAGTGTTCCGGTTGGCGCTGTGGTTCCGGAGCTTACCCGCCTCAAAGGTTTGGTCTCTCTCTTTATTATATTAGTATGGATGTAATTCTTTATGATACCCTAATATATTTGGGTTTTGAGGTTGGGAAGGAGGACACAAATATGGAGCAACTGCTGAGCCTCTATGATGTAAAACCATGCCAAGCTTTACCACGTAAAGACAAAATGTAGACAGGTTTAAAGCTGGGATGATTGAAATATTTCCAAAGAGTTTTCCTTATTAGAAAATGTGATTTTATGATGTTTACATTTATCCAGTGAGTCAGTTCCAAATAAATCAATTAGAAAGAACTTAATCCAACACATGTTCCAAGACAAACTGAATGAATATATTGTTTCATCATAGCTGAAACGTTATGTATTTCTGGGGTGAAATAACCCATACATTGTTCAGTATAAAATAGGGAAGAACGATTTGTACCTTCGCAGCTATAGAGTGCCTACATGAAATGTCGATAAATTGATCTTACTGACCCCCAAGTAGCTCCCTTGCAGATCTCAGAGACAACAATATTCCCTAGTAATGCAGCAGGAACCCCTCTACCTCTTTTTAAATGGGCTTTTGGTTTTCCAGGTAAGTGTAGTAATGCTTATAATGCTATTTACAAAATGTGCCTTTTTAGTAATGTTAGAATTGTTTTATGTCATGCATAGAATGTGTGTATGTCACTGTGCTTGAGTTTGGAGTGCTGGTCAGTCTGAAGTTCTTTTACAAGCTGGCAGCACCTTTTTATCTGTACTGCATATCTTGAGGAATAAAGAAGATAAATACCAAATTATTGGAGTACTCATTCACTACAGTAAGACTTTGTTAGCTTTCTGGTATCAGAGGATTGTGCAAGAGACCATCCAGCCACATAAGGATTGTTTCAAAGTGGCAAATCATGTTCGTAAAGGATCATGATTTACAGAAAATTGTTTAGACTTTCTCAAGACCTTAGTCTTGTCTAGATACAATTTCCACATCTGCCTCACATTGAAAGTGCAGGAGATGAGGGGGTCTTGGATTTGGGATGGATCCAAATCACTACATATTGCAGTAAAAAGCTGTGTAGAGCCTGAATTTCTCTAATCCTGCATAAGGAGGTTATAGCACCTAGAAAAGACGCCTTCCAAAACAGAGGTTGCAGGGAAGCCTTATGTATTGGCATAAACAGAGGAACATGAAACAAGATAGAAAAATATTCAGCTGCCATGCAGGGTATGTTCACTATATAGGAGGAAATATTTTCTTAATACCTTCAAAGAGATCATTAACTGCAGACATTTGAAAAAAAAGGAAATTTGTCACAGATATTTTTGGTAGGCAGTGATTGCTGCAAAGAGGACTTAAATAGAAAAAAATTCAGCTTTGATTTGGTCACATGAAACCGATATGGAAGAGCTGCCTCTTCTCAGCAGGTGATACAATCAAAGCAATTCTGAGCCCAGATGCAGACCCTCTTCCATTTAACAAAGTAAGATGAATATCATCATAGGAAAATACCACCGGGTAAAAAAAACTAGCATGGTTTCCAGTCTGTTCTTTAATATGCCCAGAGAGTACATGGTGAACCATAGGGACAGTAATTCTGACTAACAATCATCATCAGTCAGGATCCAAAATAGGAGCTAAGGTTATAGATCGATCCTATTTTGAGAAAGTATTTAAAGAATGCATGCTAGGGGGGAACAGGATAATTACATCCCCAAGTTGGCCCCTCCAACTAGTCTATCAGGTTTATTGACTCAGCACAGGCAATGTACGTGAATGTGATTAAGTCTCACGCACATATTATAACGAATCATGCATCTAATACCCTCCAATCCCTATTCCGTCGAGTCGGGTACATGAACTGAGGGAGTTCTGATGCGGACAAGTATATGACTCTCATCTTTTAATTTATCTATTCTGCCAATGTAATCTCTAGATCTTGGAAAATTCCTTGCTAATTTGTATACAAATACCTCCGGATGCCTTGTTATGGGGAACTTATTTCTCCGCATAAACCTAAGGAGCCCATTCAAGTGGGGTGGGTAAGCCAAACATCCTAACCCAACAGTTTAGAAGACACTTTTAAGTCACAATGGGGCCGATTAGGATGGCGGGCGGAAAGCGTCCGGACCGCCAGTCTCGCGGGAAATGACCGTCCAACCGCACCATGGGGAAACCGGCGGTGCTATTAGGATTCCCCTCCAGCAAAACCCGACCAGGGCGGACGGATGTCTTCAAAAACCGCGGACGGAACCACAGAAAAACCGTCCGCCGTCGACGGAGAGGCTGCGGTAACAGGCCCAACCGCCGACAGTGCATCGGAGTCCGTCCGTGGGCTGGCTGTGGCGTTGCCTGGGTGGCGTGTGCCTGATGCGGGAGGTGATTGTGCTGAGGTGGGACTGGTGTGGGTGCACTTGTGTGTGTTCCTGTCCCCACCAGGGTGTCTGCTGTGGACAGGTACCAGTGGATATGCATGCTGTGGCGTGGTATGTGTGTATTGCATGCTTGAGTACCTGCGGCGGCGTCCACTACAGTGCATGACTTGCTGGTAGTGAAGTAGGAACAGGGCCGGGAAGGCGTGTAGGGCTGGGTCCATGGCGTTCGGGTCCGTTTGGTGGGTCTCGTGGCAAAGCTTTCCCTCTCCGTTGTGGTGCTTCCGCCATCTATGAGATGGAGGTGTTTCCGCTGCGGTGTTCTGGTTTGTTTGCGACATCGTAATATTGCGGACGGTCGGGACGTCATTCCGCACAGCGGTGAGCCTTGATTGGCTCCGTCCGCTGTGGTGTCTAGTGTGTTCCCGCGGCCGTTCACGTCTTTTACGTGGCGGACGGTAAATGTGCCCAGTTCCAGTGGCGGTTTCTGCTGTTGGGCGTCGGGGCTCCGCCCCCCTTACTTTCATTGCCAAGGACAGAGTCAGAGTGAATAAAACTAAAAGCAATTTGTTTGCACACATGTTTTTTTTTTAAATAAAATGAGCGCACATTTTGTGCTTTCTCTGATGCACCGACGCCGTGTCAGTCACTGTGCTTGCTTCCATCCGTGACGGAAGCAAGCATTCCTTAAATGCTGCCCCCTAGGCTTGCCGAAAGTGTAGAGCATTTGCCGGGCTGAAGCTCTCACAGCCTGAGGCCTGTGAGGTCATCAGCTCGGCAAATACAAGGCCTTGTCGACCAGTCTCCTCCCCCTGATGCCCTGGGAATGAAATCAGCCCCGGGCGTCTTTCACTGAAGCCCTGTATCTCTGGGGCTTCCCGTCAATCACGGTGATGAGAGCATGTCACCACACCCTTTCCCAGCACGTCACAATGTGGGGTGGCCCCCACCCTGTGATGTACTAGGAAAGGGTGGAGTTAAGGATACAGGCAGCCGGGAAGCCAAGTAATCGAGTCTGCGCAGTGTGTCTTCATTAATTTTGAATACTCGAGTTGTCTGCTTCCCGCGCTGCAGACATTTTTGGACGCCTTTTCCACCACATGCAGACTCGTGGATTTTAGACACTGCAGATGTCCAGTGCAGTGAAAGAACTTGCCGTGCTTCAATTAAAGAGTCACCCGAGTCAGTCCTGACAATGCTTCAGACCGGCATGAAAAAGAAAAACTTTGCTGCTGGGGAAATGAGAAAGTGACTTGCTCGGACCCGGCCTATTTGAAGAAAGTAAAGTAAGCAATTTTATCAATCATCACTGCTGTATTATAATCCCAACAAAAAGTATAAATGAATTGTTTTTTGCATATTAGAATGGACACATCGTTTTCTAACTTTCTTAAGGTTTATTGTTAGGATCAGGAGGGAGGAATTTTTATTTTATAAATGTAATTTGTAAATACAGGTAGGAACGTATTTATAATTCTTTAGAGTTTAATATGGGGTGCTATTTCAAGTATATGGCGGTCCTAGCTTGTAAACAAAATGATCCCGTGAGGTGTGCTTGTGACATGTTATGACTGGCATATTTTCTTTATGGTAGATGATGTGAATGTCAGAGCGGCCGATTTTTCAGTGGTGAGCTAGGATCGAGTCCTGGTGTCAGCTCAACATACCTGTGGTTCTGAGTAAATACTCTCCCTGTCCTTATAGAACATGAATATGTCCTTGTCTCATGCAACTGGTGCTCATGTAAAGTGCACCAGTATCTTTGGGGGAGTTTGGCCTTTATAAAAGCTGCAAAAAAATACAGAGCTAGAATGTCAGAACTGACATTAAAACGCATTTACTGCTCATTTTTACCACATCCAGATATTCCTTCACAACTGATTTGGGGGTCATACAACTAGATCTGAACTCAACAAAACACTGAATGAGTTAGCTTTGTAGAGTTATCTTCTCTTTTTGGAGCAAATAACGATGCATTTGTTTTCACCACAAAGTACCTTTGATTAATAGTATCAATCATTTGCCTATCTCTGTTGAAGCTTTTACCTATGCCGCCTGAAGTGCAGAGCATGCATGATTGTTTTTTTTTTTTTGCACTTTCAATGACTAGTCAGCAGGATGCTGGTGCCTGGCTGTTTGAACAGCCACCTAATTGAAAATTGTCTCTTAAAAGAATTTCATTTCAACTGAACTTTTTCTGCTTCTGCTCATCACAACATTGTTGTGCTCAATTCGTTGCTAATTTCCTTTATATATTGCTGCAATACAAAAATATGCCAAAATAAGGACTTCCATTAAACGGGGAACCATTGAAGTTAAAAACATCTATGGTGTTTTGCTCTTTTTATTTAAAAAAATTGTTCTTGAAAATAAATTATTTAAGTTTTTAAACAAGATTTGCGCAGTAAATCGCGACCGACCTCGCAAAAAAATCCTGTGCTACCCTAATGTTATGTTAACTCATACCTTCGCAACACCAGCCCCACCACTCTCAAACTTCACCAGCCGCCACTGCCCAGTTCCCCTTCCTAATATGGCGGACGGAAGGCCCGCTGCTGGTGGATGATGAGGTGCATTGTTTTTTTTCAATCTTAAGAAGGACATTCACTGATATTAAAACTAATATGTATAGCCTCAGTTAATTTGATTTTTTTTCCAGTTTACGGTTAGGCCAGCCCATTCTGTAGGGATCACATCAGATGGCTGAAGATCTTAAGCCGTACAAACGGAGTGAAAGTGGAGCGCAAGGCCATGTCACCTTGGTGGGGGAGGGCCAGTGTATCCTAAGAGGTATGCTCTGTGGCCTATGACAAATCCTGAGTCCCAAGTGGGGTTATTTAGTATTTTTTTGGGGAACTGCACAGTTGATTTATTGGACATTCAGTTGAATCAGTAGCTCACTCGTGGCCACTTACTTTTATTCTAGAGTTTAAGGAAATGGGTTGAAGGGGAGGAATTTTTCACTGGAGATGTCATAATGTAAAGAATGCAGAGTAGGTCACTGACTGAAGGAGCTGTTGATATTTCAGTAAGTGAGGGTCTGAGATGAGTGAATGAATGAGTGAGTTGAGTGTGTGAGTGTGTGACATGAATGAGTGAGTGTATAAGCGAGGTGCCTTAGATCAATAAGTGAACAAATTAGTTGGGAGGTGAGTGATATGATGGTGTGAGTAAAATTTTGGTAAATGAAAGACCATGACAGACATAACATGCAAAGGCCCACTAAATATATTCAAAGTACAGAGCAAATTCTAAAAAAATAGCTTCCATTATGAAAGCAAAAGACATATCAACCTGGAAACAGCTCAAAAGAGATTGTTAGGACACTACACCTAGGAATGTGTCTGCAAGTGAATTTTCAAAACAAAACCTTTTTGATAACCATGTGACTGTCAAAGGTGGCCATATTACATTTCGAACACGTTTATATTAAAACTTAAAAATGATTTAAAAAAATCAAAGGATAGTAAGAAAGAAAAGAGCAATAAATATGCCTTATTATCCTTAATATTACAAGTATGAACAACATTTTTTCTGAAAAAAACAATTGAAGGTTTTTAGGTGTTATACTCTCTTATCTTGGTTCTCTTGGAATTTTTTAATTCCATTTGTTGCCACATAGTCTCTTGCCACAGCAGACATTTAACAATCTTCATGTTATATTTCAGTATACATTGTGAAGGAGCTGCTATCACAAGAGTGTCGTAAAAAAATTGCAGTTTCTGCTATATTTATAAACATAAATACAGATGGAAAACAATGTATTTCCCTGTCCATATTTATTTTAAATAACTGGAAGAATACAAACATATTATCTCCCTTGAGGGGTTTCTTCATGAATTCAAATCCAATAGCTGTGTTTATTGACAATATAGGAAGTTGAAAAAAAAAATTCCTGTCAAAGGTTATAAGCTGCAGAAGTTCGACTTCCTGGCCAATAGCTGTGCATACTGACAGCATTGAGAGTTTAAAATGATGGAGCAGATTTACTAAGCACTTGTGGTGTTCTTGCGTGATGCAAGTCATCGCACGGCAACATAAGTTCCCTAACTGGGATTTACTAAGCCACCCAAAAAACAGCCACTTTGTGTGCTTTAGTAAATACAAAGTAAAACAATGCAGCGCATTGTAGTGTGTTGCGTTACTTTGCGTCGGGTAGGTGTTACAGCGGTGACGCATGGGCCTTCTCATGCATCCACCAATTTATTTTGCAGCAAACCCAGATTTACAAAGACTTATAAACCTGGGTTTGTGCCAAAATGGTGCACCTGCCCGACAGAAGCGTAAAGAGAAGAAATATCTTTATTTCTCCTTGTTAATTCCTCTTTCCACGTGCGCTGTTTTCTGCAGCATAGATAGAAGGATGGAATATGCTTCCAAGCATTGCCTTTGTGCAGGAAAGTTTTCCCTTTCCTTGCACAATGTTCCAATGGTGCCTGAATTGGTGCTAGGCAGCACTCGGTGTGCCAGTGCAAGGAGACAGCGGAAATGCTCCGCATCTTTGTAAATATGGAGCTTTTCTGCCCTCTTCTTTAACGCAATGCAGCGCAGCCAGCTGCCTGGCTGCGTAGCATTGCGTAAAAGAATGGTAAATCTGCCCTATTTTTTTTGGCAAAATGTAAATTGCTGAAGAAGTGTACACCTGCTAGCACTGCAACACAGATATTTTCAGGTGAGTGTATTCATTTATTTTATATGGCTATTTAGCACACTGTAACTCTAGACATACCGAAGTGTGAATGTACATTTATCAATTAAATGCACGCGCAAATGTAATAGTTATCATTTCATTTTAACACTGCTCAAAAATAAATATGAATCAATGCCAATGAAGTGAGGAAAGATACATTTGAATAAATACTGATACAGTGAGCTAAAACATATATGGATACATTTCAATAAAATTAGGAAAAATAAATGTGGATAAATACAGATAGGAATGTCAAAAAATATATAAATATACACCATAATCAAATGTCTCTGCCAGACCAGAAGAGGTGCCATCAACACAGCCAGGGAGCATTTGTTTTCATTGCAGCAAGAAGCAAACTTACCTACAGAGACATGCCTGGATGTCGCAAAGAAAGTATAGACAAATACAGGAAAGAAAGAGGTGTAGAGGCCAAAAACCGGAGGCACGCCAGCAAGAAGAGCATACGCCAAACCTAGAAAGAAACGAAGAGCGGAAGGTCAGTGCATTATTAGCTCAAAAAAAGGAGGCAAAGAAGATATGTTACTGGTGACACAACAAGTCTACTGCAAAATCCCAGATGTGCACCTGAGACCAGGTCCAGAAATATATCCACATGATGCAGTCACAATTAACTGAGACAAAGTATCATTGTGAACTGAACACTTCTAGGACCATCGCAACATTAAAGCACTTGGTTAGAACAGGTTCAGGCTTTTTTGGGCAGGCTAATTCCACCAAGTCATTACGATCTATAGACACCCACTAACACAAACACTCATGCACAACTCATTCAATTCTTTGTCAAACAGAGTCATCTAAAGTCAGAAACAAATTGTCGACCCTGCTGCCGCACTGCTCATTGGGTAACAGGACCTGTCTTTAAGAGTGGGAGGAGTTATCCTCTGATGTTCTAGAACCTGCAGGATGCCTCTCTTTGCTCAGCCTCTATGTGGCTGCAAATTCTTCATCGCATTCTTAGCGGTGTAATTCTCTCTAATCGGATCTTGACGGTTGCTGCTTTGGTGGCTTTGGTGGCTTGAAAGGTTTTCCATGGAGAGGCTGAGGGGGCATAATAGCAAGGGAATGGAGCTAAGCAAAAATTGCTAACGCCATGCTCCGCCATTCTGAAAACGCAGGGTTACTCCAATGGTACAGCAAATCCCTGCATTTTCCCTAGCGCTGGTGGTAAACTCAGCTGCCTAGAGCCAACGCAGGCACCCTTGCACCATAGTGCAAGGGTGCCTGCATTGAGGAAATGATTTTGTCCCTTCCTGCACATAAACAATCACTAATGGAGATTTGTAACTCCTATTTGTGCTGCATTGTGCAGCACACATAAAAGTTGCAAATTGTTATTTTTTTTAATGATTATTTAAGTGCAGAAAAGGATACCTTCCTGCACATTAACAATCATTTGACACGATTTGCTGTTTCACACACAGAAACAGCGAAAACGAGGAGAAATTAATAATTTCTCCTCGTTTCACCAGGTTAAGACCTGGTTTTCCCTGTTGTTAATTTTGGCACTGCCTCTTATTTACGCCACTCTTGTAAATAAGAAGCAGCGTCAAATTCAATGGGGATTGCGGTGGACCGGCCTCCGCAATGCCCACCCCTTTCAGCCTACCTGTAGCGTGAAGGGGGCTTTATTCACAAGATGGCATTAAGCCACATTAAGTGGCTTAACGCCACCTTATAAATAAGCCAAAGGACCCAACGCCACAGGAACGTTGCAAAAAGTGGCGTTCCTGTGGCGTTAAGCCCATGTAAATATGTCCCTTTGTATCTTGGACTGTAAAAAGGCTTGATAGCTTTTCAAACTGCAGCAGCTCCATTGATAAGAGGGGCCCAGGACTTTGATCACACTTCACAAGTTCTGAGCTCTCTTTATTGGCTATCCTTATTGGCGGGCGTGGCTTTTAAAGCTCCTTGGTGGCTCACTAGGCTCTCTTGGAAAACTCCCTGCAGTGGATCATGAATAAACATAAGTGGTAGATGTGGACATCGATTCCACCAAACGACCCTTGTTGACACCATTGTATTGACTCCTTCGTTCCACTCTCGGCCAATCAACTGCCTCCTTTTAACTGCTGAGTGATTAGGGGTGGGTCTGGCAGTACTTTCTGTTCCTGTCACTCTCTGAGATTAAGGATAGAAAAGGCTGGGGCGTGGTACCAATTCCAAAGAATGTGTTAGGGGTGACTGCACGCTACCCCAAGAAATCAAAAGAAATCAAAGGATCCTAGTCGAGGACACGCTATCCATGAAAAATCAGGTTTCCTCTGTATGTGATATGTTTTCTTAATTTTTTTATTTTACTATAATATTGCAGTTAGTAAAAACATAAATATCGCAATGCATCAACATTTTTATTTTACAATATATGAAATTCAACAGTACCTTTTTCTTCACACACAATGCACCAGTCACTTGACGAGACTGTCAAAACCTGGAAATCAAGGACTGCTCAATGCACATTTAATGAACTGATATTCCATAGAAGCACTTCATAAATTGGCTAGAATGGAATATGTTGAGTAGCTTATATAAATTGTACCGTGCCTTTTACTGTTTGAAACTACTCATGATGAAACTGTGGTTCTATCTTTTTTATGAATTATGTTGTTGAGTGAACATTGTAAAGGTTTTAATTAACTTATACAACAATAAAATTACTTACTTACTTACTGCAATTCATCAAGACACTTATATCATTAGTATGCATGAAAAATGTAGATCAAGCATAAATATGCATATACATTCTTTTAAGCTGAACACACTTGGAACTTATTCCTCTTTATCTTTACAGTGATCCCGCTTGAAAAAATAGAAGAAAAAGAAAACTAAAACAAAAATCCAGACTCAATAATATTCATAACCATGGGGTAATTCTATTTCTCACCCCAAATTTCAAGAAATTTGACGGCAGCTCCTACTCTTTAGCAATGTAGGGGTATATTATCAAGAACGCGGTTAAAAATGATCGCCGGTTTAGTGGCAGAAAACTGCAGCTAAAGCGGCGAAAATGGGCTTAATAATATGCCCTTGAGAATTCCAATAGAAGTCCATGTTCTGGTGTGAACGTGGCCTTCTATTGGAATTCTCCAGGGCATATTATCAAGCCCATTATCGCCGCTTTAGGGGCAGGTTTCTGCCGCTAAACCGGCGATAATGTTAACGCTGTTCTTGATAATATGCACCGTAGTTTTTATTTTGCTTCAATTCGAGTCATCTTAAGTTTCCATTGGGAAAAAAATGGAGCCTCTGCAATTTTCCATTTTTGCAGGCTCAAAGACTTAGGGCCCGATGTAGGTAAAAAAATGTTACCGGTTCATATGTACCGAATGATACCAAATTGGTATTTATGAACCGGAAAACCACATGTAGGTAAAAAGTCGGACAAAAATACCGATTCGGTAACAATCGGTATCCACACTCTGTAAATACCGATTCGGTAAATACCGAATCGGAAATCTCTGAATCGGTAACACCCATTCACCCCTATGGGCCTCCAGTCCCAAAGGAATGAATGGGAGACACCGAATCGGAGATTACCAAATTGGAGATTACCGAATCGGTATTTACTGATTCGGTATTTACCGAATCGGAAAAATCCGATCTCGAAAATTCGAATACATCACATTTGACTCAGTGAACCAATCAGGGAGACACACCACACCCCACAACAAAGCCTCAGAGAAACCAACCAATCAGAAGCAAGTACCACACCCCAGTACCTGGAGGTGGCCACCCCCATGCAGGTGCAGAGCAACAGAACTGCAGAGAGAGCTGGAGGAGAGACAGAGGAGCAGGCTGCACTGAGACCAGCATAGCCAAACCGTGCAAGTGACCGTGGCCGTAGGGCACGTGAGCAGGATGAGGGGCAAAATGTGCAGGGGGTATTTGCAGGGCTGGAATCGACAATGGTGAGGGTGCAGCGCATGCAGGCCAAAGGGATCCTGGCAGTGCAAAGACAGGTGCGCATCCTGAACAGCAGGATGTCAGACATCGATCGGGGGATAAGTGGCATGGCAAAGGGAATGGAGTCCATGGGCAAAGGAATGGAGGCAATGGCCAAAGGAATGGAGTCCATGGCAGAGGCAGTGAGGGACACGGGTGTGCGCATGGGTTCCCTCTGTGACAGCCTGGAGAGTGACCACCAAGAAAGGCGCAGGTATAGGCGCGAGGTACAGCAGCTGAATCTTTCTATTAACCGTCTGGCTACTTCTACCAGTCCCAAAGGAATGAATGGGAGACACTGAATCGGAGATTACCAAATCGGATATTACCGAATCGGTATTTACTGATTCGGTATTTACCGAATCGGAAAAATCCAATCTCGAAAATTCGAATACATCACATTTGACCCAGTGAACCAATCAGGGAGACACACCACACCCCACAACAAAGCCTCAGAGAAACCAACCAATCAGATGCAAGTACAGCATCCCAGTACCTGGAGGTGGCCACACCCATGCAGGTGCAGAGCAACAGAACTGCAGAGAGAGCTGGAGGAGAGACAGAGGAGCAGGCTGCACTGAGACCAGCATAGCCAAACCATGGAGTCCCAGGAGCCACAAAAGGATGGAGGTGACAGAAAGAGAAAGGTGAAATTCAGCCAAACAGAGCTCCAGGTGCTGATGGAGGAGGTCGTGCAGCACTACAGTCAGCTGTTTGGGAGACAGTCTCTGCAAGTAGCAGAGTCTGTAAAGAGGAACACCTGGCTGGCAATACAGAGCAAAGTCAATGCCCTGGGAGTGACTCATCCCAAAATTGACGACATGAAGAAAAGGTGGTATGATCTGAGGATCACCACCAAAAAGAAGCTTGCCACCCATAGGAAGGAATCAGCAGCCACAGGTGGGGGAAAGCACCGTGCTCCAAGCCTCACAGAACTGGAGCAGCTCATGGAATCCACCATGGAGCCTGAGAGCATACATGGCATTGGGGATGCTGACAGCTCAGACAGAGCTGCAAGGAAGAAAGGTAAGATGCATGGACATGTACCCCATCCATTCCCTGGCCCCTTCCCCAATGTGGGTGACTCACTTACAATGCAGCACACAAGACAGTAGTCACCAACAATGCATCATGGTAGTCGTAGTCATAGATACATACATCAAAGCTGCCAACACTGAACACTGCATGCCATGCCACACTCCCCATACACAACCAGTTGAGGCATATGAAAATGTGTAGTAGGATTATGTGTGATGAAAACATACAGCTGATCATTGTCCATGTCTCTCCACAGGAGAGTCATCGCGCAGAGCAGTGCAGGTAGGGGAGTCAAGTGCACCAACAACGGCACAGAGGGAGAAGCCAACAGACACAGCAGGACCTAGCACTGTCCCTGAGGACACAACAACAACCCACGCACCCACACCTATGAAGCAAGACACCACTGCACAGCCCCTGTCGCCCCGCTGTTCGAGACACAGACTCCGGCAGCACATGAAGGTGCAACTACACCAAGCTCTGGGTCCCCTGTGCATGTGAGGCCAAGGAGGCAGGAAGTACCACCATTGTGTATATTGGAAAGCTCCGATGAGGAAGTGGTGGAGGCACCCAGACCGACCACACCACCACTGGCTGGCGACGCAGGCCACCAGAGATCATTGGGATCTGGCCGTGCAAGTGACCGTGGCCGTAGGGCACGTGAGCAGGATGAGGGGCAAAATGCGCAGGGGGTATTTGCAGGGCTGGAATCGACAATGGTGAGGGTGCAGCGCATGCAGGCCAAAGGGATCCTGGCAGTGCAAAGACAGGTGCGCATCCTGAGCAGCAGGATGTCAGACATCGATCGGGGGATAGGTGCCATGGCGAAGGGAATGGAGTCCATGGGCAAAGGAATGGAGTCCATGGCAGAGGGGGTGAGGGACATGGTGTGCTCATGGGTTCCCTCTGTGACAGGCTGGAGAGTGACCACCAAGAAAGGCGCAGGTATAGGCGCGAGGTACAGCAGTACCACACTGCTATGCCGCAGGTCAGTGACCATGCAGACTGAAATTGTGCACTGCTGCAGTGACTTGTCCAGGGGGATGGGGAGGGTGACCTCTGCTATGGAGGTAATGCTGACACAGCAGACAGCCACTGCTGGCAACACGTGTGTGGGGGACACAGAGGAGTCCACTAGCAGGAGTGGAGCCAGCACGCCAGTACGGGACATTCGACGGAGCAGCAGACTCCATGCAGATGACACCGCTCCCACTGCGCAGGTTGACCCCCCGCCCCGTGGCTCACAAAACATCACTCGTAAGCGCAAACATTAGGAGAACATAATGAACACAGGACAGGTCAGAGTGAATTTAACTTTGGCCACCCAGTGTGCAGTGCATTTAATTTGATTATTTTTGTCTTGAATTGTGCAGTTGTGCAAATTAAAGTGAGGGTTCCAAGACATGAACATGCCTGTGTGTCATCACTCCATTAAAAGTATCTGTTGGTGATTTCTGCGCGTCGCAGTCTACCATCTGTAGCAGGTGCTGCTCCTGCTGCAGTGTGATCAGCTGGTACAGTCCCGTCATCTATGTCCTCATGATATGTCAGTTCAATCTCTGTGCCCTCCTTGGTGGCAAGATTGTGCAGCATGGCGCAGGTAGCTATTATCTTGCAACAGATAATTGGCGTGTATTGCCGTGCACCTCCACTCTTATGGAGGCACCTAAATCTACTTTTCAGCAGTCCAAAAGTGTGTTCCACCACGCAACGTGTTGTCCTGTGTGCCATGTTATATCGCCTTTCGCTCATGGTGGATGGGTTCAGGTAGGGGGTGAGCACAAATGACCGCAGGGCATATGCACTGTCACCTGGGTGGAAAATGGAAATTTTGATTAGTGAAGTTTTCTTTATGTTTCCTTCTGCATGGACTATCAGGGTGTCTCACACATACTTACCCAGCAGGTATCCACCACCAAAATCACCTGCCACAAGGCGTCTGTATATCCCACTGTTGGTGAATATGTAGGAGTCGTGGGTACTCCCTGGATATTTGGCTACAATGTCTGTAATTATGTTGCCAGCGTTGCAGATCACCTGCACATTTATTGAATGTGTGGACTTCCGGTTTCAATATATGTGTTTAGTTGCTGCAGGTGGGCATAGTGGGATGTGCGTCGCATCGATACCGTCTATGATGTGAGGAAACTGGGCAAGTTGATAGAACTCGGTTTTCGTCCTTGCAAGTTCTGCAGGTGTGTCAGGGAACTCGATGTAGTGTTCCATCCTCTGCATCATGGCGTCTAGGAATTTTCTGAAAAACCGTGACAGGCAGCTCTGAGATACCCCACCTACTGTGCTGGTAGCTACCTGAGGCAAGAAGGTGTAGGCAGCACAGCACCTGTACATGGGGTGGGATGGCATGTGCTCTGGGGGTTGGGTGTTCCAGATATGGGTGGAGGTCCCCAATCAAGTCCAGGATGGTTCTGGGGTGGAGTCGGTACCTTTGCAGGATCTCAGCTTCAGTCAGTTGGAAGAGGGTGATCCTCTGCCTATACACCTGCTCCTCCCTTAGCCAGACCCTATCTCCTGCTACCTGTATCCGTAGCCGCCTTGCAATAACGTAAAAAGCCGCCATTGTGGCTGCACTGTTGCATTTTGGGGCCTTCTTATATATCCTGTTCCAGGTTACCACCTGATCCGAATCCATGGTAAATACCGATTCTTAAATACTGATTTTCATGAAATTCGGTATTTTTAGAATTAGCTACATCTCAACAGGCCATTTTTACCATTTCTTATTTACCAACTCGGTAAATATGAATTCGGTATTTTCCGATTCGGAAATTTACCATTTCTTATTTACCGATTTCGGTAAATTCCGAATGGTTTTACACCGATTCGGTGTTTTACCGACTGGTATTTACCGATTCGGTACGTTTTTGGTCACATACATCTCGTTTATCATATACCGGTCGGTAATGGCCAAAATTACCAAATTTTGGCCGTTACCGACC
Source organism: Lissotriton vulgaris (assembly GCF_964263255.1). Lineage (NCBI taxonomy): Eukaryota > Metazoa > Chordata > Amphibia > Caudata > Salamandridae > Lissotriton > Lissotriton vulgaris. Next base: position 1,215,277,618 of record NC_141697.1, read on the forward strand.
GGTATTTGGCTTCCTACATCGGGCCCTGAGCGACTAGAAATGCAATAAACATACTGTTGTTGTCGAATAGATAGATTAAGTGTATCTCTGTATGTAATATTGTTATGGCATCCGCACTTACAGCAAATAATCTTTAATTGGATAACCCATCCAATGTCAAAAGCCTTTATCCAGGCACTTACCACTAGTTGCCTTGACTATAGGAATGTTCTGTACGTAGGCTTAGCAGATTACTTGTTTTCACGCTTGCAAATCATTCAGAACAAGGCTGTCCGAATGATCTGTAACCTACCTGGCAGATCAGTTATGTCTTCTGCTCAAAAATTCCTTCATTGATTACCTGTTCATACGTACACTATTCTCAAACTACACTGCCACGTCCATCGAGAACTGAATGCTGCTGGTCCCAGTAGCGACTTGAGGAAAAGAGTATCTTTTTACAAACCAGCCAGGGCTCTCAACTCAGCCAAGCAGGCCTTTATTGACATGTTTGAATCCAAAGAGCAGGAAGGATTGGTTGTTCCTTTACCCACCTTGCTGATGTTCACTGAAATGACCTTCAAATAAAATTGTGACTTATGTCAAGTGTCACGCTGTTTAGGAAGCTTCCTAAAACCTGGATTTTTCCAGCCTAGACTACTGTTATCAATTTCCTGTTAGGATTTTCTCCCAAAGTACAGTTTTGGTTCTGCGCTGGGATATTCCTAAGGAGATGAGGGACCGCATTTTAAACCTTTTATAACAGAACCTGATAACATTAGGGCCTTGTGAGGGGCGGCCGACCAGCCGGGCCCTGGGCTGGTTGGGCTTTGTGGGCTCCTTTTGGGCTGGTTGGGCTGCTCTTGGGCTACCTTTGGGCTGGGTACATATGTTGGGCTTTGTGGGCTCCTTTTGGGCTGGTTGGGCTTTTCTTGGGCTACCTTTGGGCTGGGTACATATTTAGCCAGACATTTTGGGAAACTACCCACCATTTTGGTGGTAGTGACACAGCAGCCAGTTGTAGGCGACCTGGGGGGTTTCTCTGTATTTGTTGGGGGCCTAGATACTTGGCTTTTACCTTCAGGTTTGGCCTTGTGTGATGGATTGGCGTTGCTGTTTGGCTGCTCGGTTTTTAATGAGTGGCGTAGGCGGTTTTGGAGGCTTTCCTGGCTGATTTCACCGTGTGCTGTGCGGAGGCAGCCCGCGGGGTGAGGGGGCAGGGGATGCGCGGCGCGGCCCGAGGCCACCATTACAGTTTGTCGAAAGAGATGGGGGGCAACTTGTGGGGTTGCTCTGGCAGGAAAGGCGTTGCAGGAGGGGCTGTGGTGCTCAGCAGGGGGGCAGATCCCAAAAAGGGGTCTGCAGCCACAGGTGGTAGAGCCAGTAGGGGACGATGCCCCCACACAGGAGAGCGACGGGGGGGCATCCCCTTTTTTAATTAGTACCTCAGACCCAGAGGGGGAGGAGGGGTGGGGGCGGATGGGGTGTGGGTGGTTTTGGGGGGTGCACAAGGGGGAGGTGGGCGTGTGGGGGGAGGGCAGGCCGTGGTCCCCCGGGATTAGGGCAGGTACAGCGAGCGCGGTTCTGGGCACAGGGGTGCGGGGTGAGGATTTGGCAGACCGGGAGCCAGGGGGGAGTGGGGCTGGCGGAGCGTGGGGCTCGGGACGTGCACTCTACGGGGTCCAGGCCCGTGGGGGGGTGTAGGGGCGGCCCGGTGCGAAAGGGAGGGCGGAGTGGTGGGGCTGGGTGTCGGGAAATGGGGGCGAGGGGGGGTCTGTGCGGCAGGAGTTGGAGTCGTTGGTGTGGAGCGAAGGGGAGGAGGAGGGGGGCGATTGGGTGGATGGGGCGGGGGCAAGGCAAGGCATTGGGGGGCAGTGGGACCACGCGGCGGGGGTGCCCGGGGGTTGTGGGGGGACGTGGTGGCTCTGGGGGGATGTGGGGGCTTTTTAACCCCGGCATGCTGAACTCCACCCCTTTTTCTCAACAGGAACGCGTGGCGAGGTGCTCGGGAGAGCAGCATGCGGCTCCAACCCACCGAGAGGATGGGCCGGCTCTGCTTTATGCAAGCGGTCGCGCTCCCACGAGGGACCGGACAGTAGAGTCCTACGGAAGGCGGGGTGGTAGGTCCCCGCCAGCCCCACCGCGAAGGGTCGAAACGGCCGCCGGGGGACGGGGGTGGAGGTCCGTCAGTGCTGATCGGGACCCCGAAATGGAGCTGGATGAGAGGAGATGGGAGAGTGTTGGCTTGGGTGAATTGTTTCGCACCTTCAGGGTGAAGGCATGGCTTAGTAGGCTTGTGCCCATGAGGGGCAGCCGGTGGCAAGACATGGATCTGGAAGGGACTCAGCTGGATTATGACGAGGAGAGCTCGGAGGAAGGGGAGATTCGGGAGGCACAGGTGCAGGGCGGGAGGGTGGAGTAATGTTGTTGCTAGTGCTTTGCAGGCCCCGAGGAGTTGCGGAGAGAGTGGCGGCCCCCCCTGCACCACTGGTTAGGCGGCGGGATCCAGAGGGACACCAACATTGACGCCAGGTAAGGATAGTGGCGGAGCAGGGAGCGGGTCAGGTGGGGCCCACCGTGGTACGGTGTCCGTGGGCACTGATGCAAAGGGAGAGGAAGAAGGGCTGCGCCTTAGTAAGGGGATGTACGTGAGGGACACGGGGGTGGCCCAGAATGCACCGATCGTCGGTGGGGCCGGGTACGCTAAGCCGGACGGGGGTGGAAAGGGGGGTGACGGCCGGAAGGAGAGCCACAACATACTAGTGCGTAAGCTGCCATATATGGGCATCACTAAGCCCCTGGGGCGCACTTGTCCTTAGCCACCAAGGAGAAGATTTGGAAAGGGAATTATGTGGACATCATGAAGCTCTTACATCAGGAGTTGACGGCGAAGGAAGGGTCGAAAGAGGAAGAGCAGGAATTGGCAAAACGGCCGAAGGTGCCTCTGACCATAGAAAACTGGTCAGCTGGGTTTTGATATTCGCCAGCGTGTACAGGGAGAAGTACCCAGAGCGGGTGGTCGCGCTTTTCAAATATATGGACGTGATCCAAAGGGCGCAGGTCACGTATGGGGGCTACGCGTGAACAAGGAGTTCCGGGCGCGATTTGCGGGGGACCCGGACGCAAAGTGGGGTGAGATCAACGCAGACTTGGACCACCAGATGATGGGCGAAGTTTGGTAAGACCATCTACACGGCCAGCGGCTTACCGCTGGTGCCTCGTCCCTTTCAGGCTCGTCCCACCCATGGCGGGGTGGGACAAGGAGGGGCTGCCGCAAACGCCGCAGTCGGATCGTGTTGGGATTACAACAAGGGCACGTGTTGCAGACAGTATTGCCAAATTTGGCATGAATGCTCCAAGTGTGGGAAGCGCCACCCGGTGGCGGCGGATGGCGAGCCCCTTTCGGGAGGCGCCCATCCAGGATTTGATTATTTCTCCTATCAGCGTGGTGCCAAAGAAGGAGCGGGGGCAATTCCGCCTGATTCAGCACCTGTGGTGGCCGGAATGGACATCAGTGAACGATTACATGTCGACGCAGCTGTCCTCGGTGTCGTACTCATTCGTGGATTTGGCACGGCGGCTGGTGGCATCGGTGGGAGTGGAAGCACTCATGGCAACATGTGACATTAAGTCGGCATTCAGGCTGCTGCGGGTGCATCCGGAGGATCACCAGTTGTTGGGGATCCAGTTTGATGGGGACATATTTGTGGATAAGGCGTTGCCCATGGGGTGTTCGATCTTGTGCGCCTTGTTTGAGCGCTTCAGTACCTTCTTGCAGTGGGCATTTTCCTGGCACACTGGTAATGAGAAGGTTTAGCTGGAATAGTGCGCTGGGTTTTTAATATTGCACAGGGGGACCCAGGAACCCTAAGATATATCATAAAAACTGAGTTGCTTGGAAACCTCAAAGAATATTCAACAATGGTAAAAAATTTCAGAACTGCAGTTGATATTCTTGAACTTGATGAATCGGTTTTATTTACCTTATCCACACATCAGTTGAAATCTATCCTGAAATCGGCCTCTTGGGAACTAAGCTTCAGGTTGGACAGGGAATCACGTACCTTGAAAAAAGGCACCCATCTGGTCGTAGATTCCTGCCAAATGAGAATTGCCCAACCATATGTCACCTGGAATCTCCATCATGGGGTACGGCGATTCTTCCTTTTATTAAGGCAGGATCTAGTTCAGTTGAACTCTTTGACTTCCAGATGGTATGGCTCTTCAGCTTTATATGATCTTTGTAATAATTCTAATCAGGATATTAATCATGTTCTTTTTGTGTGCCCGGCTTTACTTGCATCTAGGCGCAAGTGGCTGAGACCTATCTGTCTTCAATTGGGTATTTCCTCTGCTATCTCTTTTCTTGATGCCATTCACAATCCCCCTGATGAAATGTTTTGTTATAACATTTTTAACTTCTTCAAAACTTTTTTAGCTTTATATTAATTAAGGTCGGAAATGTATATTGCTATTTTATACTTGAATAATGTCTGTATGTAAATGTACTTAACTGTTTAAATTTTTACGTGGACCTCATTTGAGTTCCGAAATCATAAATAAAATAAACTTGAAAATTGAGACGGTGACGCACTACCTGGATGACTTCTTCTTGGTGGGACGGCCAGGTTCGGCGGACTGCCAGCAGCAGCTGGACGGTTTTACGGAACTCGTGGGTTACCTGGGTGTGCCCCTAGCGCCAGAAAAGACGCAGGTTCCCAGTACAGTGCTGTCATTTCTGGGAATAGAGCTCAACTCCGTGGCCATGGAAGCACGCCTGCCGGAGGACAAGAAGGTGCATGTGATGGCATTAATGGGCGGCATGTTGAAGAAACAGAAGGTGACGGTTCGAGAAGTCCAGGTTCTGTTGGGGCATCTGAATTTCGAGTGTCGCGTCGTTCCGGCTGGCCGTATATTTTGCAGGCGGCTGGGTCTGGCTCTGTCCGGTCTTACGTTGCCACATTATCACCTACGATTGTCAGCAGGGACAACAGGGTACCTGCGCATGTGGCGAGCTTTGCTGGAGCGCTTCAAAGGTGTGCCCATAGCGCCCTCGGAGGACTGGGAATGGGATGTAACCATCTCGTCGGATGTGGCGGGTTGGGTGGTTTCGGTTTGTACTGGCAGGGCTTGGTGGTGTGGGCAGGAATGGTCGCCACATTGTCAAGGCGGAGGATGGAGCATTGCTTTCTTGGAGCTCTTCCCGCTTGTGGTGGCTGTAACAGTGTGGGCTCAAGAGTTGGCGCACAAGAGGTTGATTTTTAAAGTAGACAACATGGCGGTGGTGCAGGTCGTTAACAGACAGTCCGCCAGGGACCCCCAGGTGCTCATGATGATGAGGGTGTTTATTGTTAGGTGTTTGGAGCAAGATATTCTGTTTCAAGCTCAGCATGTTCCCGGGGTGGACAATGACATTGCGGATGTTTTGTCTCGTTCACAATGGCAGACATGGTCGTACAGCTGGTAAGAGCGTCGGTGGCGGTTTCCATCTGTAGAGCGTACGAACAAGCATGGCAGGAATTTCGGGAAGGTGAGGCAGTGCGGCAGGTCGATCGCGGGCTGCGGTGTAAACAGGTGGTGCAGTTTATGCTGCAAATGATGGACAATGGGATGACGAAGGTGACGATTGCTGGCAAACTGCCGGCAGTCACCTTCATGGGGAAGTTGTGGTTGGGGAATGCGCCTTCTGCGGTGGAACTGGGTGCACGTTTGGTGGAAGGTTGGGCGCGGGAGAATGGTGCCAGAGTGTGTCGGCGGCGGCCCATCACTGAGGGTATGCTCTTCACTTTGATTCGGCTTTTGCCGTTAATTTGCCACAACCGGGAGGAGACCGTTCTGTTATCCACGCTCATGTCGTGGAGGTATTTTGGGGCGTTTCGAGTCTCCGAGCTGGTGGGGACCAGAAGGGGGCCTGGGGTCTTGTGGGAGAATGTGGAACTGAGAACCCTGGAGGTGGTGGTGAGGTTACGGTGCTCTAAGACCGACCAACGGGGTGTGGGGAAGTGGGTTGTGATGGGTCCGGTGGAGTTAGGGGCGGTATGCCCGGCGGGTTGGAGTAGGTTGTTGGCGTCTACGCGGCAAGTGGTGTCAGGGGAAGTTTTCTGTCGGGACGACCAGTTGTTAGTGGTCCTGTGGGTTTTGGGATGCACTCGTTTCCAATTGGGGCGGCGACAGATGCAGCAAGACAGGGTTGGGGGAGGGAGGAACTCATGCGCTTGGGGCGTTGGAAGTCGGACTATTACAAGACGTATATCAGGCTGAGGGGAGTGGGGTTGGAAAATCGCGCTTGATGGCGTCTCTTTTCTGTGGCTCACATATGTGTCTTTACAGGTGCTGTTGCGGGGCTGGAGGAGGCTGTCCTGTCTATCCTCATTGTGGGGCATTCCTTTGTGAAACGGGCGGAATGTGCAGAGTGGGAAAAGGACCGGAGTTTGAATCTGGTTTTGGATCAAGGGTTGTTTATTTGTCAATGGCAAGGAAAAGGGGGTAGGCGGTGGCATGAGCTTTTGCCAGCATTGAGTAAAGTGGTCAGGAGGGGAGGGTGTCCGGATGGGCTTGTTATACACCTAGGGTAAAACGATTTAGTGCAGTGCAAGGTGCAAGGGACTGGCTTGAGTCAAACAAATGAAGTGGTCAGGCTGCCATGTTATATGGTCAGAATTGGTCCCGAGGCGGATATGGAGAGGAGCGGAAAGGCCGGCGGGTATAGATAGGGCGCGCGCAGGAAGATTAACAGGGAGATGCAGTGTTTTTGCAAGAAGGAAGGTTTGGGTAGGATGGAACATCCGATACTACGCTATGGGGCAGTGTACTTTTTTCGGGAAGATGGGGTACACCTATCTCGGTATATGGGATGGAGATGTACATTGTGCAGTTGAAGGAGGCGCTGGATAAGGCCATAGGAGTATGCCGCTATACTGAGAGACAGGATGCCTAAGGGGGGGGGGGGGGTCGAAAGCCGTCAAGACGACTTTCGAGTGGCGTTTTTCCTAAAAAGTGCAGTGGGAGTTCATGTGGTCTGGGTTTACAGTTGGGTAGATATAAGAAGTTATATAGTAGGTAGGTAGGAGTTGAAAATTGCAAGTTGGTGTTTATAATTGTTGCAGGGGGATCCAATTTTAGAAGTGGGGGAGCGGGGTATGTTAGGAAGTATATATTTAGTGAGGTTTAGTTTTGTTCGGCACAGTCCAAGGTTATGTATTTGTAAGGTGCACCTGTTTCCAAAAAAGCGGCCTTTTACACACCAACAAGCTGGTCTGTGGTATGTGCTGCCCCTCCCCACCCCACTATGGGCCCAATACATTTTGCTTCACTGTGAAACCTCTCTGATTCCATAAATTTCTGGAACCCAGCTTTCTTTGCTTGTGGTACTCCTAGTAACTAGCTATGTCTCAGCTGTCTGTGTTGTGTTTAGTCTGGAAGCACCATGAACCCCTCTGGGGTGTGCGAGGAATCAAGAGAAAGAACTAACCTAAACCAATGTTGGTCAATGGTTGCTCTCTTGGTAGATAGCTGAAAAATGGTAGGAAAGTGAGTAGAACAGTGGGATGTAAATATGTTGAATCATTTGCAGTGTTTGTGAACTGCAGCCTGGCACAAAGACCATTAATGTGCTTCATACGACCAAAAACCGCTGAAAGACAATAATAGGACAGTATACAAACTAAGTTGTAGCAACAAAGTTAAGAGCAAATAATTTCAATCCATAGTTTGGCTCTTAAAGCATTCTCTGAGGCTACACAGAAGAAAATCTCATTTAGAGTCTTGGGGACCAATTGCATACATTTGTAGAGTTGTTGAGCAAATTTATATTGCCAGTTGCTCCACATAGCTTGTGCAAAAATGCCATTTGCACTGACTCCCTGGCAAATGTCGAGTTTGATTTACAGCATTTTTCTTTGAGTTTGTTGTGTATTTCTCCTTCTTGATGCATGCCTTACTGAATTTCAGGAAGTAAGATACTGAGTAAAAACGTTTTAATGAACCTGGCCTCTTTGAAATGTGCAAAATTTCACAATCTGACCCTTGGTCTTCCTCACCTTAGATATGTTTAAGTAATAGAAGGTCTGGCCAGTGGATCTAGGGTCACAGGCAAAAAGCGTTTGACGTAAAGACGGGTAGGTTGCCAAAAGTGGATTTGGACGTCTGGCATTATCCAAGGCCTTTTGATTTCACTACAATTTTGCCTATGATATACTTATTTACAGGAGCTTTCAACCAGCCATCTTTATCCACTTGCCTGTTGTGCCACTCACATTGTTCTCCCACCCACTGCAGCATGCACCATGGGGCAGTGGGTCAGCTGACTTTAGCCATTGTCTAACAGTTATGACAATGTGTGCTTTTTGAGACCAAGGATATTTTTGCTGATTTTTTTTTTGATATAGGGGAGGGCCCAGTAGCTCATTTAACAATAACGATTGGCAAAAAAAATCATAACTAAACAAGCAGTGACAGTGCTAAAAGGCTGGCAGCCAGCAACAGGTCTATTGTCTTTTGCCGATGCTTGTTTCACGGATGTTGGATAAAGCAGTGCTCCAATTTAATGCAGACCTGTGGCTGCAGTCAACGTAGATCATGAAATACAATAGGTGATGTAAATGTGTTTGTATTTATATAGCGCCTTCTACCCAGAGGTCTCGTAGCGCTGTATTCATACCGCTGTGGAACCCTTCCTGGCTTTCCTGTGAGATGTCCACTCATGGGCACCCCCAAGGTGAAGCCAGGCGTCCCAGCGCTGTTGGGGTCGTTGTGGAGATTAAGCAAGCTATTGCCCCGAGTCATTGAGTGGGACCCATGATTAGAATAGGCACCGAGGCGAGAATTATCAGGTCCGGGGAGATTGAGTCAAAGAGCCGCCAAGGCGGGAATTGAACCCTGGTCCCGGGCCAGACCTCTGCATCAGGGTCTGCCGCTCTAACCATTGAGCCACGCTTCTCCACAATCTTGCTTTTAAACTTTCATTCAATCAATCAACTTGGATTTATAGAGCATGGCTAATCACCTGCGAGGGTATCTAGGCACTAGGTTTTTGCTGGTATCAGTCGAAGAGTCAGGTCTTGAGTCTCTTTCTGGATTCTAGTAGGGCAGATAATGTATAGAGGGGAAGGTAAGGTAGGTCCAGGACTTGGCGGCGCGGTACGACCTCTGAAATTAGGTTGGACTGCTGATCAGAGGGTGGTTTTAGTATGGTGCCTATGGATTTCTAAGCCTAGACTATGGGGCAGGAGTGGAAATAACCAAGGATTCCAAAGTGGCAGAAACTATCATGAATGAAATTAAAAGAGGAAGAATAAAGGCAATGAATAGCTTTCCTTGACAGACCAGGCTCACTGCGCAACTGCATGTAGATGGCAAATAAGATTCCAGATGTAAAAGTTTGAAATAAGAAGGGTTCTCTTCTGGAATCTGGACGCGCTGGACAATAACTGATACTCTAAACATAAAGCTTAGCAAATACTGTGGAACAACTCCAAAGTACTATTTTCCTGAAAATAAAAGGACCAGTCTTGTACCTTCAGTATGCTTTATTTTCTCTATTTCTATTGTAGTTCCCTTTTCCCTCATCTGCATTCCTAACTTCTTAGCCTATCATTATCTCCTTGTCATGATATGTCATCATAGAACCTTCAAGTGTTATTTATATGATGTCATGGAATGTTGGGGTATTCGATTGTGCACTTCGGTCCACAGCGGACCTTTCTCCTCCTTTGCCTGTGGTCTTTATTGGGTCACATTTACTTAAATAAATGTGCTTCTACTTCTACTAATATTGACTCTGTGTCTTAACAACCGGCTGCAGAACATGTCCATAGTCTGGGGGTGCCCCCGCATGATTACGCGGTCTCTTGTTGACGGTAGTCATCATGGCAAGATATCACTGTGTCTGGTACTGCAGCCATAGGTCTGTCCAGTGATGAATTTACTCATCATACCTGATGTTTTTTCAGAATTTAGACGTGAATGTGTCGAGTTAAGTGCGCTTCAGGACTTTGCTCTATATCTTTTCAATTGGTGTGAAAGATTCAATTTAGCTAAATTTGAAGGATAAAGAAATCATTTTTTCGCATCTTTGACATTTTTTACTATTTGTGATGTCTGGTGTGTGTCTGTAGGTTTTCCTTCCTCTTGTTGGAGAGAGTGAAAAACCTTCAAAATTCGACAAAACTGTGAAAATCCACAGCCTGTGTGTAATAACATCATATAGAAAACTATCATCTGACATAAATATATTTTTTTTAATATTGTTCAAAAAAATATTGTCCTGTTACTGAGTCCAGTTGACATTTCATTACTAGAGGGTATCCCAGAAGGCTTGTGCCCCAGGCATTAAAAATGCTACATTTTATGATAGGACCATCTATTACATCACCAAAAACCAGAGCCTGACGCCAAGTTCGTCTGTGTAATGACTCAAGACACTCTGTGATGAACGAAAAGATTAGACATATAATCTGTTCCAATTGGCATATTCTCAATAGCAGCACTGAAAAATCCCAAAAAATCCCTAAGCTCATGTTTGCACATAGGCGCCACAAAAATCTTAAAGATCATGTGGTTAGATCCAGCCCCTAGAACAACACAACCTTTCTACAGAAAACCTTCGATGGGAGTGCCCAGATAGTTGGAAACCAGAAATGTACCCAATGCAAGGCATGCAATACATCTATTGAGACGCAGACTTTTACCTTTAACAGGTACTAGCAGCCCATCCCGACCTTGTCCGGGAGCAATCAGGCTTCCCCGCCCCCCGCCCGCCCCGACATTGTGCAGCAGCCCGGCTCCCCGCCCGCCCCGACATTGTCAAGCAGCCCGGGCCCCCGCCCGCCCTGTCCCCCGCCTGCCCAGACCCCCGTCTGCCTGGAGCCTTACCTCAGCTGCCGCTCCTCCCCCGTGCTCCTCATTTCACCGCTCCGCCGGTCGTTGCCGCATACCGCTCCTCCCGCCTGTCCGCCGGTCCTCACCGCCATTCCACCGTTCGTCACCGCTCCTCACCCGCGCCATGTCCGCCGATCCTCCTCACGTTCCTGGACGCCGTTCCTCCCCGCGCTCCTGACATCAGCAAGCAGGTCGCGGCCGGCGCTACTTCGAAGGGACTATTTTTTTTTTAATGTTAGTTTTTTTAAGAACGCATATTTTTATACTTTATAGAGCCTATGTCCATCTGCACACCCTGACGATTACAATGATGTATCGGGTGTGTTGATTGGCGCTGTGGTTCCCGAGTTTACCAGTTTAACACCCAAATGTAGCAATAAGTTATAGAAAGGTGACCAGTCAATATTTGCGAAGGTATTTCCACCGCGCGCAACATGTCGCTGTGTTTTTTCTAACTTTTCAACTGAGCTAGAAACTTTTTTTGTTAAACTCTGCAGATTATGAGGCAGATGATGGATGGATTATGTGGCAAAGGCGGCAAATATACAATTATGCGAAAAGCCCTGCAGCCCCACAGTCACATAATTCCAGTGGGCCTTCCTATAATTCATGAAAGGCAAAGGGGTGTAAGAAGGGGACTGCTCAGTGACCAAGATTCCCAGAGAGCGAGGCCACCTTGAATCTCTACACTGCTTTGCAGATTGCAACTACCTGCACTGTAGCATGCTTCTGATAAATGTGCGCACACTAGTGTGGGTGCCTGGAGATTAATGTTGTCTGTTTGTGTGAGAGAAAACAATTGCATGCTTCCAAGGACTCATCCCTTTTACGGGTAAAAAGCATTCTGCAGATTTATTATTAGCATGTAAATGCGAATGCTCCTAAATAATTCACAGCGGTATCCAGCTGGCATGTCCTTGACCCTCCCTGTACATCCCAGCAGAGCCACAGAGGGATTATCTTTCTGGCACCTTTGGAGGGGGCGGGAAACGTGCGCCTTAAAAGGCGGATGTGGGCAGAGAGCGAGGAAGGGGAGACCTTTTCTTTAGTTTTTACTTTATTTAACTTCTAAATTTAGACCCGGGCTCCGGACCGTGTGTCATCAAATTCGCGCACAAATTCTCCTTTAACCCCTTCCACGCTCATGACGAGCTGGGCTCGTCATGGTGTAGCCTCCTCGCACGCTGATGACGAGCGCAGCTCGTCATGTAACATGGGTTTTTTTAAATCTCAGCATATGGCCAAAATTCCAATAGCGCGCATGAGGTTAAAAATCCTAATGCAGAGATTTCTCCAATCAAAGCTCGGCCGCTCTGATACCTGACGCCAGCTTGCCTGAGAGATTGAGTCGGACGCTGAGAGTAGCCCTGTCGCTCTTGCTCGTCTCCCCTCCCTCCCTCTCTCCCTGTCTCTCTCTTTCTTTCACTGTTGTTGGAGACACTCGTGGCTCAGGTTGACTTCCGGGTTAATGAAAGCATGAGGTGGCTTTTAGGCAGCGGCTGGCGGAAATTTGGACATGCTGTCAGGGGCATGTACGAGTGGTTAACCAGCAAGCCGGGCCTGCCGCTTCTGGAAACTCAACTGCAGGTCACTCGCGTTCCTAGATGCCGCTCCTCCCAGCGCTCCTGACGTCAGCACGCAGGTCGCGGCCAGCGCTACTTCGAAGGGACTACTTTTTTTTTAATGTTAATTTTTTAAATAACGCATTTTTTTATACTTTATATAGCCTATGTCCATCTGCACACCCTGACGATTACAATGATGTATCGGGTGAGTGGATTAGCGCTGTGGTTCCCGAGTTTACCCGCCTCAAAGGTGCAAAGTTCTTCCTTTATAATAGTAGTATAGATAACATTAGCTGAAAGTCATTCACCAATTGCAAAATTAAGAACATTGTGTATTTACTGCTATGCTCTTGCCAACTTGGCTACGTTGTCGAGACAGAATGCCCGACCAGCACACGACTGGCTGAACATCCGTAACAACAAACCTACTAGTTAGACATTACCAAGAAAAAGGTCATCAGCCAGAAGAGATTAGGGGATTCATCTTAGAACAGATCACAATCAAACATGGAGGGGACCCGGTGGAAATCAGTAAAAGAAGGGAACTGTTCTGGATATTTACTCTGGATACTCACACGCGAGGTCTCAATAATGAGATCCCTGGGATAATGCGATCAGATATAAAGGTATTTAAATCTCTGCTTCTCTTTGGCCCAGTTCAGTCCTATGTTGCCATTAACCACCTCACCATAATCCCTCTGTACTCCGCATGCTCTGCATTTTGCGTCTTCTATTTGGTGAGTGTATGTTGACTCTGGCTTAGGTTCAGATATTGCACATGGAAATGGATCAATATATTCATCATCTATGCTTATTTCTCTGTTTTGCCTTTTGCAATCTCTGGTGATGTTTGTCTGTTCTACCTGTTCCAAAAGTTTGCTCTATACCAGTTATCATTCCATCCTATAAGGGAACAGCCTCCTTGTTACTTCCCATTGGGCACAGTCTGGCCCATACTCATGTATGTGAGGATGGCCGCCCTGTCAGCTTTCTTTAGTACGGTACATTGACAAAACCTTGCTGTTTGAGCCCATGCCCCTCTTATCCAGTTCCTTCACAAAAAACATCAATTTGTTTGACTTCTACATTTGGCATTCTTACATAGTGGAACACTTCCATGCTTCCCAGTCATGGGTACAAGTTTCGCCACTTTTTGTGCATGTTGAAGGGCTGTAGTATCCTCCGCCCTCATTATAGTGCCATACTCTCTAACCGAGTTCATTATGGCTGCTGCTCTCATTTCATTTCACTGGGAGGCCTTCTTGATCCAAGCAGTGAGTTAAGAAAACATTCACTAGCATGGCTACATGGCAAAGGAAGTGCAGTTCCTTCAAACAAAAATGATAGAAGATTAAAGTTCCATGGAAAGTAATGTGCTTCAATAGGAGAACGGGCCTTCTCACACCCAAATGGGAGTCATGCTTCATCATTGGGGTAGCTCCTCGCCCCCGACCTCGGTGTGTCCTCATCATCTTCTAAAAGACATCCACCACACGACATTCCTCGAGCGTTCATTTGTATAACCATTCTATTGTTCCAGAGACTGAACACCATGCTGCATAGCCTGTTACTACAAGCGCGTTCTTATCTGTGTTTGTCTTAACCACATATCTTGAAGGACTCCGCTGCCTCCTTATCTCGTTATTTCCTTATCATCTTACAAAACACATTAACGATTCAACATCTCTCAAGCGTTAATCTTTTAACCAGTTCCATTGTTTAAGACCTAATTTAACTCGGAGGAAGTTCCCCTTTCCAAGATGACACCTGGGGTTAATATTCCACTGTGTTACCCGCAATAGCGCCCTGACGGGTGCACGTTGTGGCCACATTAAAAAAAGACCCCTCCCGCGGCTTAGCTTCCCCGAGGAAGCAGAGCCGGGGTAGGTCTCACGACGGACGCTACTTCGCGTCCAACTAGGTATGAAACTGCGCCTACAAACCCTACCGGGTCCACGGTAAGACGCTACCCAAACGTAAAAGCCTGTTTATTCCCCCCACATAGGATGCTAATAGGTGTTTCCTCTGCCATCTCTTCTTTTGGGCTTTGACCGAAACCCTAATTGGGTATGCTTTAAACTTCTCAGCCCACACTGTTTTGCTAGGAAGCCGCCAGCACAGTGCTATGGATGTTGGTGTCATTGTGTTTTTTGTAAATACCAAAAGTAATAAGTTTAGGATTATGTCTTAAGTTAGTTCTGTGAATCGGGCCCTCTATTTCTGGTTGCAGTATTTTACATGTTTTCTGTTTTGGTTTTTATTCCATTTTGCTATTTCTTAAAATGTTTGCAGCAGTTACTATGTGTTGTCATTGTTTGCAATATATTTAATCATCTTTTCTTCCTTCACAAGTTTCGGTAGCGTGTCTTCTCATACCTATGTTCAAGTATGTTCGTTATGCCCTTCCCTCCGCCTTCCCTTGTGGGTCCTGGACAGGTCATTGTTCCGTTTGGACTTCCATCCCTCCACCCTTTGTATGTCTTGGATTGTATGTAAGTTTTCTGTCTTAATTATTCTCTATTCTCTTCATTCTCTCTTTCTTTTTTTTCTTTCTCCTTTTGCATATTCTCTTCTCTCTTTGGTCTTCTTCATTTCCTTTTTATACCCTGCAATCTTCCTTTCTCTTACAGTGGTTGCATTTTCGCTTTGCTTCCTTTCTTTCTTGCTTCTCATATCTAGTTCATATTTCTTACTTTTTGTGCAGTTGGTTTGATATTGCTTGTATTTTTATTGATTTCACATGTCATTCTTATTGGAATTTTTTGTACTTCTACAACCTTAATTTATGCCTTTAAAAATTATCTCTTGGAATGTCAGAGGTTTACATTCACCTATTAAGCGTCAGAGAGTACTGACACATTTGGCTAAACTGGGAGTAGATGTTGCCTACTTACAAGAATCTCATTTGACTAGCGATGAGTCTGCGAAACGCAAAAGGGCATGTGTAGGAGATGTTCTTTTTTCTCCAGGTGATGGGAAACGTAATGGAGTTATCATTCTTTTCCGCAAATCCCTTTATATTAAGATCCTGTCTCACTGCACTGATCAGGCGGGCAGGTGGGTTTTTGTTAAATTCCTAATTGATAATGTCCCGGTTTCCTTATTGAATATATATGCCCCCACAACAGATGACCTTTCTTTTTGGACTTCATTAGCCCAGCAAATTACACAATGTTATGATGACAATTTTATTCTTGCTGTGGACTGTAATGAAATCCTGGACCCTTTTTTAGATCGAAACTCTCCAGCTCCTTTCACACCTCATAAATCTCACAAACCATTCAACAACACAAACTCATAGATGCTTGGAGGCTCTGCAACCCTACCCTACGAGAATACTCCTTTTACTCATCTGTACATCATACTCAATCCCGCTTAGATTACATTTTTGTCTCTCACAATATTTCTCAGTCACTGATAAAGGCGGATATTGGTTCTATATTGAGCTCTGATCATGCCATTGTAATCATATACCTTGATATTTTGCAGAAGCCCAATCTACCTCGCAAATGGCGTTTCAATAATGCCCTATTTCTGGACCCCATATTCACATTGGCTTTTACTTCTTTTTTTCATGAATATTTCGCCATTAATCAAACAGACGGTATGTTCCTTCAGGCAATTTGGGGTGCCTTCAAAGCCTCAGCTAGAGACTTTAATATTCGTTTTGTTTCCAACAAACGTAGGAAAGCTCAGCAGGTCACAAATGCATTATTAGCCAAGATCAAAAATTTAGAACACTCCTATTATTCTTCCAAATCAAAAGACTGCTTATCCGAACTCCTAAAGATTAAATTCCAATTAAATAAAGATACCACTAACAATGCTTCAAATTACTTACTTAAATCTAGTGCGAAATTTTACGGTGGCCAAAATAAAGCTGGAAGATTGTTAGCTAATTATTTAAAAGTTAAACAAAACAAGCTTAATATAGAGTCTATTTTTGGTACTGACAACTTGTTAAAGTCTAAGGATGATGAGATATTAAATGAATTCCTTCAATTTTATAAAACACTATACACATCTGAAACCCCTTCTTCTGACCACTCTACATCCCAGTTCTTATCCAAAATTCATTATCCACCTGAAGCACGCCCAGATCTTTCTTGTCTACAATCTGATATTACACATAAAGAACTTCACGCTGCCTTAAAAATTCTTAAAATGGATAAAGCTCCTGGTCAAGACGGTCTCACTGTAGAATTCTTTTCTCATTTTGCGTCCTTACTGATCCCCAAATTGCATACTTTTATACTTTCTTTTGTGCAGTCTGGTGCACCTGCTGGTTCTTTTTCTGACGCTATTATTTGCCTTATCCCTAAAGACGGTAAAGATCCCCAATATTGTAAGAATTATCGACCCATATCCCTAGTTAACATTGATTATAAAATATTTTCGAAAGCTCTATCATTGCGGTTAGAATCTCTCATGCCTGATTTGCTGGGTACTGAGCAATCCGGTTTTGTTAAAGGAAGGCTTCTTACAGATAACACACGTCTATTCTTTGATATTTTATCCAAGCCTCACATATGTCCCATCCTCTAGCAGCCATCGCTTTGGATTCTGAAAAAGCGTTTGATAAGAGTTGAATGGTCATAACTTTTTCGTACACTTCAGTGGTTTGGATTCGGTCCCAAAATTTTGGCTCTCATTTCTATCCTATATTCCACTCCTAGAGCAGCTGTCACAGTGAATAGTTGTGTCTCCTCTTACTTCGATCTTGCTAGATGTTTTAGACAGGGATGTCCCCTGTCTCCTTTTCTTTTTAATATTGCCCTGGAGCCTTTCCTACTCCGTATTCATCAAAATTATAACATTCATGGTTTTACTTTTAATGATTCCAATATTAAAATGGCGGCTTATGCTGACGATGTGCTTTTATTTTTGTCGAAACCTCAATCATCTCTTACTGCCTTTTTAGAAGAGGTGCAATCCTTTGCCTCTGTTTCTGGCTAAAAACTGAACAAGCATTGGCATAGCCAATAGGTCTCGCCTTTGGGACCTTATAAGTGTTTAGCCATGCAACAGTTGATGTTGTTGCACCAAGGAGATTGAGCTGGATAACTAAACACTTATAAGGTTCCAAAGGCGAGACCTATTGGCTATGCCAATGCTAGTCTCATTAGGTTATTTCCCTGCCCTAGGAACCCACATTAGCAGCAGGGGGTCACTGTTTTTTTACATTAGTGGTTGTTTCTCTGACAGAGCCCCATCTTACCCTAGCAAAATTCCTTGTGTAAAGTTCTTCAATCAAAGACAGTAAGTCACACGGAACCCCAATTTTCCCAAAGACCTCCCACAGTTTGCTGCTGGGGACAAGGTCAAATGCATCCACTCACTCAATCTCTTGTACAGTTACACTCAAACACTTCCCAGTACACTCAGAAGCTCACTCACTCACACAGTGATTCTTTGACATGCTCACACTCACTTGCTCAGCCACACCCACTAACTCCTCTACACAATCATTCACCAAATCCTTTGCTCACTCATGCCCAGTCGCTCAGGTGATGACTTACTCACTAATTTGCACACTCACATACAGTCATATGTGCAGTTACTCAGCTACACTGTGCCATACACCATACACAGTACAGCACTGGATAGAGTCAAGCCCTTGACAACACCTGTGTTTGATTCTGTTAAATAACCTCGCTCTCCACGGCATTTGCACTACAATCGGTGCAACAATCCCTTTGCACCATTTGCACCAATCCCTGCTTCACATGCCTTTCCACCCCACCCTGGATCACATTCCCAACGCATTCAAATGTCATAAGCTCCAGTGACTGAGCGCACTGGGTGATTTCAGGGCCGTGTTCGAAAGTGAAAATGTATATGTCGGTACAATTATATAGCACCGACCAAGTAAAATGCTTCAAAGCGCTGTACAAAGGTGCGGGTAGAGATCATGAGTCACCTGTGAGAGTAACAAGATAACCCATTGTCCTCTTGTAATTCGACCTAATGAAAACGAAATTTTATGCCAGATGAACTCCCTTAACTACTACAATTTAAGGCGCTACCTTCAACCTCTCAAAAGCTGTATCTTTTGGGACTGAAAATTACACCAAATATACCGTCTGTGTGGCGCTGTCCCGCCTCTGTGACCAACAATGGACGGAAAGTACACACAGCCAAGGCATGACACACGGGAATATGTGTACTAGGGATTAGAATAATAGGTTTGTCCTGTTGGTGCTCGGTAAATAAACTAACCCTTATTTTATCGGAATGGATTGACCGGGGAAGAGATTGTGTCCCTTTTAAGGTCGCGGAAATGTTTGCTGACCTCACGGTTCTGCATTTGTGGTGTTCTTTGTGAGGTGGGGAGCGCTGTGGAATTGTGTGGGGCTCATGGTCAGTAATCCGTGAAATAAAACGCATTAGCATGACATGTCATGTGTTGGACTGGGGTGGAAGTGAGCTTTCGTCCTGTGACCGCGAGCAGAGGCCGGAGCACGTAGCTGGTGTCTGCGGCCGCGAGCGCCGCAAGACAAGAAGCGGTGGGTGCTGGGAAATGCCCTCTCGCGCACAAGGGTCATACACACACCGAAGCAGAGACACTGTCTGGCACAAAAATATAGGGAAGCACGCAAGCCCACACACTGATGCAGAGAAGCATAAACACACAGTTCAACAAACTAGCAAACTGATAAAGACAAGTCCATGCACATGCGGGAACAGGCAGCATATATACACACTTAAAGACCAGAAGGAGGCGTGCTCGCGACAGGCTGGGGAGCACGCGCACACGTTCCAGGCAGCGACGGAGGCGTGGCGCGCACCGCCTCCCTGTGCCGTGTCGCGCGCCATGGATCTCGTCCCCTTTTGCTATTCCCAGTGTGCGCACCGCGGGGGCCTGTTTCTTACGCTGGGGGCCTGCAACCGCCTCTCTCTGCGATGTTGGTGGAGGCTGGTGGGGTTGCGCCCCCGGTCTGGGGGAAGCTGCCGGTTTTGCAGCCACTCTCGGTCCTTCCCCTGAAGGTATGGCAGATCTCCCGATGCATGGGGCGGGGGTGTGTGCAGGGGGGGGTTAGGGGGCAGCGGCGTGTGTATGCGTGCGTGTCTGTATGTGTGTGTGTGTGGTGGGGGGGCTGCAGCGTGTGCCTGTGTAACCTGTGTGCAGGGGTGTGGGGGCTGGCTGTGTGCGCACGGAAATAACGTGCGCGCCCACGAGGTCAAATCTCTGCCAGAAAAAGCGTGTGGCACTCTGCTGTCCACATTCCACCAAAAGTAACAACATAAGTTGTCTCGCCCTAGAAAGCAAAAGCTTCGCTTTTGCTTTCGTCTAGGCGAGCCCTAATAAAGACAAATGTGAACTTCTGCCCTTGACAAAATATACCTTTAGTGCTGATTTTGCTATTTCAGGTTTTTCATGGAGTCCTCAATTTATCAAACATTTAGGTCTACACTTTACCTCAACCGTGGCTGGGACAGTATCGCTTTGCATGGATAATTGTATACAAAGATTATCTTCTTTTTAAATCTTTTTTTTTTATTTCATTTTATTAAAACAAGGCATTAATAAAACACAGGTGCTTTGTACAGAGACGGATCGCTCTCATAGTTCAATATGTCATACAATCAACATGAGTGGGGGGGAGCACATGGGTCAAAATTATTCACATGCATGGGTCATGGGGAAAGCGAAACATCAAAAGTCACGGTGGCGGGTGGTACACAAATATTCCCTCTGTATTGATTCCATGGACCCCAGACATTGTTCCAACTTCCGAGGGCGACCCCTTGCCAAATACACAGTTTTTTCACGGAACATGCACCAATCCATACTTTCTTTCCACCCCTCTATAGTAGGCGGCCTCTCCGATTCCCACTGCTGTTCTATATTGCGCTTAGCTATCATGGCCCCTAAGGTGCCCCATTGGGTTTGTGCAGTATTCAGATCCATCGGTTCCCAAATATTCAATAAAGATCTCCTAGCTTCCGGCAAGAGAGCCACACCTAGGACTTCATGCATAACATCATGTACAGAGCTCCAGTATTCCACCATATATCGACATTCCCACAGGATATGAAGAAACGTCCCCAATTGACCACACCCCCACCTACACAGACCATCCTCCCTTAAACCCATCCTGATCAGACGTGGACCAGTGACATATACCCTATGAAGTATTTTCAGCTGGACAAGCCTCAATCTAGCTGGAATTGCGTCTTCCTTAGGGGAAGACACTGCTGATTGCCAGTCTTCGTCGTCGATTTCAATGCCCTCCCTTGTCCACTTATTCCTCAGATCTGCTAGAATATCCACTCTATGGTTTATCAGCTTTTTGTAAATGAGAGAAATGGTGCTATCAGGCAGCTGCCCGTCCAGTATTCTGTCTTCCAATGGGGATGCCTCTGGTATCTCTTCCCCTGCAGGGAATACCGACCTCAATGCATGACTTACTTGCGCATAGCGAAAGTATTCCGTCTCACTTAGCTCGTATTCAGTTTGTAGTTCAGCAAACAACTTAATTCTCCCCTTTGTCCAGATTTCTCCCACAGTGGCAATCCCTATCATGTCCCATTTGTCGAAACCCTTCGTATTCCAGAGCCTGCCCAGCCTATCAGATCCAAATAGTGGGGTAGCCAAAGTCAAATGGTTTTTCCACCCCAATGAACTAGCAACACCGTGCCATATCCGCACCGCCACTCTGGTAGGTCCTGTCAACCTTCTTTCCACAGACCTAGTATACAACACTCTATTATAATTACCACCAGGGAGCAGCCATCTTTCCATTGCGTATCCCGGATCCGAGTTGGACCCGTAGGTACCATGGTTGACAGCTCCCAGCTGCGAGGCCCAATAATATCTTTTAATATCAGGGAGAGCTATACCTCCATCGTACCATGGGAGTGTTAATTTAGCTAACGCTATACGTGGCCTGCCTTCCCACAGTAAATTACGCTGCAGTGCCTCCACTACTCGAAAGTAGTCAGCTGGCACCACATCTAACGTGTTCTGGAGGGCATAAAGAAAACGAGGGAGGGACATAATTTTAAAAAGGGCCACCCATCCCAATAGTGAGAGCGGAAGTTTCTTCCAACCGACAACAGCGCTTCTCAAGCGAGCCAGTGGAGGGAGAAGATTTTTATCATATCTGATCGTGGGATCCAATGAGATATAAATTCCAAGATATTTGAATCCCTCCGTGGTGATCTGAATAGGACAGGTCTGAGGTGGGATGGGCGCGTCGCCACAGAGGACGTATAGATACGATTTCGCCCAATTTATTATCAGTCCCGAGTTCCTACCGTAGGAGGCCAACACATCACAGACAACGATAAGGGATTTCCTAGGTGAGGTCAAATATAGTAAGATATCGTTGGCATATAAAGAGATCCGATCCTCAAACTGTGGAGCCCAATGAATACCCCGAATCGAGGGATCCCAACAAATCCAGGCCGCCAGAGGCTCATGGGCCAGCGAAAACAAAAGGGGGGAAAGCGGGCAACCCTGCCGAGTGCCCCGCCCAAGACAAAACGGCGCAGAGACACGATTGTTCACAACTACCTGCGCAAGAGGCTCAGTATACAAAAGACGCACCCAACTAATGAATACTGGACCAAAACCAAACTCGGCCAAAACAGCCCATAAGTAAGGCCATTCCACTGTATCAAAGGCCATCGTTGCGTCTAAGGACGCCATTATGGCCGGCTCTCGCAGGGTATGTGCTCTAGCCAATACTCCATGCAACCTTTGTAGATTCAAAGCCGTATTCCTGTGCAGAATAAATTCCGATTGATCGGGATGTATCAGCGCACTAATCACTTTGATTAACCTATTAGACAACACTTTGGCCAGTATCTTAGGTTCCGCATTTAATATTGAGATCGGCCTGTATGGTGCACAGTTGGATCTCGGCTTCCCCTCTTTATGTATCACCACTATCGAAGCCACTCTCTAATCATAGGGCAATACCCCACGCTCTTGGGCTTCCAAAAACATCTCCTTGATATAAGGGGCGATCTTGTCCGGTCGAAGCTTATACAGCTCAATCGGGAGTCCATTAGGACCCATCGCTTTCCCTGAATTCAAGGCGCGCACTGCCAGGGCTACCTCATCTGTGGTGAGTTGCCCATCCATGAAGTCGCAGTCCTCCTTAGTAAGGCACGGAAGTTGCATGTCCCTTAGCAGCAGACACAAATCTTCCTCAGGCCTATCTGAGACGGAAGTATATACATTACGGAAATAATCTGCAAAGCTATTTACAATCCCCTGCGGGTCAGTGATATGTAACCCTTCCGCCGTTTCAATCTCAGGAACCACTCGATCCGCTCTATCTTTCTTATCCAACCAAGCAATCAGTTTCCCAGCCTTATCCCCTACATCATATAAACGCCCCTGTTGTTCCCTACTCAGGGCTCTAGCACTATCAGTGACTAGCGTCTTGTACTCGAGCTGCTTAAGTTGCAAAACATGCAATCTAGCGCGGGTAACCTCCTGTTCCATTTCAGTTTCGATATAGGCTATTTCCGATTCAATTCTCACAACTTCCTCCTCCTTCTGCTTTTTCACTCCCGCAATCAGGGGCAATGCTTGACCTTTAACCACTGTATTAAACGCCTCCCACAACGATATCGGCGATGACACCGACCCCTCATTTTCCTGGAAGTAATGCTCTAACGTTTTCAACAAATCCTTGAGAATTTTAGGATTGCGCAAGTACCAGGGATTGATGGGGGCAATTCTACCGCTCGAGCCCGCGGCCATCTTAATTCTAATCCAGAGAGGCGAGTGATCCGAAATGCCTCTAGCCAAATGTTTCACCTCTGCAATATATGATGCCTGGGCCGCTGGTACTAGGCAATAATCAATTCGAGGGAGACTGCCATGGGCGCCAGAGTGAAAAGTGTATTGTCGATGATTAGGGTGAAACAGTCTCCAGCTATCCGCAAGACCCAACACCTCCATAAAATCAGGTAGCCATCTTTGCACCCGCCCCGCATCACGGGGCAGATACCTGTCCATGGCACCCGAAACCACAGCATTGAAATCCCCACCCAGAATCAATAATCCGCTATGAAGGTCCAGTACAATCTTCCCCAAGTCTGCATAAGTAGTGGTTTGAAGACTCGGAGGACATAAACCAAGACCAAGGAGAGAGTATATCCCTCCCACCGTCCAGACACAGCTATATATCGGCCCCTATCATCCGCAACAATCGAGTCTATTACAAACGGGAGCAAATTTTTAAGGAGGATCCCAACTCCCCGAGACCCCGATGTAAATCCTGCATGCGCTACCAAACAGTATCCCTTCCTATGCATCGCCTTACATGCGTTTCCTACCAAGTGCTTTTCCTGAAGCAGGACCACATCAGGGGAATGTCTTTTAAGGAACTGCACAACCACACTGCGTTTAATTTTGTCCCCCAGCCCATTCACATTCCAACTCAGGACCCTAAACCCCCTACCCCCCATCACGGAACATAAAGGAGACCCAACCCCTCTCCGATCCCAGCACCATAGTTAAGCAGCTATTTAGATGAAATCCTTGAGATGTAATGCCTTGAAAAACATAAACAACAAAATCATCAACACAACACAGCAAAAAATACCAACCCCAAACCTCCCCCCCTGACCACCCCCCTACCTGCAACCCTGCTCACGGTGTTCATCCGCCCCCAACTCGCAGTGTGCCTGTCGCCCCATATTCTAATTACTGAACTATCGAAAAGTAACCCCAAGGAGGAGTACGACTCCCGATTTCCTGCCCAACCCCAAGAACATCATCGGACCCATTCAAACCATGTCCACCACTATCTTTTCTGAGAATTTTTATGTGACCGGATTCCACCGCCCCAACCCAGACTGAGACCACCTGAGAACATGTTAGTTCTTATTCTCGTTCTTGTGCGCCTTCATCTTCATCGCCGTTACGTCGCGACTGTCCATCTGGGAAGGAAAGAGTCTCCAACCAATCCAAGGCACTTTCAGGATTGTCAAAGAAAAAAGTCCTAGTTGCATGCTCAACTCTCAACTTGGCAGGGTACATCATGGCATACTTCAGCCCTTTATCTCAAAGTTTCTTTTTGACAACTATGAAGGATTGCTGCTGTTTTTGTACCGCCTGCGTAAAATCAGGGAAGAATCCTAGGGTAGAGTTTTCATACTGAAGAGGGCCCCCATTCCTGGAGGCCTGCAGGATAGCGTCTCTGTCTCTGAAATTAAGCACCCGTGCAATCATCGGCCGGGGCGGCGCTCCAGGTCTAGGTCTCCCTCCCGGTATTCTGTGTGCTCTCTCCACCGTAAAGAAATTCCCCAGTCCCTTGGGCTTTAAATTATTGAGTATAAGATCCTCAACGAAGAGGTCCGCGGCCTGGCACTCGGCCTTTTCCGGCACACCAATAATGGGCATGTTGTTTCTACGGGCTCTCCCTTCCTACTCGTTCAACTTACGACTTGTGAGTGCACTAGCGGCTTGAAGATCATGCACTTCCTGCTGCAACAAAGCCACATCGTCCATTAGACTGGATGTTTTGATGTCCAGCGATTTAACCTTTTCACCAGTTTTGGTGAGATCTGTACGGATTAAGTTAACCTCTATCGTGACTGTGTCCAGTTTGTGATCATGGACTCCATCTTCCGACCGAGGGATGTTTTTACTCCGTCGCCATCACATCTTGCAGCGTTGGTTCCGTCGCAGGGGCAGCCGCCCCCATATTCTCTTTGTGCATTTTCCCAGATCCGGTCGGTGAACCCTTAGATAGTGTGTATCGATCCAACTTGTCGGCTTGGACATACCTCGATCCCCTGGGCGGCTTATATTGTTGATTCTCTGCTTCGGGTTTAGTTGCCATCTTGAAGGCACGCAAAGAGCGGCTCCGGTCTTAATACCGATCTCTCGACAGGGGTACCAGGTCAAAGGTGGCACCGTGCGGGCGAGCCCAAAGCCGCATGCGTTGATCCGGTACGGTTCACCGTCAGCCACATACACGTGCGCTCCAGGGGGAAGGCAATCTTCAACCTCGCAGCAAGGACCACAGCACCTCACCAGATGGTGGCAACCAGCCGGACGGCTAGCCCACAGGGGCTCCACCCAGCGCGGGAGTATGTATGTATGCATGTATGTGCGTTCTTATATAGCGCTCGACTACCCTTGGGCATCTCGGCGCTTGCCTTGGGAACCCGTCCTGGCTTTTCCCTGTGAGATAACCCATACTGGGCATCCCGCGGGGGGCCGTTGTGGAGATTAAGCAAGCTTATTGCCCAGAGCTGCATAGTGTGAACTTGTGCTTAGAGTGGGCACCGAAGCGAGAATTATCGAGTCCGTGGACAATTGGGCTCGTGACCCTGCCGCGTCGGGAATCGAACCCTGGTCCCGGATCTGACCTCTGCTTCAGGGTATGCCTCCTCTAACCAGTG
Organism: Lissotriton vulgaris; assembly: GCF_964263255.1. Lineage (NCBI taxonomy): Eukaryota > Metazoa > Chordata > Amphibia > Caudata > Salamandridae > Lissotriton > Lissotriton vulgaris. Next base: position 1,215,303,414 of record NC_141697.1, read on the forward strand.
AGCCACACTTCTGAGTCTACTGATCAATAGCAATAATCCACAAATCGGGAGAGCCACCGGCTTTCACCCCAGCACAGACACATCAAGCCTCCTGCACCGGCGTCATCCTCACCAGTACTGAGTCAGAGCGGATGGATGGGGGCATCTCCGGATTACACTGGCATTCCTCGGTCCGAGCGGTCCGGGGGGGGGGGGGGGCAGTGGCAGGGGCGGGCTACTCGCAGCTTTTTGGGACGAGAATAGGACGTCCTTGGGACCGAGCTGGCAACCCCCAGATTAGGGCCCGCTGTTGTTACACTCCGGCCGGGGTCTGATCACAACTCGAGACTTCGGCTTCACTGGAGGCAGTCTGCAAACTTACGATCCTCCTCAAAGCTGATCGCGGCGGCCGCCAAAGACGCCGAACACAGCGCGCTGCACGCTACTCATCCGCGACCAGAATTCACGGTCCGACACCAGGATCTGTTACAGGATCTGCCCGGGGGCTGCGGGGGTCCCGGGAGCTGCTAGCTCACGTGGCCATACTGGATCGCGGCTAGGCTCCTCCTCCAAAGATTATCTTCTTTAACGTCAAAGTGGCATCCACTATACTTATCTTGGTGGGGTCGTTTGGATACCATAACATTGATGCTCTCCCATATCCTTATATACAATTTCAAATATCCCATTGTCTATCCCTCTCAAGCATTTTAGGAAAATTAACTCTATTTTATCCTCTTTTTTATGGGGACATCTATTCGTAAATTAACTCATCCAAAATCGGAAGGTGGGACAAACTTCCCGGACTTCTCTCTTTATCATAAATCTTTCATGCTGACTCAATCGTCACGATGGCTCTCTGACCCTTTTGCACCTTGCCCTCTCTGGACTACATTAGAACCATCTTTCATTTCTCCCTTCTCCTTTCAGGAATACCTATCTTTTACACGCAAATCACAATCCGTTTCCACTCCTATACTTAAACTTACTTCTAAACTCATTCCATCTACACCTTCGTCATCTTTGCTTAATTCTCCCATATGGCATAATTTACACATCTTATTTAACAATAAACCTTTCTATTGGAAAACCTGAAGACTACGTGGGCTGATTTGGGTCAATCAATTATATAATCGGGATTTAATTCTACCCTTTGCACAGGCTCGTATTGTTTTTGATTTTCCCTCATCTTTTTGCTCTAAATATTCCCTCCTAACACAAACTATCCAATCTGCCTCCCTGACTTTTAGACCACCTCCTCTAAACAGCTCTATCGACTCTACTCATACTGTTAAACTGCATTCTCTGTTGCTTGCTCATTCTAAAGCTTCTACCATTTACAATTTTTTTACATACCTCATCCGCACCATGAGACAAAACTCAGACAGAAATATTGTGGGAAAGGACTTTGACACCTCCTGGAATGTTGTTGTATGGGATAAAATTTGGCTTAAACTTAGGAAATCTTCAAGGGCTGCAAACACGACACAACCGCTCTTCTTTATTTATAATAGACTTCTATTCTCCCTTCTTACTCTCCACTCATTCCACGCTGATGTCTCACATGAATGTTGGTCCTGTTCGGCCCAACATGTTGATTTATTCCATTTACTCTTTAATTGTAAATTTGTTTGCCCTTTTTGGGAAAAGGTGTGGAATCAACTAAACTTGATTTTTCAGTCCACTCATCCGTTTTTCTACGTTACATATTTTTTTAGGTAGCTTATCCTCCATCTGGGAACATTCTAACTTTAATGTCAAAATAATTGACCTCCTAATAGCAGTAGCCTTCCAGCAAATAACGAGAAACTGGAAGGATTTCACTAAGCTTTCATATCAAGCATGGTGGTATGCGGTCTGTTATAATCACCAGCTAGACACTACATTTGTATATCCATCACATTTGGCATCCAAGCGCTCTGGTTTATGGGCTCTGGTCATTTTATTCATTGACCCTCATGGTAAATGCTCTACTACCCCTAGACCTCTGCAGCAAGAAGTTACTAAACCACCATGACTTCCTTTGTGTTAATATATATTTCTATGTATACCTTCTTTTGTACAATATTGCTTATGTTATCATTATTTTTGACTGTATTTGCATTTCTTATTTGTTATGTTTATACTCTGTTTATTTTCTAAACCCACTTGTTAGATGTATGTAGGAAGGTGGATATCTGACTATGGTTACCCCCAAACTTTTTGCCTGGTGTTTAGCTGGTTTTTGACTTAGTTGGCCTGGGATCCTGCTATTCAGGGCCCCAGGCTGATTGCTCTCTCCTTAAAATGGACTCCATGTACCTTAGGTGCATAACACAATTGGAATTGGTTCACCTTATAGGCCCCTGTAACAGTGTACCATAGGTACCCAGGGCATAGGTGTAGCCAAGGCCTACCAGGGGCTGCAGCATGTATTGTGCCACCCCTGGCCTGGCCTCCATATTTGACACAACTGGCTGATCACTCAGCTGGGGTAAGTTGGTGTAATCACCTCTTACTTAGGTACAGTATGCCTGTGCCTAACCCTAAACTGGACACATATGTTCCTATCAGCCACTCCTATGGAAGGCCTCATCAATCCTGGAGGCAGAGTGCTTGGAAATATGTGAGATGGTGCTCTAGCATGAGCTGAGCCTGTCTGCAGCTGTCGGGAACCACTCCCTAAGCTGTTCCGGGATATTGCCATACCATATACTCTTAAGTGCATTATAATCCTCGCGGTTAAATGCTATCTTTGGTTTGGCTTTATCAAAACATGTCGAGTAAGGTGTCATACGAATTGGAATACTATCCCCTCGCCAGTTCTGGCGACGGGGATAGCATTCCACCCTTCTAGAGGGACACGACATGTGTGTAGCCTTAACCCCGGTTAAAGTTAAACAGAGCCTCAGCATCACAAAATGGATGCTGCCACCACAGACACAAGTCTGGCCTCCTGCTGCTGACCGAAACTCGGCAGATGGTGGCCTGGACAAAGGGTTTCCTGCCTTGGGAGGTGCGAGCACCACCCCAGACAGGATTTTGTGTATTGGGTAGGACAGGGCTGAATAGAATCAGACATGCCCGGGGCACACAAGGTGTCCCCGTGCATAGGCCAGCCCAAACCGGTTCTGGGGCCTTCCAGCCCCAGTCCTGGCGCGGAGCTGGACAAAGGAAAGGGGGTGTAACCGCCCCCCTTCCTGGTTCCTCCCAGAGGAGGGACCTAGTAGGTGATCCACCCCCTAGATTGGAATAAGAGGGGGAGCAGTGCCATTGCACAGCAGATCATCCCGAAATCAACTTAAACTAAGAAGAAGACTGGACTTCGACATTCTGCTGCACAGAAGACTGAAGAAGAATCTCCCTTGTGGCCAAGGAGTGACCACCCTGTGAACACAGGCACCAACCAGCAACTCGACGTCTGCTTTGCCGCCGCCTCCCGCCGGAGCCCAAGCCCAGAGCCCGACAAGAACCAGATTCCCAGACCTCTCAGAGCCCGATCCACAGTCCCTGCAAAGAAGGGACCCGTGGAGGCATCGAGTGACGTGGGACCGGACCTCTTGGAAGACACTCGTAAAGCTGACTGCGCAGCTTCTGAGGCATCCTCGACGTTGTGCTTTGGGGACTGAGAACCCCCACCACCGAGCAGCCCTTGCACCGAAGATCAGCCCTCCAGCATCTCCACGATCTGCGTGGGGCCCTTTTGCATTGTGCCACTCGACGCGCCATCCCGGCCACTAGCCACGCGGCCAGCGGCCATCTTGGCGACGAACCCGAAGATTTAAACAGCAGGTCTGGTTGCTCCAGACCTACCCAAGCTCCTGTGAAAAGGAGCACCCGCTCTGACCTTGCTGGTCCGAGTGAACAGCATCTTTCGACTTCTGCGTGGCTTGCATTTGCCAAGGCCTGTTTGCTCCGATCAGGTCGCCGACACCGCCAACAGCGAGAAGCCTACGTGGGACAGCTCGTGACCGACTCCTGGACGTCCTCGACCCCGGGTATCCACGTGGCTGCTGAAAGAAGCTACCCGACAACGCCTGTTTGCACCCGACATCACCTGGTTCCACTCTGGTTCCACGGCAGTCACTGGCTAGTGACTTTGAACACTGTCCCCTCTGCTTTCAGGTCTTCAACTCTTCAGATCCACCCTTGGATCCACCGGAACTCTTCTCATCGAGCCGCCTGCAGCATCCTCAGCTCCAAGCACCATCGACCAGCGTGACGAAACCCGACACACCTTCGACCCTGTGCACCCGCTTCCTGTGGGTGAGGTAACTCAGCTCCGCCGGTGCTCCTGCACTGGTACACATCCCAAGGGCCTGTGTTTTAAGTTTCAGCTCCGTAGGTCACTCGGAAGGTTCCTAACTTTCTAACTTTGTGCTTTTTACGCACCATAGACTTTGTATTGAGAAGTGCGTGCACTTTGGACACTGCACCCGAGTCCCGTGGGCCTTTCCCGACTTAGCTAACTCCAGTCTCGAATAGCTCCAGCGATTCCCAAGGCCCTAGGCCTCTTCACTTTCCTCCTGGTATCTCTTATACCACTTATTTAGTATATGGTTTAGGTGGCCCCTAGGGCTCATCCATATTGTGCAACTTTTGTGTATTTTAAACTGTCTTGTGATTTAACGCTTGTGCTTCTGTGCTCATAAAGAGTCCAGAGGATTTTAATAGTTAATAAATCAATATATATTTTCAATATATATCTGTGTGGTGTCCCTTTCATTTGGTATTCAAGGGGGTTGTGTATGGTATAACAGCTGGCTTCACATGCCTTTCAGAGTTTAGCCTAAGACTGCTTTGTCCACGTTACCACTAGGATAACTGGTCTACAAGGTTGAATTACAACCATCATCATAAGGGTTGCTTGGCATGGTACAAAGTGATCACTAGAACTAGTGAGCATTATATACCAGGCCAACTTCTCACATTGGTGAGCAGCGGATTGGGATCTGAGCTTGCTGTTGTTTTACCATTACAATCTTTGAGATTATCATTTGAAAGATCATACAGGTACCTGCTAGGTACATATAAAACAAGACTAGTATACTTAAGTTCTACTGAACTTAGTTGTTGTAGAGCAAAGGGAGTAGCACACCCTAGCTACAACTACTAGATAGGTTTAGTAGGTAAACACCAGTGTAGGTAGATTGCAACACATCCACCCACACTAGAGCAATGTCTGGAACAGAGGGGTCCAGTGGACTTACTCCTGTTGAGAGTGACCCTCCAAGGGCACCATCCCAGTTTGCTATTTTTCCTTTTAAGGAACTAAGACAGCTTTGTGTCTTAAGGGGTCTGAAGACAGGGCCTTCCCCTACTGCAGACCACCTAAGAGAGCTTTTGGATCAGTCTGAAGCTCTAAAGACCTCTAAAGCAAACCCCACAGGGAATGCTGAAGGAGGCCATCCTTCAGAGGATGACACTGTAGACACCCCTACCCCTATCATCCTAGTAGATGAGGAAGCCTCCACCACTGGAGCTCCTCAAGTAGATGTAGAGGAAGAGGAAGAAGAAGAGGAGGAGGAGGTGGAAAGCAGTGAGTCAGATGATGACAGAGATAGTCAGGTGCTGGTCAGTAGACTGAACCAGGCTAACTTAAGTCAACTTGGGAATGAATCAGGTAACAACCCATTCAGACCCTCAGGTGGACTTAACCAGGGCCATAGGAGGAGGAGGCATCACTCAGGTGAATCCAATACCTCCCATGTCTCTAGAGGCTCTCATGGTCACTCCAGAAAGGAGATGACTAGCCCTCAGAGAAGGGAACATGAGGCCAAAATGAGAGAGGCTGAGCTTAGGATCCAGAGGCAAGAGTTAGAGGTTGCCCTGGCTAAGGAGAAACTTGCTAGAGCAAGACAGCCTAGAGAGAGTGGATTAGGATCCACTGGTGGCAGCACTATCCAGAAGGATAAAGACAGGTCCTTTGATACAAGAAACCTGAGTAAGATTGTGCCCCCCTACAAAGCTGGGGATGACATCCACAAATGGATGACTGCACTTGAGAGAGCCTGCATGGTACAGCAGATCCCTCAGGAGCAGTGGGCAGCAATCCTGTGGCTCTCCTTTGAAGGTAGAGGCAGAGACAGACTCCTCACAGTTAGTGATGAGGATTCTAGAAACTACATGGTCCTGAAGAGTGCTCTGATTGATGGGTTAGGCTTAACCACTGAACAGTACAGGTTAATGTTCAGAGATACCCAGAAGACACAGACTCAGGACTGGTCTGAATTTGTTGAGTGTGCCACTAAGGCTCTGGAGGGCTGGTTGCTGGGAAGTAAGGTTACTGACTATACAGGATTGTATAATTTAATTATGAGAGAGCAAATCTTAAGTAATTGTCAAAATCAGCTTCTACATCAGCACCTGGTTGACTCTGATCTGACCTCCCCACAAGAATTGGGTAGGAGGGCAGACAAATGGGTCAGAACCAGGATCAGGCCTAAGAACCAGGGTGGTGACCAAAAGAAAGAGACTACCAAGCCTCAAGAGAAGGGTGGGGATAAAAGTAAGGAAAAGACTTCCCCAGGGCCCCAAAACTCCAAGAATGGGGGTGGGTCCCAAGACACTTCTACATCCCAGAAAAAGCCTTATTGTCATACCTGTAAACAGGTGGGGCATTACAAAACAGATAGCTGTTGTCCCAAGAATGGCAATAAGGAGAATATACCTCCAGGTAAGGCTCCAACACCTCCTGTCACTGTTAGCAGTGGTCCCCCAGGTGGTGGGAGCACCCCCAAGAATTTGGGTGGGTTTACTTTTGGAGGACAGGTGGACTCTGGTCTATCCAGGTCCCCTAACTCAGATACTCTTGTCTATGAGACTGGCATGGGGTTTGCCAATTTCACAGCTTGCCCAAACACTTTGAGCAAGTATAGACAGGAGCCCCTCATCAATGGCTTGAAAGTTGAGGCCTTCAGAGACACAGGGGCTAGCATCACCATGGTGGCTGAATGTCTAGTCCCCTCAAGGCAACTTTTACCTGATGCCAAATATCAGGTGACAAACATTGATGGCATAGAATCCAATCATCCCATGGCAGTAGTCAATCTTAGCTGGGGAGGTGTCACGGGCCCAAAGAGAGTGGCAGTGTCAGCAAACTTGCCTGTAGATTGCCTACTGGGTAATGATTTGGAAATCTCAGCCTGGGCTGAGGTTGAACAGCAAACCCATTCTAGAATGGTAAATCTCCATGGAAAGGTTAGTGGGGCTGTAATGGCTACAGCCCCAATTCAAGATGTCCTTCCTGAAAAGGTTGGGAGGGCTGAGCAAACCTCAGCCCCATCTTTAGATAACTTCCCTCCTGGAAAGAGTAGCAGGGCTGTACTAGTAACAGCCCATACCCAAACTGAGTCTCCTCCTGAAAAGGTTGGTGGGGCTGTGATGGCCACAGCCCAAACTCAAACTGATACATGGGTAGTGAAGCCTGAAATGATGGATCACTCCACCCAAACAGAGAGCATTGAGGAGGAAGAGAAATCTCCCTCCCACCAGACTTTAGGAAAGGATCAGCCTCCTCAGGGAACTGATCTTACCCCTGATGAAGGAACTGTCCCAGAGGTTGTTAGGCCTGGCCTAACAGAGCCTCTGATGGCAGTGGACCCTTCTCAGGTGGGACCCAGTCTGGAGCAGGTAACCTGCCCCTCTCTACCTTGCCTTACTCAGCCCAGGGCTGCAGAGGACAAGAAGGACAGTGAGACCCAAAGGGCCCCCTGTCAAATAAAGCACCCCCATCAGCAGATTAGGGGCACCGAAACTAGTAGCCCTAGTGAGGTGCAGGCTTTAAAAACTCCTGAGGGATCCCCCTTAAAAGTAGTTAGGGACCTCCCCCAGATGGATATTGTTGGGCACAGCCAAACCTGGGACCCTAAGGGCCCAAACCTGACCTGTCCCTCCAGTAAGCCAAACAGAGGGACCCAGCCTCCAGCTTTAGGTAGCCAGAGGTTGACCCTGAGAGCACAGTGCAACTCAGTCAGTGAAAGAAAGGCACACATGGTGGAGAGTGATTGGAGGAAGCTGAGCCCTACAGAGGAAACTCACTTCAGTACTCCATCTCAACACCAGCCTTTGACTTTGCAAAGACACACCACAGGTAGAGATTCCCTATGGTGGAGACCCTCAGATACCCTTAGGGTGAGGGATTGCTTAGTGGACCATGAGACAGGGGGTTACCAAGCCAGAGCTGGTACTTCCTTATATGGCCACTTAGGCAATATAGGCTTACCTGGTCAAGGATAGCCTTATCTCCTTTCGTTTGGGGGGGGGTTATGTAGGAAGGTGGATATCTGACTATGGTTACCCCCAAACTTTTTGCCTGGTGTTTAGCTGGTTTTTGACTTAGTTGGCCTGGGATCCTGCTATTCAGGGCCCCAGGCTGATTGCTCTCTCCTTAAAATGGACTCCATGTACCTTAGGTGCATAACACAATTGGAATTGGTTCACCTTATAGGCCCCTGTAACAGTGTACCATAGGTACCCAGGGCATAGGTGTAGCCAAGGCCTACCAGGGGCTGCAGCATGTATTGTGCCACCCCTGGCCTGGCCTCCATATTTGACACAACTGGCTGATCACTCAGCTGGGGTAAGTTGGTGTAATCACCTCTTACTTAGGTACAGTATGCCTGTGCCTAACCCTAAACTGGACACATATGTTCCTATCAGCCACTCCTATGGAAGGCCTCATCAATCCTGGAGGCAGAGTGCTTGGAAATATGTGAGATGGTGCTCTAGCATGAGCTGAGCCTGTCTGCAGCTGTCGGGAACCACTCCCTAAGCTGTTCCGGGATATTGCCATACCATATACTCTTAAGTGCATTATAATCCTCGCGGTTAAATGCTATCTTTGGTTTGGCTTTATCAAAACATGTCGAGTAAGGTGTCATACGAATTGGAATACTATCCCCTCGCCAGTTCTGGCGACGGGGATAGCATTCCACCCTTCTAGAGGGACACGACATGTGTGTAGCCTTAACCCCGGTTAAAGTTAAACAGAGCCTCAGCATCACAAAATGGATGCTGCCACCACAGACACAAGTCTGGCCTCCTGCTGCTGACCGAAACTCGGCAGATGGTGGCCTGGACAAAGGGTTTCCTGCCTTGGGAGGTGCGAGCACCACCCCAGACAGGATTTTGTGTATTGGGTAGGACAGGGCTGAATAGAATCAGACATGCCCGGGGCACACAAGGTGTCCCCGTGCATAGGCCAGCCCAAACCGGTTCTGGGGCCTTCCAGCCCCAGTCCTGGCGCGGAGCTGGACAAAGGAAAGGGGGTGTAACCGCCCCCCTTCCTGGTTCCTCCCAGAGGAGGGACCTAGTAGGTGATCCACCCCCTAGATTGGAATAAGAGGGGGAGCAGTGCCATTGCACAGCAGATCATCCCGAAATCAACTTAAACTAAGAAGAAGACTGGACTTCGACATTCTGCTGCACAGAAGACTGAAGAAGAATCTCCCTTGTGGCCAAGGAGTGACCACCCTGTGAACACAGGCACCAACCAGCAACTCGACGTCTGCTTTGCCGCCGCCTCCCGCCGGAGCCCAAGCCCAGAGCCCGACAAGAACCAGATTCCCAGACCTCTCAGAGCCCGATCCACAGTCCCTGCAAAGAAGGGACCCGTGGAGGCATCGAGTGACGTGGGACCGGACCTCTTGGAAGACACTCGTAAAGCTGACTGCGCAGCTTCTGAGGCATCCTCGACGTTGTGCTTTGGGGACTGAGAACCCCCACCACCGAGCAGCCCTTGCACCGAAGATCAGCCCTCCAGCATCTCCACGATCTGCGTGGGGCCCTTTTGCATTGTGCCACTCGACGCGCCATCCCGGCCACTAGCCACGCGGCCAGCGGCCATCTTGGCGACGAACCCGAAGATTTAAACAGCAGGTCTGGTTGCTCCAGACCTACCCAAGCTCCTGTGAAAAGGAGCACCCGCTCTGACCTTGCTGGTCCGAGTGAACAGCATCTTTCGACTTCTGCGTGGCTTGCATTTGCCAAGGCCTGTTTGCTCCGATCAGGTCGCCGACACCGCCAACAGCGAGAAGCCTACGTGGGACAGCTCGTGACCGACTCCTGGACGTCCTCGACCCCGGGTATCCACGTGGCTGCTGAAAGAAGCTACCCGACAACGCCTGTTTGCACCCGACATCACCTGGTTCCACTCTGGTTCCACGGCAGTCACTGGCTAGTGACTTTGAACACTGTCCCCTCTGCTTTCAGGTCTTCAACTCTTCAGATCCACCCTTGGATCCACCGGAACTCTTCTCATCGAGCCGCCTGCAGCATCCTCAGCTCCAAGCACCATCGACCAGCGTGACGAAACCCGACACACCTTCGACCCTGTGCACCCGCTTCCTGTGGGTGAGGTAACTCAGCTCCGCCGGTGCTCCTGCACTGGTACACATCCCAAGGGCCTGTGTTTTAAGTTTCAGCTCCGTAGGTCACTCGGAAGGTTCCTAACTTTCTAACTTTGTGCTTTTTACGCACCATAGACTTTGTATTGAGAAGTGCGTGCACTTTGGACACTGCACCCGAGTCCCGTGGGCCTTTCCCGACTTAGCTAACTCCAGTCTCGAATAGCTCCAGCGATTCCCAAGGCCCTAGGCCTCTTCACTTTCCTCCTGGTATCTCTTATACCACTTATTTAGTATATGGTTTAGGTGGCCCCTAGGGCTCATCCATATTGTGCAACTTTTGTGTATTTTAAACTGTCTTGTGATTTAACGCTTGTGCTTCTGTGCTCATAAAGAGTCCAGAGGATTTTAATAGTTAATAAATCAATATATATTTTCAATATATATCTGTGTGGTGTCCCTTTCATTTGGTATTCAAGGGGGTTGTGTATGGTATAACAGCTGGCTTCACATGCCTTTCAGAGTTTAGCCTAAGACTGCTTTGTCCACGTTACCACTAGGATAACTGGTCTACAAGGTTGAATTACAACCATCATCATAAGGGTTGCTTGGCATGGTACAAAGTGATCACTAGAACTAGTGAGCATTATATACCAGGCCAACTTCTCACAATGTATATGAACCTACTGCCTTCATTGTTTTTATATTCTGCACATTGTTGTAATTGTTTTGTCCTAATAAACTTTTCCTGAACTTAGTCTAACAAGAAGCAAGGCGCCAGGGCCAGATGGGGGCCTTCCGATCTACTCCTGTTAGAACTCAATTTATAGGCCCCACTACCTACACAAATTATGAATGCAGCAGGAAGACAAGGCCTACACACTTCCTGGTCTAAAATCAGTGTTATGGAGCGTGGCCAAGATGGCAAGGTGAGCGGACGCACTCTCCGCGAGCTCCTCCGACCTCGTAGCCCTAGATCCTGAAAAACTGCCAATCTCCCCCCGTTTGGCACCGGGGCAGTGGCGGACACAGAGGGACCGGAGTACGCACTTCTGCTGACCCCCAGAGCGGCGGTGGGGCTGACTTTCGGAGTTCTCGAGAGCGGTGGAGTTGGAGGTCGGCCATCTTAGCGGCCTACCTGGCAGCCGACCGAGGCACCGCGGTGCTCTACCCCAGACGAAGTGTCGGCGAAGCTCCTGAGCGGCCCAGTGGCGGTGAATGGTGGTCGCTGGCGTGGCCACGGGCGGAACCCGGGGGTTTGTTGACGCCCTGCGTGGCGCTGGGAGCGGCCGCGAGAGAGGAGAGAGGCGAAGTCCCCGCACGCTGACCTGACTACGAGAGGCCGGGGACGCGGCCTAGCCCGAGGATTCTCCTGGCCGCTACTGAGGGCCGGACTGCTGGGCGGCGACTGTGGCCGTCGATGGATGGGGGACGGACCCCAATGAGTCTCGGGGTCCGGTTCCGGATTGGGAGCTGAAGGCGGCCAGGAGGTGACTGGCGGAGCTCCCGCAACACAGGCGGCAGAAGAACGGCCGCGCAGAACTGGGATTGAGGCCTGTGCGCCGAACACACGCAGCCCCGCCACGAACGGGCTACCTAGGAGGACCAGGCAGGGGAGAGACCCGGACAGTCCAGGGACGCCTGCGAGGGCTCATAGCGGCGGAGGACCGCCTGACACCTCGGTGATCTGGACCCCAACGAAGGCACGTCATACTTGGCCGGCCCGCTGCTCTGTACGAGGGCCGGACGCCGGCGGGGTGGCCGCCGGAGCAGATCGGACCCAAGAGAGGGGTGAGGAGAGGGGGCCCGGGCGGACCCGGGAGTGACTGTGGCCTGGTGGCGGGACGCCTTCTGCACCTCGCCGACGGACAGAGGCCTGAGAGCACGCACCCGCCTCCGCAGGGGATCAGAGATCAGCGATAGTGGATCTTGAGTCGGCGGAGAGGTGGAAGGAAAGCAAGGCGGAGGAGTCGGGGCCAAGATTGGGACTGGTTCTGCTGGCTGGGCCTGGTGAGTCGGCTGGACACTACTGCACTTTCCTGTGAGGCGCAACTTGCCCCGAGCGCCTTCCTATTGGGCTGGTGTCTCCTTCGGTGTGGCCCGTCTGGTCTGCGGGGTGCGGGCCCGTGTTACCTGATTCCGACGCCCTAGAACTGAACCACTGGGATACACATCAGATTTCCAGGCCGGGGAGAGCGGCTTACCGGGACAAGGGAGAGGGAAGCTGCAGCTCTGAGTTCCCTGCAGGATTGGGCCAGGCTGGCCTAGAACTCTTACCTTCTTTCACGGAGCTGTCCCTGTTGAGCAACTTCGGGGGTGTCGTGGCTGGCAACAAAGGCAACAAAGGAAATAAGAAGGGGGATCGGACTCTACAAGACATGCTTACCAGAGGCCCAGCGAGGCAGGATAGGGGACAGCAATCATCGAGCCCCGCGAGCAGCTTCCAGGGGGCTGTGGGAGGTGAGCCCCCAGTGACCAGGTCTTTCCTGGAATCTCTTTTTAGCTCGCTCAGGGACGATTTCCGCGCACTGAAACAGGAGGTGGATGGAGAGGTGCGGGAAGTGCGCAGAGAAGTCGATGGCTTGGGCGAGAGAGTGGCCACTGTAGAGGCGGCGGGACACGCCCGTGACAAAGAGATCACGCAACTGCAGCAGGAAGTGCTGCGCCTGCAGGACCAACAGCTTGACCTCCAGGCACACAATGAGGATCTTGAAAACCGATCTCGCCGCAACAATATCAGGGTCCGCGGCGTTCCATCCGGAGAGGAGGGTGAGGACCCGGCTGGGTATCTGCAGGACCTCTTCCGAGAGATTTTGGGGGAGCCGAGAGACTTTGCCATTAGGATAGACAGAGCGCACAGGGTGGGACCGCCACGCCGAGCCTCAGCCCCTCCCCCAGATATCCTGGCTTTCCTGCCGGACTACCCCTTGAAGGAGCGGATCCTCCGTGAAGCACGACGGCAGCAGTCCCTAAGTTTCCGGGGACACCGGTTTGCCCTTTTTCAGGATCTCTTTGTGATCACGCTTCAAAAGCGCAAGACTTTCAAAATTGCAACGGATTTCTTGAGGGACCACAACACGCAATATTCCTGGGGCCAACCCTTTCCGGCTCATCTTTAGGTGGAATGGAACGCTCCACCAACTTCGCTCTCTGCAAGATACCTGTGGCGTCTTGGGGATCACCGCGACGGACGACGTTGTGCCCACTCCACGTAGACGTCGCACCACCAGGGATGGTTGGCAATCAGTGCCAAGAAGGCGACCCTCTGTGTCCTCAGCGCGGCCGGACTCGCCCACCATCAGAGCGGACATGGCTGAGGCAATTCAGGAGGTGGACCGGTGCACTGCAGCTAGCGAGGTCGCTTTGACAGCTTAAAAGGACTCTGGGGGGAGATCGATGCAGCATTACTGGAGTAGCAGGTTTGGTGGTCCGGGGGAGGGGGGTGGCGGGTGAGTGGGTAGTGGCCGGACGTCCACTTGAATACCTTTCCGCAGACTTGTCCGTTCCGGACTGGACTGGGACAATGGGTCCTCGGGCCCGCCTGGGAGAGGGGGGGGAAGAAGGGAGTTGTTGGGGTTGGGTCGGTTGTGGTTTGTGGGGGTGGGGGAGGTGGGAGGTTGTTGGGGAGTTTCTGGAGGGGTTTGGGGAGCAGGGAGGGGGAGTTGGGAGGTGGTTGTGGGTAGGGAGGGGGGGTCCATCCAGTGCTCTTGGTGCGTTCACGCTGCCCTGAAGGGGGCTCCCGGGCTACTCTGGCCCAAGATTTGCCACTTACAGATATTGATCAATTGCTCTTGCCGCTTTGGTTTGATTACTTATGGCGACCCTTAAGGTGGTGACCCTGAATGTTAAGGGGCTCAACAATCCGGTTAAAAGAAGAGCAGTCCTGTCTCTATTGGAGGGTACACAGGCGGATATCTGCCTTCTGCAGCAGATTCATTTACTGCCGTGTGATTGCCATAGGATGCGCACACGCAAGTTCCCCACACAGTTTTTTTCCTCGAACACCTCCAAAACGGCAGGGGTTGCAATCCTGGTGTGTGAGTCCTTTCGGGGGGAGGTTCTCCACAAACTCACGGAACAGAAAGGGAGGCTTTTGGCGTACAGGTTCAAACTGGGGTCACTGATGCTTACTATAGGGACGGTATACAGCCCGAATGACCACCAGGAACGCTTCCTTCAGTCTGCGCTGGTGGACATAACAGCGTCCCCAGACAGACACATCATTATAGGAGGGGACCTGAACATGGGGCTCGATTCCTCTATGGACAGAGCAACACAACGTTACCCACAGACGGGGGAACTGTCGTAAACTGGAAAGGCCCAATTGGCGGATCTCGATCTTCACGATCTATGGCGCCGATTTCACCCCACAGACAGAGACTATTCCTACTATTCTCATGCACACAAAACTTACGCAAGGGAAGACCACATTATAGTCCCTGGCCCAGTCTGTGACTTGGCCACGGCTTCTGAAATTGGGGTCCTCTCTCTATCAGATCATGCACTGGTCTCGGGAGTCTTCACGCTGCCGCCGACGCAGGCTCCTCGCGGGGTGTGGCGACTCAGAGATACTCTCTTGCATAAGAAACCAGTGGTGACACGCATAACGGAGTCGATCAAAGAATATCAGTCTCATAAGGACAATGGAGATACCTCGCTAGCAAATCAGTGGGCAGCGCTTAAGGCAGTCTTGAGAGGTGAATTAATTGCAATCTCCTCTGGAGAGAATAGGGAACGGCGTCAAAAACGAGACGAACTGACGCAAAAGGTCCATGAACTTGAACAGGTGCTTCACCGTATGGGGGCCCCTAAATTTGGAGGCAGTTGAAGGCAGCGAGGAAACTCCTGTCAGCGTTGGACATGGATAGGGCCGAATATGCGGCGCTGAGGTTGCGGCACGCGTATTACACGGGAGGGGACAGGTGCGGCCGACTTCTAGCGAATAAACTAAGAGAGTCGCACCAATGTCGCCGAGTGAAAGAGATTGAGGTTAGGGAAGGAGTGACGGTTTCGGACGATGCTCAGATAGCCGAGGCCTTCCGGCGATTCTATGCCAAGCTATATACGGAGGACCTCCTGGAGGAGGGAAACGCGGAGGATTACTTAGATACGATCACCCTCCCATCTTTGGAACCGGCACAGGCGGAGTATTTGGAGAGAGAAATCCGGGTCGAGGAGGTGATTACAGCCATCTCCAGACTCAAGCATGGCAAGGCCCCGGGCCCCGACGGGTACTCCACGCTCTTCTATAAGACATTCAGTGCCACGCTGGCGCCCATTCTAGCCAGACTCTTTAATTCGTTCTCCGCCTCGGGAGCTATTCCATCCCATCTTCTACAGGCGACGGTGTCAGTCATTCCTAAACAAGGAAAGGATCGGACCAAATGTAGCTCGTATCGGCCGATCTCTCTCCTCAATGTTGATCTCAAATTATATACGGGGGTCCTTGCGGCTAGATTGGCGCTCCACCTGCCGGGACTGGTGGAGTCGGACCAGGCAGGCTTCGTACCTGGGAGGCAGACGGTGGATAACACCAAACGAATAGTACACATCTTGGAGAAAGCCTCCCGAATTCCGGGGGAGCGAATGCTGTTATCTGTCGACGCCGAGAAGGCGTTTGACCGGGTGCACTGGCTTTACTTAGAAAAAGTGTTAGAGAAAATGGGGATTGGAGAAAAGTTCCGCTCTATGGTATTCAATTGCTATAGGTTCCCAACAGCGGTGGTACGGGTGAACGGTTGTAACTCCCAGGGATTTAACATCGAGAGGGGCACCAGACAAGGCTGCCCGCTGTCCCCGCTTCTCTTCGCTCTGTATATGGAACCGTTCGCTCAGAGAATACGCCAGAACCCGGACGCGACAGGCGTAAAAATGGGTGGATACGTCCATACGGTCAGCCTTTATGCAGATGACGTGATATTCTCCCTGGACCACCCGAGGCGAGCTCTCCCCGCGTGTATTAGCGAACTAGAGGCTTTCTCGTCGGTGGCTGGATTCCGAATGAACATGGGGAAGTCGGTGGCATTAGATCTCTCCCTAACGGCTGCCACTCGATCGGAGCTACAGGGGCTCTTCCCTATGCACTGGTCATCACACCAAGTACAGTACTTGGGTATACTGTTGGTGCCCACATTGCCGGCCACAGTCAGAGCTAATTATGAGGCTTTAAGTAAGAAGATCAGGGAGGAGCTGGGGAGATGGGGCAAGGGCATGATATCCTGGCTTGGCAGAGTGGCGGCGGTCAAGATGACAATCCTTCCCCAGGTTCTGTACCTGTTCCGGGCACTGCCACTCCAGCCGCCTAAGGGGTGGATCCAGCAAACTCAGGCGGACCTGGCCCGTTTCATTTGGCAAGGCCGCAAACCACGACTTAAAAGAGTTCTCTCGACGCTGGCTCCTGAGTCGGGGGGACTGGGTGTTCCGGATCTGCGCAAGTATTTTCAAGCGGCGCAATTGCGGTATCTGGTGGAGTGGAGTAAATGGGAGTCGGACAAGCCTTGGCTCTTCCAGGACCAGGCGGTCGCAGGTGGCCCGCTACAGGAGGTGCCTTTTCTGCGTAGGGCTCACCGCCCTCCTAATCTTTACGCGTCCTTTGTTATGCAGGTCCCACTGAAAGTTTGGGACGCCACCTACAGGGTCCACGAGCTCACTACGTTCCCCTCCCCGTTTACGACAATAGTGGACAACCCAGACTTTACACCAGGGTTGGAACCAGGAGCCTTTACGCATTGGCGCACAGCCGGATGTAGGGCGCTCTCACAATTGTATGATACGGATGGGGTCCTTCCTTTTCGGAGACTCAAAGAGGATTACCGGCTGTCTGAATCGGACAGGATGCGCTATTGTCAGGTGAGGCACTGGGCGTCACAGTCACAGGTGAGGGAGTTGGCTGACAGGCAGTGGCGGCTGGTGACATTTTGAAGTGGTGGGCGTAAAAGTTTGTGATGTATAGAGAAGCATGCAAGCGCGACAAATAAGAAGGGCTGGGGGTAGGGTGCGGGGGGTCCTACAGGATACTATCAGACTGAAAACTAAGAAGTTTAAAAAGCAAAAAACAAGACAGCACAGCAGGCATTTTCCATCTCTGCACCCAGTATTTGGAACAATATCCTCATATCCATTAACACCACCCCAACAATGCTGCAATGTAGAAAAGATTTGAACACACACTTCTTTACAGAATAGTATATCACAACGCAGTAAATAAATTACAACCAGCTACAACTCGTATTACTCATTGACCGTAATAGTATAACATACACATTTATTGCTTGGATGTTTACCAGCCCATTGTAAGTGGCTGTGCTTATTATTGTGGACATCTGGCATGGTTGTCATAACCCTTTTCTTCCCTTTATCAAAACACTACATGTAGCATGCCCTGCAGATCTTCACATTTTTTCACTAACTGCAGCCCTTGGTTTCCAGCAGTCACAGAAAATCCATAACAGATGACATTTTAATCCTAAACAGTTTCAGAGGCTGTCCATAAAAATTATCATAACCAAATTCAAGGTCATTAAGAGACTTTACATTTCCACAAGAAAGCAGAGCAGAATATACTTTTCTCAAGTTGAAATCTACCACGATGGTAACAACAAATTTCACAGCACTGCCAACACAGATAGCAAAACGTTTGAAAGTGTTCAAAACGAAACTGCAAACAAAGTCCCATTTTTTTTTAGATTTATAGCGGAGGTCGTGGAGTTTATTATGAGATGGTAGATTAGCCGCCCAAGCCCCACACCTGATAACGAATTACAATGTTCCATATTATGTCAGACAAAACCAAGCCTCTTGTAAAACAGGTGTTACAGCTGGAATAGGATATTTTAACACAGTTACGCCAAGGAGTAGCCAATCAGACAGCCGCCTGCTCACTCAGCAAGGGAGTCGTAGATGAATCCAAACCTGCAATCAAATGACCAAGCACAGCAAACAGCGGGAAAAGCAGCCGAGCGGCAGGACACACAAGCTCGTGAAATAATGGCGCTGAAAAGGAGTTCTGTGCCCTTCTCGAAGTCAGGAAGCCAAAGTTAAATATTGTATCGCGTATTGCCAATTAATTCAACAGTCGCCAGTTAGGCAAACCATTCGCTTTATTTGGCCTTTCGCTGCCGTCAGCGGATCAGCCATAAAAAACATTGGGAGGCACACGCACAGAAGCACGCACACAATCGCACTGCTAAAGAAAAACAAATAAAATGCACTTTTGTACATATAGGCCACTGCGGCCGTGGTTAATGTCACCTTGGGGTTCCACACTAAAAAAACGTAGACCTTAATTTAAGGAACACAGAATGAAGCAGAAGCACCAGAGGGTAACTATGGACTCTCCATTTGGCATACCATTCTTTTTGGTTTTAACCCTCGTTCTCCTATGTTGCCACAGTAAAGGCTCCTTTAAAACCTCAAGGTTGCCCTGGTTCTGCTCAGTTTGTGCCATAAACAAGTTTTTTTTCTGTCCGTTAAGCACATTGCTAAGACCTGACTTGCTGCAGGATAAGAAACTGATCAAAGCCTTTTTTGATGTTCTCGTTCAACACGAAGAGATGCTCCCATGATCTTTCGTGAAACTGCAGTCTGCTGAAATCCAAAGTTTCAAGCTTTCTGGGGCCATACAAATCGCCAAGTGGCACAGACAACAGCTACAGCCAAGGAACCCCGTTCTCGTCCTTTTGAATTCTTATCTTCCTGTGCAGACTTTTCATCTTCCGCTCTAGTGGAACCAGTTGCTTCGTGCGGGGAATTAGTAGAATAAAGAAAGAAAACTTACCTGACCGCCGGTCAGCGCCGAATCTTCTGGGACCTTGGCAAGTTGGCGCCTTCTCACTGGAGCGGAAACCGTTATCCCACCCTCCGTCCTCAGCCAATCCTGGCGCAGGAGCAGCACCAGGATTGACACAGGGCATGGTTGCTTTCTGCCCGCCTGCCCATTAGAGAGCGAGGTTTCGCTCTTCTAATGGGCATGCGAGCAGGCAGAAGTGCGCATGTCATCCCCTCCGCCACTGGTTGGCTTCATAGATTGTGGCATGTCCTGGGTATGGAAAAACTATCACTTATGGTAGCTGGGGAGGTGGAACAATTTGAGGAATTGTGGCAACCATTTCATGCACTACTAACTACGGAATTTAGAGAGCTCACATGTCCAAGGTACCTCCGATTACTGAGACTCACACCGCCATTGGCCCCCACTGCTTAAGGACTCACTATTTGGGCATGGTCGGTGCCGACGGGCAGCGTTATGGACATGACACAGAAGGCGGGCCAAGCTCTGGATGGGGTGGGTAGGGGACGGGAGGGATTGGGGAGGGCGAGGGAGTTGGGGGGGTAGTTCTGCAAAATAGGAAAGAGTACGGAGGGATTGCACTATCTTTGTTTTGTATTATAATTACATTTTCTGAATCTAAGCTGAAGGGGCTGTGCTGAACGGACTTAGTGAATGACGCACTCATCTGGGGAAGCCCCCCGGCATATTGCGCAGTCATTTCTGCCTGTATGTTTATTTTTTCTTTCTCTGTACTCATTCAATAAAATACTTTAAACATAAAATCAGTTTTATTGTGCTTGTTTTACAAAGGGGATAAAGGAGACCCTCTTTGTTATCATCCAATTTCTGTAATACACTCAGGAGTTAGGGTTGTGGGACAGGTGCTGCTGACACAACTCACTTGTACCCTTGACTAGTGTTTAAAACTCCATTTGCTTTTTAACAAATATGTGCTAGCAAAGTGGGGGACACTTCACAAGGCCTTTATGGATCTCTGATCCACTTTCAATCGAGTAAACAAATCCAAACTTTGGCCCCTGTTGGTTTTAATCGAAGGGGATACCAACATAGTCCTATTCCTAAGTGACTTGCTCAAGACTTTGTCAGCTATTGTTAGATGTGGTCCAAATGATCAGTGCACTGCCAGTTTTGAGGTAAAAAGGGGGGTAGACAAGGTTGCCACATTAATCATCTTGAGTCGGTCCTCTTTCAGGATGCTAGTGACTTGCACAATTCCGACGGCAGACCAATTCTTTCCTCACTGTATGCCGATGATGCAGTCCTGTTAGCCTGTACCGCCACCGTTTCAAAGCACCTATTGCAGTCTTTTGAGGTATTCATGACCTCTTTGGATATATTGATCAATTCTAAAAAGAAACACAACATTGTGGCTTGCCCTAAGTCTACTAAAACCAACACTTATTTTGTTGCCGGTAGTGAGGTTTTGAACATCTCTGTGATTCCTTACCTCAGGCTCTACTTTGAACATGGGGTGTGTGGTCCTTGGACTATCTATCAAGAAACTTTCTATGTTCAGGTCCATCTCTTCTATCTATGAATTCTCCACCAGACTGGGTTACAAGTCCTGTTCCAATAAAATGTTTCAAGTCAAAGAGTCTTTCAGCTGCATCTTATGGGAGGGACATATGGGATTATGAGGATGCCTCGATTCCGCAAACTTTCGAAAACACCTTATATAGACAAATTCTGGGCAATCCCCAGAGCACACTAGCTTTTATAGCCTATGAGGAGCTTGGTGTTATAATCTATGTTGAGAACTTTACTATGTCATGGAATGCAGTGAGGCAAGCAATTCTGTGAATCACTCATTCCAGGGCTGAGCATCTTACCGGGCAGTTGGTGCTGTATGGTTTACTGTCGTTACGTGATTAAATATATTTATTCTTACACTAATTCCAGTGAAGAAGGCTTTATTTTTACACTGCGACGAGGAGTCTTTGCCTGATTGGGGACAGGCATTTTCAGCATCAACTCCCCTATTTGATAACTTCTTTTGGACTGTGAAGACCCACGCTATTTTATATATTTTTAAGTTTGCTAAGCAAGATGTTGTGTTTACTTAATCTATTGCTCAGTCCTCATTGCACGCGCAGCATGTTCTCTGCACGCGCTGCCTGCCGGTGCATTATGACGTCAGGGTGTTCTACCTGACCACCGGCAGGCTGACAGTTGGTATGACAGTTGCTCGCCTTAGGCACTTGCTGTCAAACGTACCTTTGGTGTCAGGTATTACCATATATGCATAATAAAGGCTTTACTACTTACCGGTATCGTGTCATCTCTACAAGTGGCGACGAGGCGGAGAACCTGACACCAGGAACCCACGTGGAAGAAAATTTAAAGTCGGCGTTGGGGTACGTTTTGGATGGCAACCACATCGTTGGAATTCCTTTTTGAAGGAGAATTACCTGGCGGTACCGTAAAAGTAATCTGCTGACCTTCCGACGAGTGAGACTAATGAGGAGAAGATAAACGCATAGCAGCGTTACTGCCACGAGAGTAACATCTGATTTCCTTCATTCAAATCTTCAGCCTGGATAAGGTGAAGCACAGCGGATAAGGATGGGTGAGCAAGTATTACCCTATTGATGTTTTGCCCTGTGTGCGAATGAGGAATCACAGTTCTCCGGTAAAAATGAATATGGTGAGAAGTTTGGAGGATTAGAGGATTTCTCTGTGATTTTCGTGGTACACGGTCGACGAATTGAGGTCAGGTGTGCTCACTACCCTCTTGCCGGGTGCCGGTTGTGACTGAGTAGCAGATTTTGTGAGGAGTTTGTCTGCTTTCACTGGCTGAGACGGCGTGGCACAGTCGGAGTCGGTGTGGTGGAGGGGCAGACGAATAGCTGTGTCTTCGTGTGTTGAAGTCAATGCGAGTTCCGCATTCCTGCGCATCAACACAGACGGCCGTGAGGAGAAATTCCTGTCAGATTGGTTTCTTACGTCACTGGAACGCAGCGTGAGGCGACGTCGGCGGCCATTTTGAGGAATGATTTATCGTGTGTGTCATCTGCGGGTGATACGCACACCAAAACACTGAAAAAGAAAGGGGCTTTTCTTTCATCGGAGAGCGGTTTGAAAGGAATATCACCTGAATATTATTTACAAGAGAGTAGTGGCGTGTTATCCTATCGAAGACACGCACATCTATGTGTGATAATACAAAAATAGACGCTGCTCAGTAGAGAAAGAAAATAAACTTACAGGAAATTACTGGTTATCTAAACCACCACTAAAAAAAGGGAAAAGATATATTCTTCAGTTTTTGGAAGTGTCCAGGGGTTTGTTACATTTGCAAAAGATTGTATATATATTATTCCTCCACTATCTTTATCTGGAAGAGTATTGACACATTATGGCTACAGGAAATGTATGGAATCTATCACCGCCACAACCCTTCATACCCTCTACTGGTGATGACGCACTCAAATGGGAGGAGTGGAGGGAGTATTTTGAAAATTATTTGTCCACTTTTGAAGGGGAAGAGGAGTTGACCCCAGAAAAGAAAAAGAAAATCCTACTTCACTGTTTAGGAGCAAAGGCAATGAAAATATATAATAGCATAAATAAGAAAACTAGGCCTGGAGATGTATATAATAATGCATTAGAAGATTTGACCATGTATTTCAAGCCCACTATCTCTATTTCGGTTAACCGATTCAAATTTTTTCAACGCAAGCAAGCACAAGAAGAATCTATTGAAGATTATGTTGCTGCGTTGAAAAACTTGGCACTTACCTGTAGATTTGGGGCACTACATGACGAACTGATTCGTGACCAGGTCGTTATGAGATCCTCAAATAAACATGTACAAGAAAAATTGTGGGCGAAAGGTGAACTACCTTTAGAAGAAGTAGTTGAAATTGTGAAATGTACTGAATTAACGGGAAGATGTGCTAAGGCTGTATTACTAGAGGAAAAATCCTCTGCTGAGGATAAATCTACTGTAGCAAAAGTCATAAGTTCTAAGAAAAGATGTAGTAAACCAAGTTCTGGATATGAAAAAAGTAAAGATTCTAGCCATAAAGGTAAACTATCAGATGAGAGGAGGTGTTATAGATGCGGAAGTAGATACCATTTAGCAAATGACAGGTCTTGTCCTGCAGTGAGACAAAAGTGTTCTAATTGCAGTATGGTGGGACATTTTGGTGTTATGTGTCCTAAGAAGCAAAAGAACAATAGAAATGTAAAAGCAGTAATCTCAGAAGAAGAAGAGAGACTTACATCTTCAGATGAAAATGATATGAACTTATTTGTGCTAAATGTAGAAGATGGGGGAAACAAAAAAAAGAAACCTATCTGTGACATGAATATTGGTGGGGTGGATATGTCTATTGTGGCAGATTCGGGCTCGCCATATACTATAGTGAATGAGGAAGTATGGATGGAGAAATTTGTACCTGTAATAGGGAAGAAATTGATGAAACCGGATGTTTTTCCCAAATCATTCAATTATCAACCCATAGAAATGTTAGGTTACAGGGAGCTTGAGTTCAAATTTAAATCCCGACAAGCATTTGGCAAACTGTACATCTCCAAGGTTGGTCCATCCGTGTTAGGATGGATGGATCAGGGAGAATTAGGTATCATTCTTGACCCTAACAGTCCAGATCCTGTCCTCATTTTGCAAACAGAAGAAGAATGTAACAATTTCTACAAGAAGAGGTTTCCTGGGGTATTTTCGGAGAACATTGGGAAGCTTAAAGGTTTCGTCCACGAAATCAAACTTAAGAGGGACGCCATACCCTGCATACACAAGTCTAGGAACATACCATTTTCTATCATTGGTGAAGTGGAGAATGAACTAAAAAAGTTACAGAGGGAGGGCATCATTGAACCAGTGGAATCGGCAGAGTGGGTTTCGCCTTTGGTGGTCGCGAAGAAGCCTAATGGCAAGCTTCGTCTATGCATTGATCTACGCGATCTTAATAAAAACATCTTAATAGATCAATTTCCCTTGCCAAAGATTAGCGAGATGCTGTCCCTTACAAATGGTGCAAAATGGTTCTCTACAATTGGCCTGAGCTCTGCTTACCACCAGGTGGCATTGCATCCAAAAAGCAGAAGTCTTACAACATTCGTGACCCCGCTGGGGTGTTTTAGATTCAAAAGAGTACCGTTTGGGCTGGCCTCTGCTGCGGCCATGTTCCAAAGGTTGATGAGTGAACTCTTCAAAGGTGAAAGAAATCTATTGATTTTCCAAGATGACATCATGGTAACAGGCAAAAGCAGAGGTGAACATGATGCCAAACTAAACAGAGTCCTGGGGTTGCTGGAACAGCATGGGCTTACGGCAGATCTGCGTAAATGCAAATTTGCTGCTAATAAAGTCACCTATTTAGGGCATGAAATTGATGGAAGTGGTATAAGACCTAAAGAAGAGCTTCTGGCAGCGATTAGGGATGCACCTTCACCCAAGAATAAGGATGAGGTCAGAGCATTCTTGGGCTTATCTGAATTCTATGCTAAGTTTGTAAAGAACTTCTCTTCCAAAACCTTGCATTTAAGGGAACTCATTAAGCAAAAGAATAAATTTGAGTGGAATGCGATGTGTGAAGAGGCTTTTAGAAGGATAAAAGAAGATATTTGTGGTGCCCCACCTCTTCAAGGGTTCAACCCCTCACTGAAAAGCATAGTTACTACAGATGCGAGCAACAAGGGGTTGGGCGCGGTACTTTCGCAGGTCAATGGAGAAGGTAAAGAAGTTACCATTGCTTTTGCCTCTCGATCAATCACGCCTACTGAGGTGAGGTATTCTGTAATTGAGAGGGAGGCACTAGCATGTGCGTGGGCACTCAACCACTTCAGACAATACATTTGGGGATACAACATCACCCTTAGAAGCGATCACAAACCTTTGGTAAAAGTGCTGTCCACAAAGGGTCTCCAAGTTGCTTCCCGCAGATTGTCTAGAATTTCCATGAAAATGTTAGAGTACAACTATGAGGTTGAATACCTTCCGGGGGTGAGAAACAAGGTGGCGGACTGTCTAAGCCGTTTACCTCTACCTTATGATGAAGAACAGGTTCCAGGTATAGACACTTTTTGTATAGCAAACGTTCTGGATGAAGTGCAGTGTATCTCTGTAGAGGAGTGGACTGATAAGATGGAAAAAGATGAGACTTTACTTGAGGTGAAGAAATACATAAGGATGGGCTGGCCTGACAAGAGGAAAATACAGGCTCAATTACGTCCTTTTTGGGAACTTAGAAATGAACTGTCTGTGGAAAATGACCTGATTTTAAGGAGTGGGAAGGTGGTTCCACCTAGTGATTTACGTTCAAAACTCCTAGACATTTGCCATGAAGGGCACCTTGGAATTGGTAAAACCAAGAGCAGAGTAAGAAATTCATACTGGTGGCCAGGGTGTGATTTGGACATTGAAAGAAGTGTAAGAAATTGTACTGCCTGTGAAAATTCGGATAAGACAAAACAAACATTGAGACCACCCCTGCAACCACTGTCTTGTCCTAACATGCCATGGGTCAGACTGGGTATAGATTTGTGTGGTCCAATCAGAGAAAAAGATGAACTGTTGTATCTGATTGTTCTTGTAGACCATTTCTCAAAGTGGCCAGAGGTAGAAGTGGTGCAGGATGCTGATGCGAAAAGTGTCGTGGGGTTTTTGCGCAAACTTTTCCTAAGAGAGGGACTCCCAAAATGCATTGTATCGGACAATGGGCCACAGTTCATTTCAAAAGAGTTCAAGGGGTTTCTGAAGAAACATGGAATTGAGCACAAAACTACGTCTGTTTACCATCCGGCTGGAAATGGTGCTGTAGAGAGATTTAATCGGGTGATTAAGGGAATAATCCAACTGGCAAACCAAAATAATATGTCATGGAGGAAACAAATAATAAAGAATCTTTGGTCATTCCGAGTTACACCATGTGTATCTACAGGCACCAGTCCTTTTGTGCTTTTGAGAGGAAGGACACCAATCACAAAGGATAATATAAGTTGGGCCAAGACAGAAAGAGTGATGTGGTCTCCGGAGGAAATACAGGAGAATGTAAAGAGGTCGCAAACCATAAGTAAAAAGTACTATGACAGTAAACATGCTAGTAAAAGAGTTAACATCAAAGAAGGTGACTTTGTGAGAGTAAAAAATACTAGGATCACCAGAAAGGGAAAAAAACAATACTCTCAACCAATGGAAGTGAAAAAAGTGTTTTGCAATTCAGCCCTTTTGAGCGATGGAAAGTCATGGCATTTTTCTGCTTTGTCTTTATGCAAGGAGGGAGGAGGAGAGTGTGATTACAAATCTGATCTGGAAGACAACGAAGTTGCCTGTTCTCAGAACTACGATTGGATTCTGGACCGTGTTGGAGTTGAGGAGTCTCTACCAGAGGGTACCAACGTTGTATCTCTTGGTACAAACGAGGTGTTTTCTGAGAGTGAGAACAATTCAGATACATCATGGTTGGAAGACAGTAGTAGTGGCCTGAGCAAGGTAACATTAGAAGAGTACAGGTGTCTGACCAACAGTGATAGTGGGTCAGATTCCGATGATTCTGTATATGAAGATGTTACGTCACAGGACGTTAGTTGTGAGGATGAACCAAATGTAAGCCGATATGGAAGAGTAGTTAAGCCGCCAGCTAAATTACAAGATTACGTTTGTGATTAGCTGCGGGTTCTTCTGTTCCCATCTGCAACCACTCACGTCATCCATTGGCTCCCTAGTTGTTTAGGAAGGGAGATGTGTTGTGTTTACTTAATCTATTGGTCAGTCCTCATTGCACGCGCAGCATGTTCTCTGCACGCGCTGCCTGCCGGTGCATTATGACGTCAGGGTGTTCTACCTGACCACCGGCAGGCTGACAGTTGGTATGACAGTTGCTCGCCTTAGGCACTTGCTGTCAGACGTACCTTTGGTGTCAGGTATTACCATATATGCATAATAAAGGCTTTACTACTTACCGGTATCGTGTCATCTCTACACAAGACTGGACCGGAAATGGACTACGACGCAACATTGGAACTCTTTGGTACTTTCTGGTACCGAAGGTCAGTGGTAGGCTGTTTAGAGAGAGTGTGTCTTGATTGCACCAGCGTCGGAGTGCTGTGCACGGTGATTACATGATAGAAGTGCTATGATGGCACCAGCGGCAATGTGTGGTTGATTTTACTAACACAAGGTGGAAGTGAATATTTAAAGTTTTGTGTGCTTGCGACCTCCTTAACACGAAAGACACTCAGGTGTTATCTTTTAAAAACACTCACTGGCAATTTGTTGATCTGCGCGTTTGAGGGTTGCGCGAGCTCCAGCCATTGTCTGCACGTCACCGCCTCAGTGGAAGCAGGTTCAGCGCGGTTAGATTTAAACGGCAGTACTGGCAAATAAACGTGACACGTCAGCAAGCAATGCGCGTAACAGACGCACGGAACATTGTCAACAGCGACCTCATCAGTAGTGCAAACCTCAACGATCACATCACAAGAGTTTGGAAGAATTTATTACTGCCAGCTGGGAGACAGCGCAGTGTACAAGCATTTAGGACAGCGATTTTTTTGGGGCCTTTGCGACAACGGTGACTACCTTACTTATTTTAACTTGGTTTTTTTTTGCCCATGTAAATTAATAACTCTTCTTGGAAATTAACTACACAGAAGGTAGTGGAGTTTTATGGTATACAAATAGGGATGATGACGCCAATAAGCACTGCTTTTTTTTAGAACACTGTTTTATCTCTAATTTTCTGGCATTCATCTTTGAGAGTTGATGTATGGTTTTATTAACCGTGTTGTTACCTGCCATTGTTTCTTTCACATTAATACGATTGCCGGATATTTGAGTATTGTATTTTGTATATATATTGTATTTGCATTATTTTTGAATTTTCTTTATAATTTTCTTCTACCATAGCGGCAACAACAAGCATGTCTCAACCTCCAGCTTTCCTATCGAAGAAGGGCGAACCAATTCTCCCTTGGAAAAGATGGAGGAATTTATTTGACTCCTACATTGTAGTAATTGGCTGTGAAAAATTCTCAGCATTTAGAAAACAAGCAATTCTTCTCCACAATTTAGGTGTTGAGGGACGGAATATTTACGATAGTATGGATCTCATTTCAGTTGTTAATGGGGAAGGTGAACCAACTGATGTGTACAAGATGTCCATGACAATGTTGGAGAAATATTTTTGGCTGAACTGCTTGGGGCCTCGATCAAACTTACTGCATCCCATGTGTTATTGGGGGTTTCTGAGGGAGATGGGTGTGATCAGCTGGCATATAGACATCAATATCTGATTTTCCTTTTTACAGCTATAGCCCAGCTGTGTGTGGCATCAATGTGGCTACATAAGGATGCCCCGACATTTGAGATATGGAGGGCAAGATTTTTTTCCATCTTTATTCTCGAATACAGCATATATGCAATAAAGGGGGCTCAAAGGAGGAAGTTAGGTAGAGATATTTGGGGACCTGTGATCTCCTATAAGAGTGATTGAAATGTTAAAGAAATAAATTAAGTAGTTTAAGAAATTATGGTATTATATAATTGCATATTGCACTTTTACATACTGCACCAAGCACTTTAATATGTGTAAAGTGTTCTACTAAATACATGCAGTATGCTAGCATTGCTTTTTCTTTTTTGCTTATCTTTTTTGTGTAGAACCTTTTCTGGGCTTTAACCATTAATTGTAGAAATTGAAATGTATTTACTGTGTTTTTTATGGCTTCATGGATCAATACAATTTTTTTTAAAATAAATAAATACAAATTTCTAAGCCTGGGCCATAATAGTCCTTAGAAAGAGGATCATGCAATGCTGCACAATCGTTCTGTAGACAAGCCCTTCTTCTCCATGACCACAACGGCGGGTGGTAGTTCTTTTATGTAAAAGTAAAAGAACACACCTCTAGAATTCAAGTTAATAGACAATACAGAGACTAGTTAACATTAATGGGAGCGGGGCACACACAAATATACGAAGGGCACAGAGAATAAACAAATAACTTCTAGATGGAAAAGTATGATGCATAAGTACTTCTGCAGATGCACTTCATATTTTCCAACATTGGAAATTTAAACCAAGGAACATATTAAGTTGGGTGAGCTGCAGTGTGCCAGGGATGATTACACATAGCTCCAGGATGGCTGGGTCACAGAAAGCTTTGCAGGTCATCCACATGAGATAAATTTACTCAAAATCTATCAAAATAGAATTAATGTCCAGAGTTAATGGTTATCCTAGATTTCAAAGAACAAGTAAGACAAACAATACAATGATGCAACCGATTTCAGACCACCAAGTAAGCACAGGTCAAAAAATAGAGGTGTATTTGGATTGTAAGGCACAAAATGCAACAATATTCTCAGAAAATATTTAAATGGAGACTCCCATGGCAATACAATCAAACTGGGGTTCTGCTTCAAGAAATTTGAGCACAAAACGTGTCTCTCAATCTCTTTTTTATATACATTATAAAATACATTTTTGTATTCTACTTTAGTATTAACCTTTTTAGGAAGACAACATGTGATGAGCCGTATTGCCCATGCCTGGATCAGAAGATAAAAGCAACCCGGCAAATGTTTTACTTCCAACCCTTAATGCCCTGCGGTCTCCGCAAAAGCTTAGTAGCATTCTACCCCAGAAATATTTCTTCAAAATCAGCCCTGGGTCCTTAACATAGTGGCTAAAAAGCTACATCTAGAGAGAAGCCCATGACATATCTCAGTCCTTCAGGCCCGGCACAGAGAAAGTACTTCTCCACAGCAGCCATATCGGTTAATGACACTCAGACCTTCTATCAGGGCTGTCACAGCTGTATGGGTTAAGGAAGCCTCAGGTTTTAAGTCAACCAGGGGTTTCCAGATCTCTGTCAGGTCCTGCCATCTTCTCTACTGCCTAAGTAACTAATGCCTGATATCAAGGAGGCACATGGCCCATTTTTGAGATCTATAAATGTTCACTCTTTTATATACTTTTATGTTTGCTCAAGTGAAAAATCCATTGCAGCAGGTGCATTTTAGTGAGCTATGAAATCCACAATTGAATGTCTAAATATTGATAAAGGCAGTCAATCAGACCACCGAGCACAGACATCAAAAAAGAGGTATGAATTATTCAAAATTAAAAAGGTGCTGGAAGTGAGAGAAACATGTAAACTGAAGATGAACTTGTTCATCCTCAGAAGTGAAAGAAGTTGTACTTCGTTCCCATTGGTTCCTCCTCACTATGATCTCTGTGAGGCTGGTCCTTGGCTGCGAGCATCTGACACAAAGAATGCCTTAGTGAATGAGAATACAGACACAACACTCCCAACAGTACAAAATATAAGAGAAGCCAGCTCTACCTTGGGGTAACTGAAGGATGCCAACGCTGAGTCCAGACACAATATCTCCCACAAGGAAATCCCTGATGGGATAGCGAGGCAACCAGAACAGGATCGGGATACATTTGTAAAGCAGGGATTTGGCAACTGGTCCAGAACATCTATAAATAAACAAAAAAACTGTCTGAGTTCGAAGACCAGAAAGGCAGATAAGTCAAACAAGGCCTTCATTGGTTACTTTTGCTGTTAAAATAGCTGCCATTTCTTGGGATGAAGGACCAGATGTATCAAAGGGCTTTTCCCAGTCTGTGTCTATGGGAAACTGTATTGGGACATGTAGTCCCAAATACTAAAAATGAAGCATTTCACAATGCAAATCTCCCTCCTATGTACTTTTCCTTTATCTGAGCCATATTGGACTTTTAGACTCGCTAACATGTAGAGAATGATTCCGCTTTCCCAACGTGTATCTGGTACGGCCCCAGCCACACTCTTCTTTCAGAGGCACCAACATGTGTAATACCGGCCCATGATGGGCAGCTCAACACACTCAGAGCTGCCGTATTTTTACTGAAACCGGGGCATGGGCAGCTCTGACCACATGAGGTTCCACCTCAATCTTTGGCCCCTACCTGATCTTCCGCCTCGCCCTGCTCCATAGGGGCACCTCTTCTGGCTGCCGTTTTGGGGCAATCAACTCAAGATCCGCTTCGCTCAGTCCGCAACGTGTTCCCTGGTGCTTCCATGAGGGGTTCTCCTCTGGCATGGTGGATTTGACAAGGACAATGGTCAACTTGGAGAAGGGGATTCAACGCTTCCTTCCTATTACTGGCTCCAAGCTTCTCCTTATCCCTTCTGTAGTCTAGGAAGAAGAAGACAAGTCACTGCAAATGCTTCAACTCTTCAACAAAACAGTTTTAATTTGAAGTCAAAGTCCCTGCAAATTCTTTAACATTTGCCCTACTCTTCATGTCCTATGTGGCGTCTTACGTGCTTGAAAGCGGCTTCTATGAGCTATCCCATTCCTTCTTGAATGCATAATAGCAAAACATTTTTGCCATAAGATAACCAGATATTACAACACAAAGCAAACCATTGTCAATAGGCAGGATCAGCAGCATGCCCTCAAATGCCCTGGCAAATGGTTAAACAATTCCTCCCTCAGGCTGTCTGAGTGCTACAGTGCATAGACATCCTTCACTCACATAACAGACCGCTTCTCTCGACCGTTCTGCAACACAGAGAGGCACACATGCATAATTGAAGAAGCGCACAGAGACGCTCAAGCACACAGTCACACAAATAACATAGGCACATGGACACACAGATGCATGCACATGCTTAATGGCACACATAGACAGGGATATTATACACACACACAAAAGCACAAAGAGGCACAACTGCTCACAGGCTCACATGCACAATAACAGAGGCATACAGGGCCCCACATGAGAACTTAATCACAGACATACACAGAGAGGAATGCATTGACAAATGAGTACACATGCATGCCCAGTCACACCAAAGCACACAGGTACACATATGCATTGATCCATTGAGATACACACATGTAGACAAAGGAGCAGACAGGACTACGAGCACCATCATAAAAAAACACATGGAAAAACATGATCTCACAACCCCATATCCACATACAGACACAACTCAGCAAACATAAACACAAATGCACATACAAGCACACAGAGAAATGCATACTTCAAAGCAGACTATTGAGAATTCAGCTGCCAGACTGATCCTCAACCTGCCTAAGAGAACCCACAACACCCAGTACCTAATGTGCTGGCTAGTACACCACAAATATGCATAGCCGGGCACATCTGCTCACAGGTTCCAAGAAGCCCCCATGCACAATCATACAGGTGCGCACACGGGCCCTCATGCACATATTGACATGTATTTAAAAACACACACGCACAGTCCTGCCAGGTGTCACTCGTTTCATGTTAATCTCATACAGGGAGGTTAATTTCTTAATTTCTTGCATCACCACAGGTACCAGAGACTGTCACATAGCGAACAAACAATCAAGGTTAGGCTCAAGCAGGTAGATACATTCCCAACATTACTACATGGGGCGGACACTGTCACATAGCCAGCTAACAGAGCAATGTAAGCTCAGCGCATGCACTCTCTCCATTTGCCTCATGGCAGCCTGTTCCAGCCAATCTCTCAGCTGGCACCAACAGAATACATTTGGAAAGGAAGTGGCTTAACAGCTAGAGTGGCTGACTGAAGCTGGAGAACCAGGTTCGAATCTGGCAGGAGGGTCAAACATCCTGTGATTCTGGGCAAATCACCAAGGGCCAGATGTAGGTAACCAAATACCGGTCAATAACGGCCGAAAATAGCGAATTTCGGCCATTACCGACCGGTATTTGGTATTTGAGATGTAGGGGACAGAAAATCATCGGAATCGGTAAATGTACCTATTCGGTAAATTTACCGAATCGGTAAAGTTCCCAAATCGGTAAATTTACCAAATCTGTAAATATACCGAATCGGAAAAGTTTTCGAATCGGTAATTTTACCGAATCAGTAATTTTACCGATTCGGTAAATAAGAAATGGTAAAAATGAAGTTTGAGATGTAGGTAACCTCTAAAATACTGAATTCGCATGAAATTCGGTATTTAAGAGTCAGTATTCACCATGGATTGATATCAGGTGGTAACCAGGTGCAGGCCATACAAAAGGGCCCAAAATGCAACAGTTTGACCAGAATGGCTGCATTCTATGTGATTGCGAGGCGGCTACGGATCCAGGCAGAAGGAGAGAGGGAATGGAGAAGAGAGGAGCAGGTTTACAGGCAGAGGATCACCATATTCCAACAGACTTAGGCAGAGATCCTACAAAGGTACAGGCTAGACCCCCAAACCATCCTAGAGCTAATCAGGGACCTCCACCCACTGTTGGAGCACCCAACCCCAAGGGCCCACGCCATCCCACCCCATGTGCAGGTGCTCTGTAGCCTACACCTGCTTGCCTCTGGGAGCTACCAGAGTGTCATTGCATCGATAGGTGGGGTGTCCCAGAGCTGCCTGTCCCGGTTTTTCAGAAAATTTCTGGACGCCATGTTGCAGAGAATGCATTTTTACATCAGCTTCCCTGCAACGCACGCTGAACTGGTCAGGACCAAGACTGACTTTTATCAGATGGCGCATTTTCCCAATGTCATTGGCTGCATTGATGGTACCCACATCCCAATATGCCCACCTGCTGCCACAGAGTACATTTATAGAAACAGGAAATCCACACACAATAAATGTACAGGTAATCTGTGATTCCAAATTTATCATCACGGACATAGTTGCCAAGTTTCCCGGGAGTACCCACGACTCCTACATCTTTCAGAACAATGGCATCTACTCATGGCTGACAGCGGGGGAAGTTGGCAAAGGCTACTTGCTAGGTAATACACTGTGTGAATCTCCCTTGATACATATTGCAGCTGTATGTGGATATGTGCATGTGAGTAATGTATTTCTATTCTTACAAATAGGAGACAGTGCATATGCCCTTCGGTCCTTCATCCTCACACCCTACCTCAACCCTTCAACACCCAGCCAGAGGAGGTACAACAGGGCACACACATCCACCCGGAACATTGTGGAGCGCACCTTTGGACTGTGGAAGAGCAGGTTTCGGTGCCTGCACAAGAGTGGAGGGGCACACCAGTACACACCAGTGACCTGCTGCAAATTGATTGCAGCCTGTGCAATGTTGCACAACCTTGCAGTTAAGAAGGGCACTGAAGTGGAATTATCAGATTTCGAGGACCAGGACGATGACCAAGCTCTGCCTGACCCACACACAGCTGGACATGCAACATCAACAGATGGCAGACACAGACGGGAAGAGATCACACACAACTTTTTTAAAGTAAGTAAAGAGACACAGGCAGGTGGAGTATGCACCCAACTTAGTTTATTTTTTGTCACTACGCAGGTATCTAAGGCACAAATGTGCAACACAAACTTTGAACTTTCCAAATTGTATGTCCTGGGTCACTTCCCCATAATATTAACTGTTCATTTGCGTCCATGCTTAGTAGTGCCAGATGTATGTGGCTCACTGTGTTCGCTGGGCGTTTGGGCTGAAGCCTCACCTTGTCGCCTGCTGCTCCTCTTTGTCTCTACACCAAGGGGGCTTGCCATGCTGCTCCTACTTGTGCTCCCTTCACTCTCTGGCACATCAATAGCAGCAGTTTATGCTGTTTGAGCATGTATTAGCGCCTCAAGAGTACCGGTCATCTTGGCTATGCCCCTTGTCACCTCATTGCTGTTTTGCGTCAAACCCTCTTGACTGTTTATGCTTCGCCTGCATAGCAGGGAAGTGGCTGTGGCCAGGCGGTGAATTGCTTTGTTGTGTTGATGTGCACGCTGCTTCTCCCTGCACCTTGATGCTATTTCTGTGTCCAGTTTGGTGCACAGTAGCTGCACCGATTGTGTCATTTCATGTATCCCTGTAGCCATGTTCTTGTTCACTTCCACCAGTTCCCTGATGCCCTTTCCTATTTCTTCTTTATTGCTATTCAGGTTGCGCATTTGGCGTTGACAGGACATGATGGCCTTTCCCTGCATCCTCTGGATCTTCACCATGCTCCCCTCCAGGCCTTGGAACACACTGGACCCCTCCCCACGTCCACCTACACTCCTTTCTTGGACTCTGCTGCGTCTTGTGCTACTACGGACAACCTCTGCACTGGACTGCAGTGTGGCAGAGATATCATCTCCAGGCAAGGTGTGTCTGTCTTCCATCTCCATTTCACCGGCAGATGTGTCCATTTCTATCAGTGGGGCAACGACATGCCTCCTGCTTGGTTGTGCTGCAGGTGTTTCAACATGCAGTGATGCTGGCATATCTGGTGAAGACATTAACAGAGGGGACTGTGAACGTCGTGGGCATGCCTGCAACTCTTGAGTGATTTCAGGTCTTGGGAAGGTGGCTGGCTACTCGGTACACCTGTGTCCTGTAATGCACTGGGACCTGGCTCCTGACTTTCATCCCTCTCGGGTGCCGTGCCTTCAGTCTCCTGTGACCGCCTTCTGGATGTGTGACCTGTGGACATATGTGCGTATATCAGCTAAGCGCAAATGTCTCACAGCCACTACAATTAAATATTTTTAAATTGCACAATGTACATGTTGCCTGCCCTTCATTATGTCTGCAATCATTTGCCTAACTTGGTGGTTGCTGTGCTGTATGACATGGTCTTTCATTACCTGACTACATGTACCATGATGCATTGCTACTGTATAGTGTTGGCACACCTGGACTGGGGTCACTTAGCTTCAAGGGGTGAGGGAAGGATGAGGGTGTGAGGGGGATTGCTGTGCATGCATCTTACCTTTTCTGCTTGCAGCTTTGGCTGAGCTGTCCACTTCTCCCAGTCCGCAGACGCTTTCTGGCTTTAAGGTTGAGGCCACCATCTCCTCCAGGTCAGTGAGGGGGGTGCTGTGTTCTTTCCTCCACCAGTTTTCGATGCCTGCTTGTGGTGGCCTGCCAATTTCTTTTTTGTGAGGCTCCTCAGGTCATAGAACCTCTTTTTCAAGTCCTCTGTGTCTCTGGTGGTCACTCCCACAGCATTTACTTTGTCCAGTATATCCAGCCAAATCTTCCTTTTGGCAGATTCAGCCACAGTGAGGGACTGCCTGCCAAACAGTTTGTGGTGCACCTTCACCACCTCCTCCACAAGGACCTGTAGCTCCAAGCTGCTGAATTTCAGCTTTCTCTTCCTCTCTGGCTGCTCTGTGTCTTTGCTGGTTGCCATTTTACAGGTTTTAAACTGCACAAACTCTTTCTGCTGCTGCTCCCAATCTCTCTGCTCCAACTGCCTCTCCAGACGCTTCTAATTAGTTGCAGCTGCCTGTGTAGCCACTTCCTGGTAGGGAGGGGGAGGGTGGTAGCACCTGATTGGCTGTTTTCTTAAGTTTCACTTTTGCTTGCTTTCCGATTCGGAATTTACCGAATCGGTATTTACCGAATCGGTATTTACCGAATCGGTATTTCCCATTCATTCCTATGGGCCGGAATGAATGGGAAATACCGATTCGGTAAATACCGATTCGGTAAATTCCGAAAGTTCGATTCCGAATTTTACCGAATCGGTAAAAAATACCAAATTTTTACCTACATCTCATTTACCGATTCATGAATACCGAATCTGTAAAATTGGGTATTTAAGAATTGGTAAATGAGATTTACCTACATCTGGCCCTTAATTACCCATGCCTAAAAATGTATGTGTCCGTCTGTAATGCAACTGGTGCTCATTTCAAGCGCTCTGATACCTTTGGGTCGAGTTTGCGCTATATAAAACTGCAAAAAAACAGTGCTGCTGAAGCTCTGCTCTGGATGCACAAATTTCATTGGACAGTGGTCTTGCCAAAGAGGCTGGGCTAAGTGTCAAGAGTACCCGCTGACATGGGACCTGCAGCCGAGGGTGCATGTCTTAGAATGAAAGAAGAGCCTGAGACAGGAAGTGCCTGTTCAGAAACAGACCCACCATTAAGTAGCCCCTGGGTCTACAAAGTAAAAATACAAGAGATTGTAAGTTGCTTGTCACTGTATGTGGACAATGGTGGGCCAGGACCCGACTGGAGAGACCATTATTTGTGATCCAGGTCATAGAGAAGCACCTCCTGGGACCATTAATGCTCCTTTCTGTCTGAGTCATTAATGATTGTCACTGCCTGAGGCTATTGATGCTTAAATTCATTCCGCATTTGTCCTCTCGTGTACGATTGTAGTCTTGCTGCCAAGCCCTAACACTGATGGACTCTAAGGCCTTTTATTTGCCCAGTTTTGGGGTCTCTGGTATGCCATGTGGTCTTAGGACAGCTCAACCAATCAATCAGGATTTGTAAATCGCAGCTGCTTCACCAGACAAAACTTAAGACAAAATTCTAACTTCTGTGAATACCAAAAGTAGTAAGTTTAGGATTTTGTCTTAAGTTAGTTCTGTGAATCGGGCCCTTAGTATCTATCTTTAGATTTCGTGGGCCTCATTTATGAGCCCTTGCGTCACTTTTACGCCGTCGGTGCGTCACTTTTTGTGATGCACCAGTGGCGTAAAAAATGCGCCTTGTTGCGCCATATTTACAACGTGACGCATCTAGGTAGATGCGTCACTTTGTAAACCCCTGCGCCACATTATACCTGCGCCAGGTATAATGTATGCAAGGAGAGCGTATTGACACAAGAAAGGGTCCTAGAAGTGACGCAGTGAATTCCATGAGAATTCACTGCGTCACTTCTAGGACGCTGTTGTGTCAAAATCTTGCGCCTGCCTCACAGCAGGCGTAAGACTGATGCAGGCCCTTTCACATGGGGCTTGCCCCATGTGAAAGGACACATTGCTGGAGTTGCGTCACTTTTGCTCCATACAGATATGTCAGAAATACTGACGTATCTGTAACTCCTTGCGCAATGATGCGTCATAATGTAAATATGACACATCATTGGTGTCACAAGGAGGGCGCAATGAAAAGTGAGGCATCGCTGTTTTCACGCAGCGATGCGTCACTTTTCATAAATGAGGCCCATTTGTGTCCCTGTGTGTGCCAGGTACATACACACTGATGTGGTGGCTTCAGATAGCTGCCCTGTTACTCTTAGCCCTGTTCCCTGGAAGATTGATTGGACCTGGTTCACAAAGTTATTTGTGCATGCAAGTTCAACATGTGTGGGCCAATGGTTTGCTTAATAAGTAAAAGATCTGTACAGTTAACCATGAGTAAATCTTATTTACGTGGTGTGGAGTTCTAGGGCAGTGACACAGTGGAAATTTGGTGAAAGCCAACAAACCCATGAGCTTTTGGGTATGCTAAACCTTTCCCAAGACCTGTTCTCTCCTGGAAACTGTTGCATATTTATTCTTGTCGTCGGCAGACGTAAATCAGTTTTCAGGTTGAGATTCAAAAGGGAGCACCACAAAATGGGTGGGGTAAAGGCAAATCTCTCTCTTACTAAGCAGACATTTTTCCTCAAGATTCGAAAAAAATAAAAAGCTATAAAAGTGCAATTGCATGTATCCATGGAGGCTGTTTGAGATAAAACCATGTGCACTAATTATTCTTATAAACACAGAACTATATTTGGATGCAGTTTATTAAGTATTCATAAAATCCTTCAAGCAGTACCCAAGAAAAAGGTTGCAACAGCCCATGAAAACTTTGGTTGTGAATTAAAAAAAAAATTGAATCTGCACGGATTGCAAGAGAGAAAACTAAGGTGCAGACATAACTTTGTAAAGAATCAGGCTCAGTGATGGCTATTTACAAAGGCAACTTACAATTGTGAGTAATTTACACGCGTAAATTAGTCTTGTACTTATGAGTAACTTTACTCCTTTGATCTATTAAAAAAATCAGAGTGAAAAGTTACTCTAAAGTCTAGGCTTACAAGTCTCCACTCTAAAAAAGGAGGTGGAGACACATTTAAGTGTTTTACCACTGCCAAAAAGAAACAGTTGTGAATCCAGCACCACAGATGGCCAACCACTGATAATGTAACACCCTCCCATAGAAAATAATAGAAATGGGTAATTAAAATAAAAACCCTCCAGGAAATAATGGTACACTAAATAATGTTTCATGTTATTAAAATGTTCTAAAAATAATGCATATTTTTTTTTATTATAACATATTTTAATAATCTTTCTTTCATTTGACTATTAGTGTAACATGAACTTTTATTAAAATATAATTCAATGACTTTAAATTAGTTCCATACACCACTTTAAATCATTATTAATGAATAATATAAAATAATTGTTTAAATTTATGTGAGAATTTATTTTTACACTAATCACACTTACAGCAAGTGCACTGCCCCTCTTCAAACACACATCACACTTACAAGTGCACTACCCCTCTTCATCAAAAACTGATCACACTTACAAGTGCACTACCCCTCTTCAAACACACATCACACTTACAGAAGTGCATTTCCCCTCTTCATCAAACACCAATCACACTTACAGCAGTGCACTACCCCTCTTCATCAAACACTAATCACATGCACAGCAATGCACTAGCCCTCTTCATAAAACACACATCACACTTACAGCAACTGCACTACCCCTCTTCATCAAACACATCCCACGTACAGCAGTGCACTGCCATTCTTCAAACACACATCACACAGCAATTGCACTACCCCTCTTCATCAAACACTAATCACACTTAGAACAAGTGGACATCACTCTTCATCAAGCACACATCACA
Source organism: Lissotriton vulgaris (assembly GCF_964263255.1). NCBI lineage: Eukaryota > Metazoa > Chordata > Amphibia > Caudata > Salamandridae > Lissotriton > Lissotriton vulgaris. Next base: position 1,215,343,044 of record NC_141697.1, read on the forward strand.
CTTACAGCAGTGCACTAGCCCTCTTCATCAATAACACATCACAATTAGGGCCACTGGTATTATGCGATTCTGCAGCCATGGCGTTTTACACGTAGTCATGGTTTTACTGCACTTGCAAACATAATTCGACATGTGCTGCCTAATTTGCACTTTTCAATACTCAAAATACTGTTTCCAGCTCAAACATCTATGAGCGGTTGGTACCTTTATTAAGGTATTAAACAGGTGCTAACAAGGTGAAAATGATAATCACGGTGTCTTCATTCGCCCAGTTGGTGGACTGAGGAATCAGATCTGACAGCAGCAGGAAAACATCTTCACGTGTTTAAATGCAAATGACAGAATGAGGAAACAATCACTCTTTGTGGTGAAATGTTTTGTTTCATTGTTTATGTCACTCGATGTTGTAGCTGACACTGTTCTCAAATCAAGTTGTTTCACGAGGGAACTCAGAATGAGAAAATTCCAAACATTTGACTTTTGTGTTTAAGGTTTGATGTCTAAAAACTTTCAGTGGCAAATGTTTTGCAGTGTGATACATTTTAAATCAACAATTTCTTTCAACTGCATCGGCCAAAGGCAGGTTGGGCTGCATACTGGCCTCAGTTTACCATCAAAAGGAGCTTTTCCAGAAGGAGCGCAAGACAAACCTCCTCGCCTTTATCAATGCTTCCTCTAACCTTGGCTCTTCTTGAAAAATTAATTCTGTTCTCTTGTCTTTCACTTCCCGGTTCCTACATTGTTAGTGCAGCGCGCCAGGACACTCTACGGAGTAACAGATGTGCTTTATAAGTTACTTTGACATTACATTATCGTCCATTCACCTTCAAACTCAGGGGCAGGTTTACAAGCCCCTACGCCACTTTTGCACGACCGTTCCGTCACTTTTGTGACTCAACGGCGGCGTAAAAAATGCGGCAGATTTACAACGTGACGCATCTAGGGAGATCTGTCAGGTATAATGTATGCAGGATAGACGTTCCCACGCAGGAAAGCCTCGTAAGAGTAACGCAGTGAAATCTACAGGATTTCACTGCGCAACTTTTAGGACGCTACTGCGTCAAAACCATACGCCTGCTTGAAGCAGGCATAAGGAATGACGCAGTGTATTGGGAATAGGCCTCCCCGTATATTGCTGGAGTTGCGTTGTGTTTGTAACACAACTCCAGCAATGCTTGACTTTTCCACCAACAGATGCGTCCGAATTTCTGATGCATCTGTCAATCTTTGTGCTATAGTGCGCCGTATCGTAAACTAGGCGCATCAATGGTGGCGCAAGGGTTTTTTCAGGCAGGCACAGGGAAACTGACGCATCTATACAGATCTGCCCGTCATTATATTTAATGACATTTGCACCTTGAGATGTGCTCTGTTCCAACGGTGCAGATTTCTGGATGTTCGGGGTTCACAAAGGAGGGTTCCTGGAAACCTGTGACATTCACAGAGCAAAGAGATGCCTGAATGTGGAAAAAAAAGCTATTTGTATGTGAGCCATTGATCTTTTTTTCCTCCAGTGGACTTTTTCTTCATAGCGAAAATGCCCTCCGCTTTGACAGTGTGCTCTGCCCATTCACATTTTGGCCTCGGCAGGAATACCTTTCCTACTATTTTCAGATATGGGAATGGTGCTTATGGGAGTTTTTGAATACCTACAAATATAAATAGATTGTGGGTGTTTCTAATTTTTCCAGGGTATTTCCAAGTGGGAACCACTACTGCTTGCCTCCCCCTACCCCCGGTTTATCGCACTAATTTATTTACAAGATATTGGGAAAATAGTACAGAGACGTAAATATATTTATGAGTAAATTCACAATTTGTAAATTCTTTCCGCTTGTATAGTTAGTAAGCCGAAGGAATATATTTTATTTCTTGAGCATAATATTACTTCATTTCCATGTTTCCGATTTTGCATGCTTTGTCTCTGGTGTTGTTTTTTGTTCTAATTTTGCCTTTCGGAGACTTCTTTGAGCAGAAAATGTCTCCGGGAATTTTAATAATGATGTGTTCCATGGTTGAGTCCAGCAAGTGCGTAACCCTCTTCATAAAACACACTTTACACTTAACAGCAGGTGCGTACCCGTCTTCAGCAAACACACATCACACTTACCACAAAGCCACACCCCTCTATATCAATCACTTATCCCACGTACAGCGAGGGCACACCCTTCTTCATCAAACACACTTCACACGCACAGCAGCACGTGCACAGCCATCTCCATCAAACACACATCACACGCACACACGTACATGTCCCTCTCGATCCAATACACATTACACGCACAGCACGTGCATACTCCTCTCCCTCAAACACCCTTCACACGCTTACGCACACGCACTGGTCCTGTTCTTGATGACCGTCTTAAATATAAACACAAAATGCACCAAAAACACAAAAGCTGGTCAGCCGGAACTGACCAGGCTTGCTTCCCAATCCTCCCCCCAGGGCCCGCCTGTCCTCCTCGTGGCCTGAGAGGTCAGGGTGGTGGGTACTCACCCCCTCCAGGGCGCCCACCTGTCCTCCTCGCGCTGGACTCTCCGTGGCTTGAGATGCTGGGTCCGTGTGCACTTTTATAGCTAGAAGGACCTCAAGGTGTTGGAGGGCGCACGTGCGCCTCGAGGCTGCAGAAATTAGCCTTGGCATTAATATGTTACTCGGTTCGTGGAGCCGAGGGTCCACTCCCGCTGCACATCGCCGCTTTGCTGATTCACTGTGACATGACACGACAGGTCAGCGTGAGTGCGGTGGGTAGGGTCCCATGGGCAGGTTCGCAGGCAGGGGACGCGTCATCACAGAAAACCCAAGGGTGCAGGGCCGAGGAGCGTGCGTCGGAGCCAGAGGCGACGGGTCCGCAAACAACCAATGTGTGATCCTCTGCAGATCACTAAGGGGGTCATTTGTGGGCAGATTCATAAGGCCCTTCTGACACTTTTGCGCCGCTGTTGCGTCATTTCGGTAATAAAAACGGCCTAGGGGACCAAAACCGGCCCCCACCTGGTGGCTCACCGGGAAAACGCCCTGTGCCCGCTATGGCCAGTCCGGCTCCGGTGGTAGCTTCAGTGACAAGCAAGGGGTTACTTATCCTGTCGCCTGCAGGGAATCGACAAGTGCATAAAAGCAAGAAATGGGGTGCCTTTCCAGGTGTATCCACATAACTTCATCTTTATACATTTGCCCCGTAGCCATCAAGCTACACAGACAGGGCCCGATTCACAGAATGAACTTAAGACTCAACCCTAAACTTACTACTATTTTGGTATTCACAGAATGCACTTACTACTTTGGGCATTCACAGAAGTTAGCATTTTGTCTTAAGTTTGTCTTAAGACAAACTTAAGACAGACTTAGGACAGACTTAAGACAGACTTAAGACAGACTTAAGACAAAATCCTAACTTCTGTGAATACCAAAAGTAGTAAATTCATTCTGTGAATACCAAAATAGTAGTAAGTTTAGGATTGAGTCTTAAGTTCATTCTGTGAATCGGGCCCACTGGCACGCGCGCACACACACACACACACACACACACGAGTCGGCGGTGCTCAGGCGTATTGACCTCAATATGTAATCCTACAGCCCCCCATCCCATGACTGAAATAGTGTTGAACACAATAACAAATATAAAATAAAAAAAAGACGCACCCAAACAGGAGAAATGAAGCATTGTGCAAAAGAGAGAAGGTTGTTTGGATGAAGGAGCCTGACCCCTTCAGGGATGGCTGCAGGAGGTGGGGTCGGGGGGACTGGTATGTCCGTGTCCGGATGAACTCTTAAGGCTGGTATGATGAGACCCCACTATGGTCAGTCCCCAGGACTGAGGTCCTGCACCGCTCCCGGCATCATCTAGTAGGCAGTGACATGAAGACAGTGTGCAGTGGACGTGGGTGCACGTGCTGTCTGAGTTTGTAAATGTTGTGAGCATTGTGTCTTCTCCAATGACACAAGGGCTGCTGAGTGAGGCCTAGGTGTTCACTTCTCGGTGTCCTGCACGCAAGAATGGAGTCCAGTACAAGGCCCACACGGTGCTGCTCATGGTCTCTACTGAATAAAAAGTGCACTCTGGGCATCATCTACAAAAAAATGGTGCAGGCGTACATCGCGGCGCCGCAAGCGAGTTAGCTGTGCCGAGCTGCGTCACTTTCAAAGCACAAGGGATGCGGCGTATTAACAACAATATGACACATAAGTGTGCTTTCCCCTGCTCTGGCGCAGAACTGGCTGCCATGCACCAGCGCAGGCATCCTTGCGTGATTTTGCAAGGGTGCCTGTGCTGTGGCGATGATTGTTTTTGTGCAGGAAGGGAGACCTTCCTGCACAAAAACAATCAATAGCATTTTGCTCTTTCTACGCATCCCACAGAATGCAGCACATACAGAGCAAGGAAAAAAAGAGGCTGAATAAAAGTATGTCTCCTCGTTGAGCCATCCCTACGGCTCCCCTGGGGAGGTGTAGGATCCTGACACATTCCCAGTTTTACAAAATGTTCTAAATCTAGGAAGGCATCAAGTTCCATGGATGTTGCGTGGGAGCATGCACAGCAACACCCATGGAGCGACTCTTTCACGCAGAGTTATGCGTGAAAGGGAAACATATTTACAAGGTCATGAAAAGTCCCGCAGGGTGACTTTACGTGGCCTTGTAAATATGGGCAAGCATACTGCGCTGCTGGTGCGTTAAAAAAAGTGACGCACCGGCAGCACAATAGGCTTGTAAATGAGGCCATTAAATCAGTTACTGCCTCTTCACACCAGACTATGGTGGGCTGGGAGTGGGAGGCAATGGATTTGGAGCGCAGGGTTTCTTATGTCACCAAACTCCTGCCAAGGAAGCTGACTACCGTGCCCTTTCTGTGAAATACAAGCAGACATACACAGCTGGGGACTCTCATTTCCCAGCCTCCCCCCGGTGCTGTATACTGTGCATTTAGGGAAGCATGCCAATTGTGTGTCGTGCGACTGAGATACTGAAGGTGGTGTGAATGATGACTTGTGGAGGACCTGTTAAGTGGAGCTAAAAATGGAAGGAGAGCTTTCCCAGACTGGCTTTGGTTTAATTCACTGTGATTCTGTCTCACAATAGCTGAGCGCCAAACCCTAACACAGAGCCCTGCTTCTAGGCCTACATTGCAAACCCTGGCTGAGGCAAGCTGACACATTACGAATCCAGCTGGACTGCAGTGTCACCTGGCACACCTCTGGGGCATAATCTGCTGCGGTCGCTGCATATAGACTGCCACAGGCCCTGGGAAATGGCCTGGTATGCACTCTACAAGGTTACACTGAGAGATGCACAGCTCACACTGAGAGATGCACAGCTCACACTGAGAGATGCACAGCTCACACTGAGAGATGCACAGCTCACACTCTGAGAGATGTACAGCTCACACGGAGAGATGCACAGCTTACAATGAGAGATGCACAGCTTACAATGAGGGAGACTGACACCTCACACTGAGAGGGACTGACACCTCACATTGAGAGATTCACACCTCACACTAAGAGATTCATGCTTAACACTGAAATTCATACCTCACACTGAGATGCACAGCTCACACTGAGAGAGATTCATATCTTACACTGAGTGTCACACCTCACACTGAAAGAGTCACACCTCACACTGAGAGATGCACAGCTCACTCTGAGAGATGCACAGCTCACACTGAGAGATGCACAGCTCACACTGAGAGATGCACAGCTCACACTGAGAGATTCACAGCTTACAACGAGGGAGACTGACACCTCACACTGAGAGGGACTGACACCTCACATTGAGAGATTCACACCTCACACTAAGAGATTCATGCTTAACACTGAAATTCATACCTCACACTGAGATGCACAGCTCACACTGAGAGAGATTCATATCTTACACTGAGTGTCACACCTCACACTGAAAGAGTCACACCTCACACTGAGAGATGCACAGCTCACACTGAGAGATGCACAGCTCACACTGAGAGATGCACAGCTCACACTGAGAGATGCACAGCTCACACTCTGAGAGATGTACAGCTCACACGGAGAGATGCACAGCTTACAATGAGAGATGCACAGCTTACAATGAGGGAGACTGACACCTCACACTGAGAGGGACTGACACCTCACATTGAGAGATTCACACCTCACACTAAGAGATTCATGCTTAACACTGAAATTCATACCTCACACTGAGATGCACAGCTCACACTGAGAGAGATTCATATCTTACACTGAGTGTCACACCTCACACTGAAAGAGTCACACCTCACACTGAGAGATGCACAGCTCACTCTGAGAGATGCACAGCTCACACTGAGAGATGCACAGCTCACACTGAGAGATTCACAGCTTACAACGAGGGAGACTGACACCTCACACTGAGAGGGACTGCCACCTCACATTGAGAGATTCACACCTCACACTAAGAGATTCATGCTTAACACTGAAATTCATACCTCACACTGAGATGCACAGCTCACACTGAGAGAGATTCATATCTTACACTGAGTGTCACACCTCACACTGAAAGAGTCACACCTCACACTGAGAGGTGCACAACTCACACCGAGAGATGCACAGCTCAGACTAAGAGATGTACATCTCACAATGAGAGATGTAGAGCCAACACTGAGAGAGATTCACATCTTGCACTGAGAGGTATAAAGCACACACTGAGAGGTGCACAACTCACACGAGAGATGTACATTTCACACCGAGAGATGCACAGCTCAAACTGGGAGATGTACATCTAGCACTGAGAGATGTACAGCTCACACTGAGAGAGATTCACACCTCACATTGAGAGACTGTTGGAACTGGCACTTTCTGGTTGGATGAGGCAATACCATAGCCAGGCAGAACCTACCACTCCCATCAGGGCGGGTGGTTACACACACAACACAACCTGCGCTCACCCTTAGTTTGCTTGGCACTGGGCAGTCAGTCTTACCACATGTGTAAAGCATTGGCATAGCACTCACTCACAATATGCACCTTGAGTGTCACAAAAGAGACTTTACTTGTGATGTATGTAAATAACATTTGTATTCAACACTTCATAATAATCAACACAACATGAATATCATGTATTTTAGGGCATAAATCATATTTGGAGTTATTTCTAGCAGTGCTAGGCCCAACCGTGTTTTAATGACACCAACAATATGCACACATGGGAAAGATCATATTCTACACTTCCCCAGCACCCTGATGCGTTGGAACATGTAGTCCAAAACAGACCCACCATAGTAATTCTCATAATTCAATACCACACAGGTAGAGGTTGCACCCCAGGTCACAACAATATCAGAAATATGTACATACACAGAATTATACAACTTTTTAGCAGCACCGGTGGCCAAGGCCACGCGGGTAAAACTAATGTCAAACGTAATGCTCTTCTAGCAAGAAATCAAGGTGTAAGGCAACACCACCGGTCAGTGTAGTGAATCACTGGTGGTCTGCAGACTGTCAATCCCACACACACACACACTCACTCTGCACCGATATGCGGTGCATCGGATATCAGGCAGGTCCGTACAGAACCCTTTCACTCATACACACTCAGTACCTTAATGCGGTGCAACTGATATCCAGCAGGTCACACTGCATACTCCGTGGCCCCAAGCCTCCCTTCATCCTCCAACACATCCTGATTATCCTACACCCCTGATTGGAGACACTGTGTCCTCCCCCACGGCTAGAAAGCACGTGGCCAAAGTCACGCTTAGGGTTCCAGGGAAGCAGGTGGGGGTAGGTAGTCTGCGCCCGTCCGCGCTGAGGACGCGCCGGGGGCCAGGCGGGCTGCTCCCCGCTTCATCCTACCGGTAGGGAGTTCCTTATACTCGCCCAACATTATACTTTCCCTTAGACCTCAGTTTAAATTCTGTCACCATACTTTATAGCCCACCGATACTTATTTCTCGCCCTGTGTTAGTTGTAGTCCTGTGCTTAAAAAGAGAAAACATCCGAAAATGCCGCAGGGAGCCACTAAAGCCTGTAAGAGTACTGTCACGTTAAAAGAGCTGGGCTTCCGATCTATGTTGATACAACGCATGTTATTACAACGCATGCTTTTACAACGCAATTTTTACACCGCAAAAACTTTTACAACGCATGTATTTACAACGAATGTTTTTACAACGCAGGTACCTTTACAACGCATACCATTACAACGTAAGTATTGGTAAGTATATGTTACTTTTATAATCGTAAATTAATATAAAAAAATATAATTTAATGTAATTTAATTAAAATTTAATTTTAATTTATTTTTACCCTGTACCCCTGTACCCCCAAAACCCAAAACTGACCCTGAACCCCAAAAAAAACCCTTTACCCAAAAACTAAAAACTGACCCTGAACCCCAAAAATACCCCTTTACCCAAAAACTAAAAACTGACCCTGAACCCCAAAAACACCCCTTTACCCAAAAACTAAAAACTGACCCTGAACCCTAAAAATACCCCTTTACCCAAAAACTAAAAACTGACCCTGAACCCTAAAAATACCCCTTTACCCAAAAACTAAAAACTGACCCTGAACCCCAAAAATACCCCTTTACCCAAAAACTAAAAACTGACCCTGAATCCCAAAAATACCCCTTTACCCAAAAACTAAAAACTGACCCTGAACCCCAAAAATACCCCTTTACCCAAAAACTAAAAACTGACCCTGAACCCCAAAAATACCCCTTTACCCAAAAACTAAAAACTGACCCTGAACCCCAAAAATACCCCTTTACCCAAAAACCCCAAACTGACCCTGAACCCTAAAAATACCCCTTTACCCCAAACATATAACATATAAAAAATATTTATATACTTACCAATACTTACGTTGTAATGGTATGCGTTGTAAAGGTACCTGCGTTGTAAAAACATTCGTTGTAAATACATGCGTTGTAAAAGTTTTTGCGATGTAAAAGTTGCGTTATAATGGTATGTCGTTGTAAAAGTTGCGTTGTAAGTGATGTTTCTGGGCTTCCTTATTAATGCCAGGTCCCTGTGCAAGAATAATTTTGCCTTTCACGATTTTGTTTCACAAGGGATGCCGTCCCTGGTCTTTATCACTGAGACCTGGGCCTCGGATTCCTCTGGCCCCGACCTAGTTGCTGCCATTCCTTCAGGTTATGCTTTATCTAGAATGGATAGAACCGGGCGCAGATGGGGTGGTCTAGGCATATTGCATAAGACCTCGCTCACATGTCGGTTTGATTTTCTATCTACCCCTCCTGATTCGTGTGAAGCAGCATATTTTCCCATCAACTTTACTGCTACATCTTCTTTTTCCGGCATTTTATGCTACAGGCCTTCGGGTCCTAGACCCTCTTTTCCCCAGGACCTAATTAATCTCTTTGAACCGTTCCTTGACAGCCCTAATTTTTACTTTGCTGGGCGATTTTAATTTTCACTTAGAAAATGATACATCCAGAGATACTACTTCCTTGGTGGACTCCCTAGCCGCCTGCGGCTTGTCACAGCTCGTGGCCGGCCCCACCCACCTGGCCGGCCATACACTTGATGGCTTCTTTAGTAATGATATCCGGCTCAAAACTGGAACTCCTTCCCCTTTGTCCTGGTCTGACCATCTGGCAGGTCCTTTTGAGTTGAGCATACCCCACTCCTCCTCGTTCCTCTCCGATTCTAAGAAAGGGGAAACCAGACATAATTTAAACAGATCAGTAATGAAACTCTGGCCCCTTTCTTGACTGGACTGATGTCTCGTCCTGATTGCAACGTGGACTCTGCTGAAATTGCTCTGACAAACTCCATTTCTAGAGCTGTGGATACCCTAGCCCCTGCCAAACAACACTACTGTGCCCGCAAGAGTCCCTCTATGCCCTGGTTCAATGACCCCCTCAGAACACTGAGATGGGAATGCAGGAAACATGAAAGGAAATGGTCTGCCCATCCAGATTTGGCTGGAAAGAATCAACATAAATTGCTCCTTAAGGCTTATAAGGCGGCAATAACTGAGGAGAAAAAGGCTCATTATAATAACTTGACGACATCATTAAAATCATCGAGAGATCTTTTTAGGATTATTGGTTCGCTTTCTGTCCCTAAAAACATGGATCCTATTGTAGAATCTCAGGAGCTCTGCAACAATATTTCATCTTTTTTCATACTAAAATCACTGATATCCATTCATCCCTCGAACTCCTCAACTTTGAACTGGACATCAGTGCCCCTCTGTCCTCCGCCTATGAGCCCTTCACCCCGGCGGTGAATCCAGCATCTAGTCTTCTGGATTTCCCTCCTCTCACCTATGAGGGCCTAAATCAGCTACTAGATAACATCAAGTCAGGCTCTCCTCTCGATCCATGTCCCCTACAAATTTTGAAATGATGTAGGGAGGTGATTGTTCCCCCCCTCCTCGAAGTGATGAACCATGCTATTACTGAGGGAATCTTTCCCGCCGTATGGAAACTGGCGGTGGTTAAACCGCTTTTGAAAAAGGCCTCTCTGGACTCTGGAGTCCTAAAAAATTTCCGCCCTATCTCCTTACTGCCGGCCCCCACCAAGATACTGGAGGCCCATTTAAACTGCCATCTTACCACCTTTATGGAAGACTCCAACCTACTAGATATCTCCCAACATGGATTTCGTAGTGTCACTGCACAGAATCCGCCCTCACTGTCGTGGCTGATAACATCCGGTCGGAAGTTGACAGAGGCCATACCACTCTTCTGGTCCTTCTCGATCTCACGGCGGCCTTTGATACCCTGTCTCCCTCGGTCCTGGTTGCCAGGCTGGGGAAGATAGGGGTGGGTGGTCCGGCACTCAAACTCCTGTCTTCCTTCCTTCATCAAAGGGAGCAACGAATAACGCTGGGTGAATTTCTGTCAGCCTCGAGGCCTCTGCAATGTGGGGTCCCACAGGGGTCTGCCTTGAGTCCCCTGTTGTTCAACGTCTATGTGACCCCTTTTGCCTCAGTTGTAAGATCTTTTGGCTTGCAGGTGCTGTCATACGCTAACGACACCCAAATCCTGGTCTCCCCTTCCCAGTCAGTGGCAGAGTCTGCCTCCAACTTTAGATCATTTATGGAAACAGTCTCCCACTGGATGATTCAAAATTTCCTCAAACTAAACGGAGACTAAACGGAGGTCCTGATCTTTGGAGGGAGGCAGTACCTATGGTCTAACGAATGGTGGCCGTCGTCCCTTGGAGACTGTCCGGTCCCTTCCCACTTGGCCAGAAACCTGGGGGTCCTGTTTGATTCCACTCTCTCCTTTGACCTTCAAGTCAGTAGGACCGTGTCTACTAGCTGTGGTATCATCAGGATCCTCAGAAAAATTGCACCCTATCTCTCCCTGGCGGCCCGGAAATAAGCAACAGTGGCTCTGGTCTCTTCGAGACTAGACTACTGTAATGCTTTATATGGAGGTATCAATAAATCTGCGGTCTACCGCCTCCAAATGGTCCAGAACGCGGTGGCAAGGATGGTCCTGGACCTTCCCCAGCTCGCCTCAATTTCTCAGGCCCGGAAAGACCTCCACTGGCTTCCTGTTCAGGCCAGAATTTCTTTTAAACTTCTCTGTCTTGCCCATGGGGCCTTCCATGGCTATGGTTCTGAAGGTATCAGCTCTCTTCTTCAGTCTTACCACCCAAGCAGAGTGCTTCGATCCTCTTCTAAAAACCTTCTTACGACTCAGAGATTCATAAAAGCCAGATGGGGAGGCAGAGCCTTTTCCACCCTGGTGCCCTGACTCTGGAACTCCCTTCCTCCTGAACTGGCTTCCCAACCTCTGCCGGGGTTGTTTCGTAAACAACTGAAAACCTGGCTCTTCCGGGACTCCTATCCGTAGATCCTGTTCTTGGTGCCTAAAGATTTATGTTGTATGTTTGTTCCTGGTGTTTAAAGACTTCCGCTGGATGTTTGTCTTTCCCGCGTTGTCATGTTTGGCGCCCTGATGCCCTTGGGCTAAGTTGCGCCTTGTAGGACCCAAAAATAAATAAATACATAAATAAATAAATAAATAAGGTAGCAGGACTAAATAGGAGGCAGTTGTCAAAGGGAGTATGGCAGCCACTGAGATGTGACGGCAGTAGTAGGTCACACCAAAAGGGGTCCACAAGATCCTTCCAGCCCCAGACCAGTTCTGGAAAGCACAGGGGGACATTCAGTCTCTTGACCCACTTCAGATGTTTCTCCGAAGCATTCCTTCAGCCCAGCCAATCACTCTCCCCACCAATACCTGAGCTGGGCAATATTACCTAGCAGCACAATGTCGTCGGAGAGGGCCAGGTGAGGAGAGTGCTGTTGGTCCGCCGTGCTGAGGGCCAAAAACGAAGTACTCGATGAATGGAGAAAGAAGCAGGGGGACCTCCCGGAAGGAGGAGACAGTCCGTCAGGTACTTGTCGATCAGAGTCGCACCCAGGCAATCCGGGCACAATGTTGTGTGCGCGATGATACAGGTCGCACCAGACCTTTCTGGTCACACACACCGAAGAGCTGCAAATTCCGTACCTCCCCGGAAATTAAGCACAACAACCAGTGCACATTGATATTGGTCGCACCAGATAGTTCCAGTCACACATATAGGCACAAGTTCAGCAATGGTAGAATGAGGCACTACTACGATTATGTCTCCACCTCCGAGGGTTGCAACCTGAGAATCGGACACCACACGCAATGAGCATGCAGTGGGCGTGTCACATGAAAGAGATATGGCACGAGCAACTAAGTGGGCAATGCTGGATGCCACAACTGGTGAATTCACTCACCACCAAAAAGATGCTGATGTGTGCCAAGGTGCCCAGGATGCAGGGGCCACACGCCTTAGATGCCGGCAAGACTTCGGGGCTCCCCATAAGGCAATTCAGTCTCCAGGCACAATTCTTCGTTCCACTCTCAAACCGCACTACCAGTTGGTATCCAGCAGATAATGAGGGCACTTGTGAGAGCACCACTATCCATGTGTCACCAGTAGACCCCCTGGGTCCCTCATTGGTGATCTTTGATGTCTCTGAGACCTCCAAAATGACAGGGGGAAATCAACAAGCCCTTGGAGAGCACATTTCAGGGTGCCACACAGCAGCAGGTAGTCGGGAGGCCAGCCACTATTCAGGAAGAGCACAAAAACCCTTTCAATTGCAGTAATCCCCTTGTGCACAACAGATTCCTCTGGTAGTGTGCAACACACAGTTCCAGGTTCTCTGGTCCCTCGTCCCCACAAGCATACCTCTGCCCTGCTGAAGTATGGCACCAGCAGTTATACAGTAGTTTGCCTCTGAAGTTGGGGGTGGTTTAAATGGTCTCCCTTTGAACCACAGATGCCTTCCCTACATATCAGTCCTGTCTGCTTTGAGGCTGTGGAATGCAGATTAACATTTTTAGTGGGGCCATGATTTGTCTCCAGAGGCCAAGTGTGAAAACCTCTTCCCCCAAACTATACAGCCAGGCCAGCAGAGGTCTGTCATTCCCTCCCTGTGAGTATCAGAAGTATCCCAAACCACGTTTTATTCAGTGAAGCCATAAAAAACAATCTTTTCCTGAATAAATGGTTTCTCTGTGCGTCACCCAGTCTGCCTAGGACAGTTGCATTTTAGCGCTGGGATGTCCCTTTGCTCTCTATAAAATCCATAACATAACATTCTAGTTGCATGCCCAGTGTTTTATGCCTGTAGCTGGGGAATGCTCAGATATGCTCCCTCAACCTCCAGCATGGACTGGACCAAGCACAAAGGCACACAGAGGGTTTTAGAGCAGGGAAATGCCCACTTTCTAGTAGTGGCATTTCTAAGTGGATCATGAAAAAGCCATGTGTTACCACCAGAAAGGCGTTGTCAATGCAAATCCAATGATAGGAAACATCATGAGGCTGCACCACTGCAAACAACTATTGCAGCCTGAAGAAAATTTCAACTCCACCATGTTAGCATCTAGGAAGAACAAAACTCATAGATATTGAAAACACACATTGGTATTCCTCACTACCGTGGCAGGGAACACGCATACGTACCTGCCCTGCCTTTCACCTACCACTCGCTTCACCCCTAAGCCATATCCTCAGGGTGCTCTGGTAGTAGTGAAAGATTCTTTCAGGATGGCTTGTGATTTAAACAGGCGAGCCTGAGCAGTCCTGCAACTGTTCACACACAGACCTGCAATGGCATGTTGGACACATATTTAGGAAAACCCGCGGTGCAAAGCGCACACCAGCCTACGATGGCGGGCTGGACATGTGTTTAGAGCTACCATCTGTGCAAATGCCCACACCAGCATGCAATGGCAAGCTGGACACTTATTTAGAAACATCATCAGTGCAAAGCACACACCAGTCTATAAGTGCGGGCTGGGCGTGTATTTTGAGCCACCATCTGTGCAAATGCGCACCCCTGCCTGCAACGGCAAGCTGGACACATGTTTAGAAACACCATCAGTGCAAAGCACACATCAGCCTACAATGGAAGGATGGACATGTTTAGAGACACCATCTATGCAAATGCGCACACCAGCCTGCAATGGTAGGCTGGACCCAGGTTTTAAAACATAATAAGTGTCAGTGCGCACACCCGCCTGCAATGGCAAGCTGGACACCGGTTTACAACCACCATATGTGCGAGTATGTAGACTCAGCCCTGCAATGGAAGACCTCACCTATGTTTAGAAACCTGAGGTAGGCAGCACTTCTTAAGATATGTAGGAAGGAAGGGTGTATGCACTTTCACCCTGCATTTACAGTGAGATAGTGCCCTAGTCCCTAGCGCCACAATAAGAGAGTCAGCCACACACGGGGGGTGTTCCATTTGGAGATTCGACCCTCTAGGGATGGAAAACCCACCGGGGGGTGGTCCTCTTAGGAGATTCGACCCTCTAGTGATGGAAAACCTACCCAGGCAGTGTACATACAGGTGAACCTACCCAGCCACTCACCTATCAAGGTTTGGTGGTAGTGAAAAGACCCCTAAGTGTTGGCTACAGAGTGAAACAGGCCAACTCGAGCAGAAGATATTTTTGACAGGATATTTCGGTGTGTGGCACAATCAGTGTGGGGGCCTCTATTAGCCAGTGAAGCACCCGCACTGGGTATGTGGTGTACCTTTATACAGGGCACTCACAGGTACACCACCTAAACTAATCAAGTAGGCACCCTATCCTTGCAAGTGTTGGACAGGCGTGCACACTTTCCTGCTACAGTACAGGGAGAAAGTTCCCAGAGTCTTAAGGCCATGAAAAGAGAGTTGGAAAAAAACAGGAGGACAAAAAGCAAAAAGTTTGAGGGAAATCCCCCTAAGAAGGGCCATGTCTAACAGAGACGTACATCTCACACTGAGAGATTGTCATCTCAAACTGATAGATTCAGATCTCACACAGCAATTCACACCTCATACTGAGAGATGCACAGCTCACACTGAGAGATGTACATCTCACACTGAGAAATACACAACTCACACTGAGAGATGTACATCTCACTCTGAGGGGTGCACAGCTCACACTAAGAGATGCACAGCTCACACTGAGATTCACCCCTCACACTGAGAGATGCACATCTGACAGTGAGAGATTCACATCTCACACTGAAAGATGTACATTCCGCACTGAGAAATTTACAACTTGCACTACTGAAAGATACATATCTCAAACTGATATTTACACCTCGAAATGTGAAATTCACTCCTCACACTGAGAGAGGAAAACTTGTAAAGAAAACGAGCTGTCTTATACACAGTTTTTATTATGATATGTTTTTTTTTCAATTTTAACAGAAATTTTACTTAAGGTCCATCAAATGTAGAAGTATGATTAATTGTTTTAAAATTCTATTAAAGTTTTTTTGTGAAGATGCCTCTGCGCTGTAAAACATGTTGCTTGG